>NW_021604597.1:16961240-17035055 GCF_004785775.1 Grammomys surdaster | reverse complement strand
GATGGAGTAGGTTTATGGTATTTACCAGATGGAGTAGGTTTATGGTAGACAGATCCTTGGCCGGCTAGCTCCCTCTGACGCACACAATAGTGTATCTCATGTTTTGCTATTTTTCCTTCCTTCCATTTTCCCCTTTCCTTTTTGTTCTCTCCCCTTACCTCTCTGTTATGTTGGGTCTGACCTAACAGATAAGTTTGATTTTTAAAAACAGGGCTCTAAAACATTGAACCTAAAACCTTCCGGAAATGAGACTCCCCTCTTCCTGCAGCTGAGTGGCTCACGTGGATCCCTCTCATGCCGCTGATTGGCTCACGTGGACTACCATTCATCACTTGAGTCCTGCCAGTCCAGTCACGTCTGTAGACGAGGTGAGAAGAGCCCGGAAGTCAAGGTCTGGCCATAGCTGAGTCAGTTCAGTTTTTGCAGAGTGCCAGTTTGTTCAACTGGATGAGTTAAACTGTCTACCTATGGTTGATGAAACTGTTGACCAAAGCAAGCAATAAATTTTACTAACCATATAAAAATTTTATTGTATAACTTTCAGAGCTTCCTAGAACATACTGAACTCCAATACTTGGTATCACTTTGACATGTATTTGGAACCATTTAAGAAAAAAAATGGGCCTTAAGATCAATTTATGATTATAAAGAATACTAGGGTCATACTTTACGTAATTTTCTTTTTTGAATGAGCTTCAAGAATCGGTAGAAAGGGGGTTGGAGAGATGGCTCAGCAGTTAAGAGCACTAGATGCTCATCCAGAGAACTGGGGTTCAATTCCCAGCCCTATACAGCAGTTTATCACTGTCTGTAACTCTGGTTCCAGGGGATCTGACACCCTCACATGGATACACACGAAGCAAAACATTAGTGGACATTAAATAAAAAAATATAAAAAGCTTTGATATAAAAACCCTGTAATATGGTGTAAATGAAGTTAACAAGCTTTGAAGTCAGGATTTCATGTCACTCAAGTCTGAGGCTCAGTTTTCTCATCTGTTCAGTGGATAGCCACTCAGCAGCTGCAGAGGCTCATGGTCATTACACTGCCTTACTTCACAGTCCTTTCCTTGTGCATCATGCTTGGGTCTATGTCCATGTTCTTGGCTCTGAATACTGAATATCTCTGATGACTGTAGATATCTGAGACTTTGAGACTTCTTATTGATCCTCCTGAGTTCCTCTCCCCAATACCTGCCTTCATTTGCTGCATATTGGAATGAAACCTCTCGTTAAAATGGAAGGAAAACTCTCCCTGCCTTTCAGGAGGACATGTAAGCAAAGGTGCCAGGGTTCGAGTTCCCATGAATGCCTTTATTTGCATTTTCTTGGGAATATCCCCAAAGACTTGTCCCTGAGTGGGAAATACTGAGAGAAGAATTGAATCTGCCTGACTAATGATCTGTGACCAGTGTGTATGTGTGTGTGTGTGTGTGTGTAAGTAAATGAGGAATAGCAGTCTTAAGCATACTACAGTTTTTGCAAGCAGTTTTTTAAAAATTTTATTCTCTCATATACTATATCCCAACTGCAGTCTCCCCTCTCTTGTCCCCTTCCAGTCCCTTCCCCTCACCACACTCCACTCCTGTGTTTCCTTTCAGAGAAGAGCATGTCTCCCAGGGATGTCAACCAAACATGCCATATCAAGTTGCAGTAAGACTAGGCACCTCCCCTAGTATTAAGGCTAGACAGGGCAACCCAGTAGGAGGAAAAGGGTCCTAAAAGCAGGCAAAAGACTCCGAGGCAGCCCCTGCTCCCACTGTTAGGAGTCCCACGAGAAGAGCAAGCTACACACCTGTAAGATATATGCAGAGGGCCTAGGTCAATCCCATGCAGGCTCCCTGGTTGTTAGTTCAGTCTTACTGAGGCCCTGTGAGTTGATTCTGTTATTAGTTGATTCTGTGGATTTTCTTGTGGTGTTCTTGACCCCACTGTCTCCTACAATTCTCCTTCCTGCTCCTTTGAAGGATTCCTTCAGCTCTGCCCAATGCTTGACTATGGGTCTCTGCATCTGTTTTCATCAGTTGCTGGATAAAGCCCTCCTGGAGAGCGGTTTTTTCAAACACATTTTCTGTGTCTGCTGCCAGTACCATAAAAGACAGACTAACAAGAACTGGCTATGAGGGCTCAAATATAATTCAGAATATATATATTAACCATCAATGATAACCTATGGAGTTGTGAATGATATCCTTCTGTACCTATTCATTTGTGCAACAAGTAGATCTGAGTTCTGGACACATTCCAAACAGGCCCTATGGGAGAGGAAGGGCTGAAGTTGACTCTTCCTGTGAGTAGAGTAGATAAGAATATAAGAGGGTGAGGAGAGTCTACACAGTGGAGAGAAGCATGGCAGGGGGTGTTCACTTGGTCTGAAGAACAGGGTGGGTACATGTAAGAAAAGACTGAGTGGTTGATCCAGGGCCAGAGCACACAGGCCGACTGAGACATCTCTCTCTCTCTCTCTCTCTCTCTCTCTCTCTCTCTCTCTCTCTTCCTCTCTTTCTCTCTCCTCCCCTCCCTCTCTCCCTCCCTCTCTCCCTCTCTCCCTCCCTTCCTCCTTCCCCCCTTCCTTCTTCTTCTTCTTCTTCTTCTTCTTCTTCTTCTTCTTCTTCTCTCTCTCTCTCTCTCTCTCTCTCTCTCTCTCTCTCTCTCTCTCTGTCTCTCTCTCTCTCTTTCTCTCTTTCTTCTTAAATTTAGCTGTTCTTCACAGAGCCTTTCATCACAGAGAAAGAGACTGGGCTTAAGAACAGCTGGTCTCTAATGACAGCTTTAATATGGTGATATGGGCCTTTCCACTGTGTTATACAGCTCAGCTGATGACTTCAATGGCAGTCAGGTACAGCTCTTGTATCCTTACTGGATGGAACTGGCATACCAATAAAGGCAAATGAGTGAAAAATCTAATGACATCTTTACCCTACCTACAAAAGTTGCTTCCTCCCAATCCCAAGAAAATGCCTTTAGTAATGTAGAAGAAAATCTAATCGTGCAAATGAGGACAAGAGGAACAAACACCTTAACTAAAGCCAATAGCAGAAATGAAAGAGTGTGTGTGTGTGTGTGTGTGTGGCGGGGGAGGCTCAGAGGGAAGAATGCTATGGTGTGCCCCCCACCCCTACCCCACAGCCCCCTTGATGCCTACACAAGCGTTCTAATGAAGAGGACGTTTTGTTTCCAGGCATATGTAATGCACCTCTGGTTTACTGGCATTGGCAGCTGTGAGTTCCTTGAAGGTAAGGGCATTGACTCACTCCTCTTTCAATCTTCAGTGTCTGATTGAGGTTTTCTGGTAAAAATCCAAGCTACCAAGCTTGTCTGAGTGCAGATTCCATGACTGTAGTCATGACTAGGACTCAAAGTAACAGTGAGACCTGGTTCCTGCCTTTAACACACTTACTTCCTGGGCTAGAGGAAAAGGACTGTGAGCAGTGACTTCCTATGTGAAGAACACAACAGACCCAGTCACAGAGAGCACTGTCCCGAGGAGCTCATGCCCAGACTGGCTCTAGATGACAGGAGGCTACAGGGTTTTCTTTATCATAAAAATATTAGAATATTAAAAAATCATCATGGTAGTACATGTTTGTGATGCCAGCGCTTGGATGTTAAGGGCAGGAGGATCAGAAGTTCAAGGACAGCCTTCAGTACATAGGAAATTCAAGGCCAAGCTGGACTACAGGAGACCTCTGTTTAAAAAATACCGATTAGACAAATCAGCCCATTGAAGATCCTTATCTATTTGTTGACCCAAAGGAAGATTGGCCATGAGCTTGAGGAAAAAGAATCAGAGCTAAGGATTAATGGAGTAGGTGTGTGGGTGGGGAGTTGTGATAGTGGGCGTGTCTGCATATATGGCCTCACTCACAAGTACAATTTGCTTCGGGGCAGGTTGTCATTTGCTGTATGGTTTAATCTTAGGAATTACTGTTGAAGCTAGATTTGGCTTAATCTATTTTAAGAGTTGTTCCTGACACTGTTTCTTCCCCACTGACATTGTCTTGATAGAAAATGAGCTAGGTTCCTTGGTTAGTCCATCAATGGAAAGACGTCAAAGGAACCACAGAAGCACAAGAAAAATAGAAAATGGAAGACCTGACTTTATAACTATGCAAAACTACTCCGGCATCTATAAAATAACATGTATCTTATATATAACTATATGTATTTATCTATAGGAGTTCCTCATGGTGCTGCACTCATCAAGGCAGTAGAATGTTCCCAGACTTGAGGGATCAGACACTGACCAAATGTTTGTGTTAAGGTAGCCAACTTCAGACACGATTATTCTCAGCTGACATGTTTTACTTTGCCATTCTCTCTCAGGTGATCAGGTGGGAAGAGTTTTTAGACCAGAAGCAGAACAGAACAGGTGGAGTCCCCCTCCATCCTGTTGGAACTGCCTGTTACTTAAAGGTCTGGGCAAAACTGGGATTCAGGGGTTTCTGAGGAGTCTCCCCCTCACCCTCACCACAGTGCTACCCACTAGTCATAAGACATTCATTTTAGAGCCCATCTCAAAGCACTGTCTGCATTGCTTATCCCTCCAAGATGGATGCCAGCCCTTGTTCTTTATTTTTTACAGTGCTGGCCAGACCTTCAGGCTATAAAAGGCTTCTGAGCCCAACAACCTGTTAGACTTGGCCAGGAGAGAGAATTGCACATTCTCATAGGCAGAGAAGTGGGCCAGGCTTGCTTTTTTCACAGAGAAAACAGGTTTCATTTTTTTCCCCTACTGCCATAGAAACCAAACAGCCTGAACATAATTTTGTATGCAAAAAATATCCCAGTAGCACAGACAAGTAAAGCCAATTCAGTAAGCAAGCATGTCTACTGATAAATACATGGGCTAGAATGTAAACATAGGTTGTCACAGAACACATTTTAAAGGAAAATTTCAATCTATAATATTTACAAATCACATAGCTAATTATATATAAATTTAAACACAGCAAAATCTTTCTTCACATGGATTTTGCTTCAATCAAATAGTTTAAGTATGCCTTTAAATGATCTGCGTTTAGACTTTAGTGTCCTAAATTTTAGTTTTGAAAGGCATAGTCATCACACACAAAAAAGGAGGAGGGGCATACACATCAGCTTTCAACTCACCTAAAGGAAAGCTTGCCCCAAACTTAGTACACAAGGGATGAGGTTGGTACAAGATGGGGCTGTGCTTGGCAAAGATGATCTGAAGCTGGGGTTCTTCTGTCAGATTTGAAGTCAGGAAACAATCCCTGTGAGAAACCCAAGAGCTTCGGACAGATCACCTCCCCATCTGTCCTCCCCAAGTCAGACCAAAAAGGTCCCAGCACAAGCGGGCTAGTGAGTCATCACAATGGCATTTGTTCAGCAGGCTGAAGAGTCCCAGGCTGCTGAATTTTGTTAATAATTAGATTTTTAATGTTTGTTCTTAAGCCTTTAAACAAGAACTTACATTTACTAGGTTATGTATTTAAGGATAAAATCGACTCTACTTGTGGGTAAGAGAGAGGGACATAGCAACAAGCAAGTTTAGTTCAACTTAATTATTTTCTGTAATTACTTTTTTATTGACAGTATCATATGTAGCCTAGGCTGGCCTTTTAAACTCCATATATACACAAGGGTGACCTTGAACTTCTGGTGGTCCCGTCTCTGCCTCCCAAGTGCTGGATTACAGGTATGTGCTGCCATGTCTAGGCTTTAACTTAGAGTTCTTTTCTCTTCCTGATAAGGGGATCATTATAAATGAGCACGTAGGGCCAGTGAGAAGGCTCAGCAGTAAAGGTGCTTGCCACCAGGCCTGATGCCTTGGCCTTGGTCCTGAACTCACATGAAGGCAGGAGAGAGCTGAGTCCTGTAGATTGTTCATATACTGTGGCACCTTCTCCGCCCCTGCCCCTCCTACACACAAGAAAATAAGTAAATGTAAAAATATTTTAAATGAATTTGCGTACATATGGGACACCACAACCAGCCTGAAGTCCTTTTGAATCTATCATATTTTCTTTGCATCTAGAGTTGGCAAGAATCTCAAGGGATGCATTGGACACCAAGGACCAAAAACAGTAAATGTCATCTCTCTCTCAACCCCCCCTTTCCCTCCCCCCTCTCCTGACCTTCTGAGGTAGCTGTCCTTTGCAGTAATACTGCTACATGAAAATGTCACATACTAAAATTTCCATGTACCTCCTCTTTTTGAATCAGGTATTTGGGGGCAGAAAGGACACAACAAATTTTCCTAAATTGATGCCATTTTGAATCTGTCTATCAGTCAGGATCTCTAGTGCATCCAAGGCCAGCATCCTCCCCAAGGCCAGCATCTTCCCCAAGGCCAGCATCCTCCCCAAGGCCAGTATCCTCCCCCCTTGTGTTTTTTTGGGAGCTCTATGAAATGCTGAATGTATAGTTAAGGGTCTTTTCATAAGTTATATAAAATAAATGTGTTTACAAAAATAATTTCAATTAGCTTTGGCCAAATGACGACTAGCTAAATCGTAAGTGAATAAATTATATTGGTAGGGAAAAATGGAACCAGGCCACTAGGTCTCATAACTAGTTCTAGATGATCATGTTTTATACTATGTTAGTTGGTATCCAGTGAGAAATAAGAGGGATCCTTTGGGCATTCGTTGAGCAAATCATCACCCTTTAGAAATGTGTAATGCATACCAGCCATGCAGGTTCTGAGAAGGTCCTCAGATTTGTACTTAAGTCATGTGTTCAATTGTAGTACATGTATGGACAACAAACAATTCATACACTCAACATTACCATGTATTTATTTTGCACCAAACTGTTCTAGGCCCTGGGATAGGACGATATTCTTCGTTCCTGGGTTTCCTCTGCTCAGGCGAGTCTGTGTTTGCTGTGAGATATAGTTTTACCCTCCTCTGACAGAAGCAACTTCTGGGAGGAAAGATTTGGTGTGTGCATTTTCTGAAGGTCTGTGTCAGTGTGTTGTGTCAGGGAAGGCATGGTAGAGCAGCTTTGTCATGGCTGTCGAGGCATTCGGCAGACTAAGAAGCAGGGAGTGTGACATAAACCAGGGTGCGGGTACAATCTTCATGGTCTATGGCTAGCGAGCTAGTTCTTCTGGCGAGGCCACAACTCATGAAGGTCTCACGGCCTCCCCAAGTCACACCAAAAGCTGAAGGAAAAGTCCTAAGTCTGAGTCCATAAAGGTTCCAACCTTAGCACCTAGACTGGTCTGAAACTCATGGGCTCCAGTGGTTCCCCCTCTGTGACCCAAGTAGCTAAAACTATGGCCATACGTTATCACACTGAGCTAGGGTTGGTTTTCTAGTATTCTGAGTTTTAGAAGATGGTTAGGTCCTCCAGATCTTAGCTAGTATTCAGGCTGGTGGATATCTTCCAAAGAGAAGGCATCTTCTTCCTGGAGCTGAGCTATGGTACTGGAGAGGATCTGGGGTGTGGGCTGGGATTTGCTAACAGGCTGTAAAACATGAAACTGAATGTACAGTCACAACTCATCCAAGACAGAGCAAAAGCAGGATCTCAGGACAGCAGTCGTCATCATGCAAAGCCTGTGCTTGGGAACAGAACGGGCTCTTAGGAAATGGAACTAGGGAGAGAAGGTTTGTTATCTATGAAAAGCCTCGGGAGTGCTCAAGCCTCTCAGTAAGGGAGGATGCCCCCACCCCAGGTACAGGACACACCCGGACACCAAAAGAGATTTATTATCCCAGAAGGATAAGTAAGTGGGGGTAGCTTCAAAGGTAGACAAGACTAGTATGAGCTTCCAAATATCAACTCCTCTTTTCTCTCTGAAGCCCCTGTGAAGACTGGACATAGTTTAGAGCCTGTTGTGGCCAGGAACCATTGCTGTGGTTCTATCTATCCAGAAACTTGCCTCATGAAGCCCCAGTTTCTGAGCAACAAGAGGAAATTCACTCACCCGACTCCACTCACAGACCCTCAGTTCACATTTGTGGGATCTTTAGTTTCCCTCTTTGTGAAGTAACCCGTTTTCTCCCACCTGACCTGAGCTGGCAGTTTCTTCCCCATTTTGGTTTTCACAATCTGTGTAGCTCCAGGACTTCAGGAACAGTGAGCCCTCAGGTGCCTGCTCACAGGACAGCCTTCAAGATACTTCACCGTTCCACTGAACCTTCTGGGGTTTCTAAACCACTGGCTCTGAAGAATGAGACTTATCAGGGTGGTTTGTGAAAGTAATGATGTAATGCTTTCTCTGGTGAAATAGGCCAGGTTTAGGAGTTGCTGCTCAAACCTTGCTCAGGCACCAAAAGAAAGCAGGGGCCCGTGTTTACTCTCTTCTGTGAAACATCCATGTTCTCAGACTTCTTCCAGGCCTGCCTTTGGTTCCCTCTGGTGTCTGATACAGAAACTGAGCCAGAGGTACCTGTCCTCCTGGGGCCAGCTTAAGTCTCTGTCTTCCTTTTCCCAGAAAAGGAACATATCAATGAGTCCTGTTGACTTTCCGTAGACTTAGCCCAGTCAGATGCATAACTTACCAATCACAGCTCAGGTTAATCAATATTGCCGACTTCCGTTCACTTCAGAGTTTAGCCTTCCTATCTGTACGTTCTCTCTGAATGATATCACTGCTGTGTCCTGTACCTTAGGTGTGACATCTATTCTTTATAAGTTGAGGTTTTCTATCTACTGCTGTAGAAACTTCTTAAAATGTCTACATATATAAAGGGGTGGGGTAAAAGGAATGACTGTAATGGAGTGTGTAAGCCATCATTGGCTACCAAAGAAAATGTCCAGGAACAGAGAGATATGGACTACCTCTTTTTGGGTTGTTGGGAAGTGGGGTTCCATAGCTCTCCCTCAAATGCTATTTCTGCTGCTCTTTGATACCCTCCAGAACTTGCGGAGAAGGCTGGATCACTGAAAACACCATGAGCCTAGGGATTGAGGAATAGTCCTGACCTTGAAAACCTCCCAACTACTCACTGATTGGTAAGACTCTGAGTCTAGGCATCATGCTCTATTTCAAATTAATAGTCTCCTGCCCCAATTAGAAAGCACATCTCACTGTGCCTGGAGTGAGGGAGGGAAGTAGGGATCGAGGAAAGAAAGAAAGAAAGAAAGAAAGAAAGAAAGAAAGAAAGAAAGAAAGGAAGGAAGAAAGAAAGAAGAAATGCAGATAGATAAACAGGCTTCAAAAAAGAAATATCCCCTTCCCACTGAGTTGAGCTAAGTTCAGCAGGTAGATGGAGAAGGAAAGACACTGTAGACGAAAAAATGTATTTAAAACTCTAAGGATGTGATTAAAGAAAAGTATACTTAAGGAAAGTCAATTACGGAATAAGAAAGCTGACAAATTCTGATTATGGAAGGAGGGTTGAGTTCGTGTAGGAAACAGATTAGGCTGGGGGATCTAAGTGGGCCCCATACCAGGGAGCCTGTTGACTTCCACACCAAGTTATTTGTGTTTTATCTCAGCAGTACTGAGACGTGATTGATGTGTTTCAGGCAAAGCAGTGCAGGGTTGTCACTGACATGCGCACTGTGTTCAGGGAGTTCCCTAGGACAGCATTTCATAGGTTTCCTCACTGCTACCATAACTATTTCTTTCCATCTTTGGACCTAATGCTTTAGCCTTTATAATGTAAGCAAATGATAAAAATACCAGTGTCTCAGGTCAGAAGTGTGTGCGTGATGTCGCCCTCAAGCTCCAATCGATAGTGCCAAGCCAGTTGCTACACAGCTGGATCTGGCTAAAGTAAATTAATCCAAAACTCCAAAGTTGTCAATCTGGGCAAGGAATGGAAGCATCTGAAGTGTTGACAGGGGTGGGAAGGAGATAAGAGAGGGTTTGGAGTAAATATATCACGTACATGTAAGTTTTCTTTGTTGTTGTTTGTTTCTCAGTGTAACAGATCCATGGCTGTACTGAACTTGCACTGTAAACCAGGCTAGCCTCACGCTCACAGAGAGCTCCCAAGTGCTAGGACTAAAGGTGTGTGCCGCCACACCTGGCTCTTATAAGACATTTTAATAAAAGTCAATCAACAAGAATGTGAGTGTCATCTTCCATGTCTTGCTTCCACGAATAACCTGCATGTAATCTGTCAGGATGTTCTCTGACAGGTCTCCTGAGCCCATTCTTCTCTCATATCCATCCTGTCTGGCCTGCATAACTGTGAGTGCCTCCTGCTTATCTTTCTCCTGCCCCTAAATGTCTACCAGAAACCAAAGAGATCTTTGAAACAAACAGATTACACCAGTCTTCAACCAAAATTCTCTTGCTCACTCTGAGAGCTCTCTGCTGTCCTTGAAATAGAATTCCAACTCCTTAGAGTAGAACCACTGGTCTACAGTGTGCTTTTTCTCCCCTTTCCAATGGTGTGTCATCGATGTGTAATCCAATACAATGATAATGTGTGTTGTGCATGTATGTCAGTGTGTGCATGTGTGTATGTGCGCATGTGTTATATGTGTGTGCTATGTGTGTATGCATGTGTGTATTGTATGTGTATATGTGAGTGTGTGTTGTATGTGTATATGTGCATGTGTGTTGTATGTGTATTGTGGTGTGTATGTGTTGTATGTGTGTGCTGTGTGTGTAAGTGTGAGTGTGTACTGTGTGTGTATGTGTGTGTTTTGTGTGTGTGCTGCTAGGGAATAAACCTGCAAGCTAGATATACACTTTCCCACTAAGCTCTATCTCCCAGTCTTCGATTCACTTATTTTGTCTCACAGTATCATGCAATTTGTTTTTTTTTAACCACTTACTAAAAAGTACTTTCAAGGTTAGTTTATTTTGCTTATTTTTCTTAGTAAAACGTCTGTCCTGGAGGAAAATGAGCATGTCTGCTCTTCTCCACAGTACCGCATCCTTGCGTGGCCACGCACATACTGTCCAAGCATCAGAGGAGGCTTGTTGACTGAAGTATTGAAGAAGTGGATGTAATTTAATGCTCAAAGGCAAGGCTGTTTGTTAAGCTGTCTCTCTGGATTTGTAAAGGGAGGAGATGGGGAAACACCAGTTCATCCCTTTAGCCTTATCTCTTTCTTTTGTCAAAATGCACTTACCGATTGTCTTGGCTAGTTTTATGTCAACTTGATGCAAGTTAGAGTCATCTGAAAGGAAGGAACCTTAATTGAGAAAATGCCTCCATGAGATCTGATATAGGACATTTTCTTAATTAATGATTATTAACGAGGGTCCAGCCCATTGTGGGTGGTGCCATCCCTGGGCAGGTGGTCCTGGGTTCCATAAGAAAGTAGGCAGTGCAAGCCAGGAAGAGCAAGCCAGTAAGCAGTATACCTCCATAGCCGCTGCATCAGCTCCAACTGCCAGGTTCCAGCCCTGCGTGAGTTCTTATCCTCGCTGCTTTTGATGATGAACTGTTGTTATACAGAACTGTAAGTGAAATAAATCATTTCCTCCCTAAGTTGCTTTTGGTCATGGTATTTCATCACAAGTAATAACCCTAGTTAAGACTCTGATTATATAGATCAATTTCTCACCCTGGTTTTCCACCAAGATGTCTTTTCAGCGTGCTAACTCTCAGGCTGCAGCATGACCACTTTTCATCACATCCAAGAGGTGCTGCTTGCCCTTTACTGAACAGAACAAAACAGAATAAAACAGAACAAAACAGAATAAAACAGAACAAAACAGAACAAAACAAAGCAAAACAAGCTGTCTCACCAAGGGAGCAGAAATGAATTCAGTTCAGACCACCAGTAAGTGCACACTGCCGAATCTAAGGATGAGGGAGCATTCCAGGCTGATACCCTTTGTTGGAGACAAGAGGAAATAGAAAGTGTAAGCAGTCAAGCACATAGCATCTGTCCTGAGTTTCCTGCCACCCACTTGCATTCACAGCCTTTGGCTTCTAGCATCATCCTAAATTGGAATGGTTCCATCCTAAATGGATTAATCTGTTTTCCATTGCTATAACAACAACATCATCAACAACATCATCATCAACAACATCAACAACAAAACCATGAAGTGAGCATCTTATAAAGAAAAAAAGTTTACTTAGCTCACATGTTTGGAGCCTCCAAGATTTGGCAATCTCATTGGTTAAGCATTTAGTGGAAATCTCATGACAGATGATGTCACAGTAGAGTGCAGTAAGCGGAGAGGAAGAGACCCAAGAGCCATTATTTGAGCCATAACAAGTCATTCTCTCAAGAATAAGCTTACTCTATGAAACCCCTTTGAAACTGATGCCTTGCCACCTTCATTAGGCAGCACCTCTTCCTGGTTTTCAGTGTGACATAGGGCCTTACTCTCATAACTGAGTACTCTACCACTTAACCTACGTGCCAGCCATAGGTTCTATCTTTTAAGGGCTCATGTCACCAAATGGTTGCAACATCTGTTTCAGGGACACACTCAGGTGACAGACAACTCAGAGCTGTTCTAGACATCCAGACTGCTTCCCTGAACCTTAAATTTGACTCATTTTCAATGCATCTTGTAAGATTTTAGAAGAAGCTTATTTTTATTTGTACTTTCATAATACCTACATTTTAATAACATTTCTAATTTTACCATCTATTGTATAGTTGTGGAATATTTCTTCACCTACCCTCGACTCTTGCAATATCCAAGGCAGGGACCACCACAGACAACCTCTAATTCTCATGTAGTCTACAGGTCTCACAGACTGTGTCTTGTTGATCCCTGCAATTAATTCAAATTAGTCACCAACATTAAACAATTGATCAATTTTATATAAGGATATGAAGTTACAGCTTCTCTTGGGACATAGCAAGAGCTTGCAATTCTTGCCTGTAATCCTCCATGGCAAGAGTTGGCTGGAACAGATTAGAGGCCATCCTATTTAGAGACCTGTGGATACTCCCCAGTTTAACACCACCACCACCACTCTCTATAGTCCATTGCAGCCAGCTTGTTCATTTACTTTAGCCGCTCAGCTCCTGAAAGTTTTTGCATGAATAACTCCCATTATATTCCTCCTGAAGCATTCTGAGACTTTAGATCCATGATCCTATTTATGGTCTTGTGGGCTTTTTTTCTTAGCTTTGGTCTCCCCAGTTTCAAGAGCCAGGATTAGTTGCTCTCTAAGCAAGAGTGTGGTTCACAGGGACTTTGTCTTGAACAGTGGTGAAGTTTAGAAGAAAGCTGTTCTGAAGGATTTGAAGGCAGAATGCAGAGGGATTCGAGGTTTACTGTAACCGTTAGGCTGGGAAGGTGCCAGGGAACGTTCAGAGGAGTCTCACAGTCATGTTACAAGATCAGCTAAGCATGTACTTTAGTTCAGGAAATAGAGATCCGGATAGAAAAGGGTGTTCCTGCTCACCCCCTACCCTATGTACTGCTCTGTCCCCCCAACTCTTCCACAGCTGCTATCTCCAAAGTCACCACCAGCCTCTTCCCTGAACACACCCCCCCTCCAAACCTTTAAAACTCAAGCTTCCAGAAACAGGTGATATTTGAAGACAAAGGTTTGGAGATGAGGAAATTTAGATGCTATCCTGAGGGTGGTCCTGGTGATAAGACAGGGCTCTGGTAAGAAAGAGCACAGGGATGCTTGCTCCCTCTCATGTGAGTAGACTGCAAAATGCACACTGAAAAGCCACAGCATGGGCTCAGCTAGAATTTGGACATGCTAGAGCCCTGATTTTGGCCTTCTAGCTTCTGCAGACAAAACAAAATTTCAGTTGTTTCAGACATCCTGTCTGGGTTGGTTTATGATAGCCCTGCAAACTAACACGATCTCCCATTTGCCAAATCTCATGGTTCTCTCTGTGCAGTGTGAGAGCACCAGGCTGGCACTTTCCCCTCTCAGCGGTCTACCTCTGTTTTAAATGCAATTGCCCAGCAGCACCTAACAGCTGTCAGAGCAGTATAGAACTATGGCGTCTGCACCTCAGCGCTGAGTGTTACAGGCCTTGGGAAGCAGAGCCAACAACTCTTAGAGATTTTCTGGAACTTTTTCTTTTGGGGGGGGTCAACATGAAGCTTTTCTGCAGCCTGGCCTCCTCAGAGCCTTTCATCTCCACAGCCCTTCCGCAGTCCTTCCCAGTCTCTGCAGTCTGCAGTCTGGACTCCCTGATGCTCTCTGGGGCTCCCTGCTAGCTGCCCGCTAGTTGCTATGGTTGATGAGTATGTTTGAGGTCGGCAGCCCAAGGAATTGTCTGTTCTTTGTGTTACCCAGCGTAGCCCAGGCTCCACAACACAAAGCTGCAGATAGGCAATAACATCCGGGGGCGATGCTTTACTGGGACTTGGTCTACAACACCAAGGAAGGAGTGGGCAGATGGGTGGTCCACTGCTCTTAGGTAAGAGAGAGGGATATGCTACTTATCTAGCCAGTGGGTCATGGGCTGCTCTGTGGAACTGTAGAGACGTGTCTTTAGGCTACCTAGAGCTACTCTGAAGTCTTCAGACTTCTGCAGTTAGATAAGTTTCTCTGACCAACCAAGAGATTTACCAATAATTTGAAAAACGGGAGGGAAACAGATATTTGACTGCCAACTCTCACGGTTCCCACAGACATTGGGACTGAAGTACTGGTTGCCCCTGCCTGACCAAGCTTCAGAAGCAAGAGTAGTAGCCTGAAGATACTTCCATCCTCAGAGCCCTGGAGACAGCAGTTGAGCTCCTATCTGGATTTTGATCCTGCTGGGCCTCAGGATAGTCCGATTTTATGTCAGTACAGGTTGGGATGTGAGGAAAGTCTAGCATCTGTCAATCAAACAGTCCTAACTGCTTGGGGCAGTCAATTTCCGCCATTTAAAGGAAAAGACACTAAGGAATGTTTGCTTCAAAGTTCCGACATGAGTTAATGTTTCTCTATCAGGGAAGTTTGTCTAGCAGTGGACAATTCCAATGTTTTGCTGGGTCCAATATGGCCTTGGTGGGGACAGAAGGGCACGATTTCTGCCCCTTGGACAGGGCCAGTGGATGTGGCCTCTGCCAGCATGGATGACTGCTAAAGGCATAGGGCTTGTTTGTATAATAATGTACGTATTTTCACATTACCCCTTCAAAGAATGTCCACTCTGTTAACATTAATGACTCCATGATAATCAAACAACATGAGTCCAGGAGGTGAAGGTGTAGCTAATGTCTTCGAAAAATGGTAAACACTGAGCCCATGAGACAACCCTTAAGGCTGTGGAAATGAACTCTAAAAACATGATTTCAAAAATATATAATTTCTCAACTATGCAAAAATATAGATGCAGTATGAATTATATAAATTGCTTCATGAATCTAACGGAACACAAGTAACTACATTATGAGCCACCTTGTCAGAAAGATACAAAACCAGACAGATACAAATGCAGGCAGATTCCTGAGTTCAACATCAGCCTGAGACAGAGCTAATTTAGGTCCAGATGTGGTAGAAACAATAATTTCAAGATGGGGTCCCACCCTCCTAGCTTTTTGTTTGTGCTTAACAGAGGCAGGCAGATATCTGAATTCTTTTGCAATGCTAAAAGAAAATGTGTGCTTGCTGTTTCTGAAGAGTTAAGGGGTTGGGGTCATAAAATGCTGATTCATAGGCTAATCTAAAGAAAACCTGGAGTAAATGATTGTATTGATATGTAAAATGAAAGACTGGGCTTATGATCTGCAGAAGATGAGCTATCCAGAGAATTTTTTAGACTAGCAAGAGAAAACTGCCTGGAGAACTGTCTCGAGCGAAACACATACACACACACACACACACACACACACACACACACACACACAGAGGGAGGGAAGGAGAGAGAGAGGGAGGGAGGGAGGGAGGAAGAGAGAGAGAGAGAGAGAGAGAGAGAGAGAGAGAGAGAGAGAGAGAGAGAGAGAGCTGTCTGGAGATCTCCAGAGGAAGCAGATCAGAAAAAGAGAAAGCAGATCATAGAGGAAGAAAGCAGAACAGAGAGAAGGCAGGCTGGAAAGCTGTCTCCAACAGAACATAGGCCTCCAGGTTTAACCCACGATTTGACTTTGAGTCGTTCATTTCAAAGCTCCCAGACACCCCTTCCTCAGAACTCCTCTTCAAGCCAAGGCTGGTCTTTGGCAATGTTTAACTTCCAGTCTAATAGCCTTGGGGGCCAGTTGGATTTATCTGCTCAGTCTCAAGTTCTCGGCCGTTTTCTAGGGGAGTGTAGAATACACACAGAGGGATGTCTATAGTACCTACAGCGGCAGTGGACTTCGACCAATCCCTCAACACAGCAGGCTGGGTCCTGACAGTCTCTGACCTCTTCTTGCTGCTGCATTATTCCTCTACCTTTTCTTGACTAGAACTTTGCAGAGTTAGTTCAGACACACTTGTGAAGCTTCGTTTCTCAAGGTGGCTTAGCAGCTCCTAAGCCTGGCTGTTTCCCACTGAACTTTGACTCTTGGAAATGTCAGATGTGGAAATTTCTCTCTCTCCTACTGGCAAGAAAAACAAACAAATCCATGGAATAATACAAATGAACCAATCGTCTACATATAAAAACATAAATAGGGAAATATTCTTTCATAGTTGGTATGTTTGTTGGTGGTCACAGAGTCCAGCAGAAGGCCTTCTCTCATTGGCTCTTGAGGGCGCCCTCTTGGTGGATGGGCGCGCAAAGCCTCTCATTGGTTCTTGAGGGCTCCCACTTGGTGGATGGGCATGGAGGGGTGGAAGTGTGAGGTGAGACCATACTCACAGATACACTGCTCATAGGTGCCTGGCTTTTGGTTTTCAGTCTCAGAATGTCCAGTAGAACCTGGAGCCTGCTTTTTAGAACAGACACATACAATAAACAAGAGACGGAAAAACAGCCAAGAACTGGAAAAGAGGAAGGAAAGTACGACAGAGAGAGCTAGTTATATAGCAACGCAAAAGAAAACAGACAAGATGAGAAAGCAAAGGGAAGGGTACCAGGAGAAAGTTGTGGATGTGCAAACAAAACCCATATAACCAACCTTAGGCCTTACCTTTACTGCCCTGATGGGAAGGTTTAAATCTGGGCTTGATGGTAGCGTGGTGGCAAAGCCCCCTTTCACACACACCATTCTCAAGGACTGTCACACTGATACCTGCTAGGACAAGATACCACAGGCTGTTCCTTCACCTAACTGGGTATTCTCTGTTGATGTCAAGTCATAAAACATCCCGAGGATTCTTGGCCATAACTCTTCACAAGGTGCAGCCAAGCAGGCTGGCAGATTTTGTGGCCTTCCTTTCCCTCTGGGACATTTTCTTGAGTCTTTATTTTCTGTGCCACATTTTAAACATGCAAGTCAAATTGGAAAGTCCCTTGGCCATGTTCTAATTTAGAATTATTTCTCAGATCTTTGGATACAGTTAGAATGAGAAAGCCATTCAACAAATAAAAGAATTCTTTTAGCTACAGATGAAAATTTAAATACAAGTAGATTTATTGTTTGCATGATTTTTATCTAACCACAAACAAATACCATCTTCTCTGTTTCACTTACATAAATATTTTCCATGTGACTAAGGACCAGTAAAGTGTGTATATCATATACCATGAAGGTGGACATTAGACGCCTAGGAGAAAAAGCAGTTCATGTAGTTAATCTTAACTGGAATTACTTGCTGAGGTTTCGTTTTTTAACCTGAACATCCTTTAAGCTCAATAGAGAAGGAACTTTTTTTTTTTTTTTAGCTATTTCATTATAAGAAACCTGTATAATTTTGTTCTGCGTATTTAAGAAGAACTTAGTTTTAGTAACCTGAACACGAGAGTATGTACTGGCCATGAGGTGCTAAAATGGAAGTTTTTAATGTGATCTTTTGCAGAAGAAGAAGCAGAAGAGGAGAGAAGGGGATAAGAAGGAGGAGAAGGAGGAGAAGAAGAAAAGGAAGAGGAGGAAGAGGAGAGGAGAAAGAAGGAGGAGGAGGAGGAGGAGGAGGAGGAGGAGGAGGAGGAGAGAACAATATATAGCCCTGGCTGTCTTAGAACTTACTATGGAGACAAGCTGGCCTATGGAGTGAGCCACCATATGTGGCTCAAGATTCATAGTTTTTGTCTCCATGAAGTAGGGCTCTAACTCAGGCTCATTTCAAGCCAATCAGAGGACAGATTCTGTGGCCACAGTGATGAGCTCATTTATAGATGGGCCTATCATCTAGTCAGAGCCAGGGACCTAATGTAACTTTGTATAGTAACTTGTAGCTAGTTTGTTGTTTGAGACAGGATCTCATGTAGGCAAGGTAAGTCGTGAACTCATGATTTTTCTTGGGTCTGCTTGCAGAATACATCACCATGCCTGGCTCCTTCAGCTAGTTTTATACCCAGGAGGAAGAAATGTCTTAGTGCATTCTTGTTAATGATGATATCTGTCCCATAGTCACCTAAATGTTACTGGATCTGGGAACTAGCAATTACTCATCATCATCATCATCATCATCATCATCATCATCATGATTATTTTTTAGTTTGTCAGCATATCAGTATGTGTCTAGTTTACTAGTTCCTAGTGTGATGTTTTAAGACAACACAAAAGCAGAGCAGTGGTGCTGCAAGCCTTTAATCCCAGCACTGGGCGGCAGAAGTAGGTGAAGTTTGAGGCCAGCCTGATCTACAGAGCAAGTTCCAAGACAGCCAAAGCTGCACAGGGGAAACTCTGTGAAAAAAAAAGACAAAATAAAACAAAAACAAACCAAAAACAAAACAAAAAGACACCATAAAAATTATACATGTTAAATGTATTTCAAATATATTTATCTCATGTTCTTTAACAACTTGGTTCTTATAATTTTAACGTTATGTTTGATCTCAAATATGTCCTGGGATAGTAAGTAACCTCCCACATATGGAAGTTTGTATGGGAATAAGACAGTATCAGTGGCTTTGCCAAGTGCTAGTTCATGCCAGTATCTCTGGATCCTGGGTTAGTGTTGAGCATAAATTATGAAAATCCTTCTTCATGGACTTTTAAAATTATGAAAGGATGTTGTGTAGTCTCTTTTTCTGCTTGTGTATCTGTGTGTGAGTTTAGATGTGTGTGGGCACACATGTGTACTTATGCAAATGAACATATGTGTATGAGTGTGTGGAAGCTAGACATGGATATTTGGTGCCTTTCTCAATTGCTCTGGACTTTATTTACTAGGCAAGGTAACTCTGTGCACCTCGAGCTTGATAGCTAGCTAGCCAGCTTGCCTCTGATGTGCTAAGATTACAGGCTGCCTCTGATGTGCTGGGATTACAGACTGCCTCTGATGTGCTGGGATTACAGGCTGCCTCTGACTTGCTAGGATTACATGCTGCCTCTGACGTGCTGGGATTACAGACTGCCTCTGATGTGCTGGGATTACAGACTGCCTCTGACTTGCTGGGATTACAGGCTGCCTCTGATGTGCTGGGATTACAGGCTGCCTCTGATGTGCTGGGATTACAGGCTGCCACGCCTTAACAGCTTTCCTGTGGGTGTGGGAATCTGAACTGCAGTCCTCCCATTTGAACAGCGACCACTTTATCCATTGAGCTGCCTCCCCAAACCTGTTCTTACTGAACATCGGAGCACAGTAACATACCTGAAAATCTTTCTTTTTCATCTTTTATTGAAAGGACAAATTGTATTGAAAACACTGACTACCCTATAATTTACTTTCTTTATTAAAAGTAATGTAGAATTTTATCTTAAAGGTTAAAGCCATTTAGGGTTTTTAGCTTTAGTGACCACTTTGAGTCCTCAGACCATGGAAGAACATGGTGGACCTGATTACTACCACTACTACTAAGTAAACTAATAGCTAATGATTACAATCATTAGTAATCATATGAAGTAATGTTCTAAAAATGTCACGCACAGGTCTTTCATTTCCTGAAACAACTCCAGGGGATAGATTTTATCTGGCTCTCCCTGCTAAGGTGTCTTAGGAGAGTGTTCTGAACACCAAGGAGCAAAGCCGACGGTACACGGAGAAGCTGAACAAGAACGGTTGCTTGTCATGAAACCTAGACTGCAGACATGCAATGGGCTGGAACACAGTGACATCTCTCTAGAACACAATGAAAACCATGGGACAATATTATCACTAAGGGTTTCAGGGCTGGGCTCTGGAAGTGGACCAAGAGCAAACTAGAAATTGAAAAGGAGTTCCTTGCCTTCGAGGGAGGGCTGTAGTTGGTCAGAGTCTAAATTATTTGAGTTGTTCTCAAGGTGATACCATTTCCTGCCAGATTGCAGAGGAAGACAGCATGGCAAGTGTAAACAGAAAGCCAGCACCTCAGTAACTTAAGGAACCTTTGTTGGGGAAAGTCACAAAGGATGACAACTGAGAGCTCTAAGGGAGATGGTTAGGCTTGTAGCTCTCCGCGTATGAAGTCATCTGAGCATATGCAGAGGGAGATCAGGGAAGATCCCAGGTGTCCACATCTCCCTGGTCCACAGAGGCAGGAGCCTTGCAAGTGAGATTCAGGGGGTTAGATGGGGTACCTGTGGTCATGTGAGGGCTTTCCAAAGCAGGCAAGAATACTGCCCAGGGTAATGTAGCTCTGGTCCAAGCTCAGGTTGGCTCTGATTCTCACACAATTGGTTGGTACGGACGTATTCTGTATAGTTTCCTTAGAAAAAAATTCAGCAATACCATCAAATGACTGGTGTGTATTCTCTGTTCTGGGAATTTTTGCAGACATTTGTAGAAATGGACATTAACAAGAAATGAGTTAAATAAACTACTGTCTCTCAATGGAATACAATACAGCTATGAAGAGATGGCCTGTCTGAGAACGATCTGTCCACACTTTTTTTTTTTTTTGGTGTTCTTTGAAAAAGAAATGAAGGATTATATGGGTTTCTATCAAATCTTCCAAAAACTGCAGCAGCCTGGAAGGCAAAATTATGTGGGAAGATTTAACCAGCTTCCGGTGGCCCATCCTGTTCTGTAGCTGCTTCAGTTGCCAGAGCCACTACAGGAGTGAAAAAAGTAAGTATTTGTGGGTGTTTTGTTTGTGTGGGGTTTTTTTTTGAGATAGGGTGTATCCCTTGCTGTCCTGGAGCTCATTCTGTAGACTAGGCTGGCCTCTAGCTCAGAGATCTGCCTGACTCTGCCTCCTGAGTGCTGGGATTAAAGATGTGTGCTGCCGACACCACCACTGTGTTTTCATTTTTGAAAGGCCATAAAAGACAGTGTCAAGAATGGATAAGAGGAGACTCATATAGAGGGTGGCACTTTGGAAAGGTTTTATAGCAGTCCTTGTGAGAAACCACCATGTTCAGAGGGCACTGGTCCTTGGCCTGCCTAGGTGAGGTGTATAGGATTCACTTGGAAGAAGCAACAGCAGGGCCTGGTGGCCACTGCATTTGAACTGTTAAAAGACAATAAAGGTGTCAAACATAAGTCCCAAGTTTCAGGATACCTAGATAAAAGATGGGACTATTTGCTTAGCAGGAAGAAATGGAGGATGAGAAGTTTTAGAAGAGAAGAGAGTGATAACAGGATTGAAACATCTCTGGACCTTTTAAGCAGAAACCGCTACAAGTCAGTGGGGATCCTTGCGTTACAGAATGCAAGAGAGTTTAGCCAGCCATAGAGGAGGGATCAGGGAGACCTCACTAAGCTGCAAGGCTGTCTGGGAGCTGGCCTCTTCCTTGGGGCTCCTTTAGCCTCCACTCCTCAGTGGTTTCCAGGGTTTCTTGTTAGAAGGTCATGAGCAGGAACTATTCAGGCACTATCTCCTCAACCAAATGCCACAGAAATGAAAAGCGAAACCACAGGGGCAGACTGTAAAAACCAAAGCAAATTCCCTTCTTAGAAACACTTTCTTCATTTGATTCTTTGGTTTCCATTTGTGCCAATGTAATTAAACAGCTTTGTTTCTTTTCAGAGGAACCTCTTTTTCCGACCACAGGGATTTCCCTCTGGAGGAGCAGTAAGACCCTAAGACCTCAGAACACCTAAGGAACCTTCCTGACAATCATCGTGCTAATCCTCGATGGGAAATTTGACCTCTGGTTCAGACTACAGGTGTCAAATTAACTATGAAACTGTGGAGGTCTCACATTCACAAAACATCCCATTTGTAACTATTCAGACTGAAAACACGAAACCACATGCTGGGTGTGGATGCAGTCATTATTAATGACCCAGTCATTTTCCTGTGATTCCAAGGAATTTAAAAAGAAAGTCGTTTTACTTGGCCAGAATTCCTTTTTCTTTTCTCTTTTCAAGAATGAAGACATGGAGGCCAGTGAGATGGTTTAGTCAGGAAAAGCAGTTTTACCAGTATGTTTATTTATATAAAAAAGTTTCACAGAAACATAAAACATTTCTAAGAATGAAATACAATGATTTTAAGACTGAAATATAAGGAGAAAGAATGGGAAATAAAAATTTATGTATCTTAACAAATAAAAGTAGTTTTTCTCTAGTTAAATAAGAATGTATATATATATGTATATATTTACATGTATGTATGTATATACATATACACACACATACACAAACACATTCCTTAAAAAATTTGGACATAGCATTACCTGAGGATCCAGCTATACCACTCCTGGGCATATACCCAGAAGATGCTCCAACATATAACAAGGACATATGTTGTTGTAATTATTTAAAATCGGCCTCTGGACAAACTGACTATCTAAGCTGTGGCAGCTCTGTCTAGCTCAGCTGCCATGTTCTGTGGCCAGAGGCCACATGCGTGTGGTAGCTAGAAATGGCCCTGACAGAAGCACCAGCCCTGTCACCCATGAGATGTCAGCGTGGGTCCACAAGTCCACACTGTCTCCACAAGGCTGAGCATTGCCCAGACCATCTCGCCATCTATGTGGGGCCAGTAGAAAAAATGAGACTCTAATGCTTAAAGATTAATCAAAAGCTTTATATGTTTGGCAAAGCTCAATAACAATATACCCATACAAAGAGAGTTGTTTCCCAGTTAGCTAACCTAAATAAAAGTAGTTACCTGCACTGCTCTCCATACCTGTGTGGCTTTCTATCCTTCTACATCTCTGCCCTCTCTAGCTCCTCCTCTTCCTTTTTCCTCTTCCTCTCCTAACTCTTCCCACCTTAGCTCCTATATACAGACATATGCTACACTATGTTCATAGCAACCTTATTTATAATAAACAGAAGCTAGAAAGAACCCAGATGTCTTTCAACAGAAGAATGGATACAAAAAAAACGAGGTACATTTACGCAATGGAGTATTACTCAGCTATTAAAAACAAGAAATTCTTAGGTAAATGGATGGAACTCGAAAATATCATCCAGAGTGAAGTAACCCAATCACAAAAGAACACACATGGTATGAACTCACTGATAATTGGATATCAGCTTGAAATAGCCAAGATTCAACTCACAGACCACATGAAGCTCATGAAGAAGGAAGACCAAGTGTGAGTGCTTCAGTCCTTCTTAGAAGGAGTAACAGAATACTCACGGGAGCAAATATGGAGACAAAGTGTGGGACAGAAACTGAAGGAGGGGCCATCTGGAGACCATTCCACCTGAGTATCCATCCCATGTACAGTCACCAAAGGTAGATCCTGATGTGGATGTCAGGAAGTGCATGCTGATAGGAGCCCTATATAGCTGTCTCCTTAGAGGTCTGCAATAGTCTGACATATTCAGAGGCAGATGCTCACAGCTAACCATTGAGCTGACCAAGGGGTTCCCAATGGAGGAGTTAGAGAGAAGACTAAAGGAGCTGAAAGGGTTTGTGGCCCCGTGAGGAGAGCAACAATACTAACCAACCAGAGCTCCCAGAGTCTAAACCACCAGCCTAGGAGCACATAGGGAGGGACTCATGGCTCCAGCTGTATATGTAGGGGAGGATGGCCTTGTTGGGCATAGGTGAGAGAGGAGATCCTTGGTCCCATGAAGGCTGGACGCTGAATGTGGAGGAATTTGAGGGTGGGGAGGTGGGAGTCGGGGGTAGGTGGGGGTACATCCTCATAGAAGCAGGAGGAGGGGGGGATGGGTTAGGGGGTTCCTGGGCGGGGGGGGAAGAAATGGGGTAAGAGGATAACATCTGAAATGTAAATAAAATAGCCAATAAAAAAAATTGCAGGAGGCAGAATCCAGAGCTCCATGCATGCTTAGCAAGTGTTCTTCTGCCAGATTCCACACTCAACTTATATGATAAGTTCAAAACGGATATTATGGTCAAATTCATATCCCACTGCATACATTTATAAAAAAAATACACCATTGGCTATATCAGATATATCTAATGTTTTACATTTAGAAAATTTTGGAAATAGTATTATTTGCAGTTCCTTGAACATAGGCCAACTTAAACACGAGTAGAGTATTGTTTTCCTTTGGGGGAGGGACCTAAGAAGTGTTCCAGTGATACAAGTGTACAGTGTGATCATCTAACTCTTATGGCTCCTACAAAGCTCTGGGAAATGCCCTTCTTACCCCCTATATATATTTCCCTTTCTGCAAAATAAAAATCACAGCAGCTTGACTTTCCTTGTTCTTAGGAAAGTTCTGTGACCATATGTGGTAATAAAGTAACGTGAAAAGTCCTGAATTGTTTTCTGGGGCTGAGTTGAGCATCTCTGGGAAGTTTCAATGACTTTTTCAGGCCCTACGAATACTGGCTAGTTCCCCCTAAAAGGTAAATGAAAGATCAATCTTATTGTTACCTCTGTTTTGACCTGACTTCCTACATTACCCAGGAGTGATTCAGCCATTCGAACACTGAGAAGCAATCCAACACCACAGGATTAGAATTGTCTCTGCAGAAGGGATCCCCTGTCTATCAAGGCTAACTTCAAAGTTCTACCCTGATGATCAGAAGGAACAACCAAAATGTACGTGTCAAGAAGTTGACACTCCTCTCAGATGGCTGTGGAAGCTCAGCTGCTCTACACTCAAAACACTGATGATGTCCTCCTCAGCACGGCCACTCATGCATACCTGCGGATGGCTGGCTCATGGTACATGTTGCCCTCTTAGCTTGAAAACCATCTGCTGTTCTATGTGTAATTCATTTCCTTAAAAACAGCTTAACATTTTGTGATTCACTGGTAAAGCACATTAAGTTCTGATATCAAGTATTTCTAATGTACTTCAGAACTAAGTTTGGCTCAAGAGCTCATGGAAGATTAAATGCCTCACAAAGGCTTGGGAATGCCTTTGCCTTGAAAAGGTATGGAGTTTTGGGCCACTGAGATGGTTCAGTGAGTAAAGGTACTCGTTAATCCTGGTGACCAGAGTTCAATTCCCAGTATCCACAAGGTGGAAGGAAAGAACTGAAAAATTGTCCCACCTTGACACTCATGAGTGTGCGTGCATGCGTGCACACTAATTTTAAAAGTACATATAGAGTTTGAAGCAGATGTATATGCCTCAGAACTTATGAAAGTTCTATGATAAGGAAACTGAGTAGTGAGAAACGAGAAGCAGGACTTCTCTGTAGGATAATATGGGACATTCATTTACTCATCCAGACCTTCAAATAGCATTTATTTAGCTACTATCAAGTATCATTTGCTGGAATAGAAATAAAGAAAAATAAATGACCTTCCCTGTGCTCAGGCAGGAAAGCCTAAACAATGAATTGGAAATTACAGAAATGGGAAGATGGTGCAAGCAAAGGAGATTAAACAACAGAGGGAGGAAAAAGGAAGGAAGGATGGAAGGATGGAAGGAAGGAAGGAAGGAAGGAAGGAAGGAAGGAAGGAGGGAGGGAAGGAAGACAGCTATGACGTTAGGAGGGTGATATATTGAGGGGTGTGGAAAGAGATGTAGGATAGTGATGGGGTATATAAGATCATATTTCATTGTGTATATTCAGACACATAAAAGATGTTTGCAGAAGTGTAATTGATAGCAGGACTTGGGTTTTATTCACATGGTCTGGAGGAAAGACTTTTGCCTTTGACATCTCCCTCCTTGATGCTGCCCTGGAAGTAGATTCCAAGTGCAAGTAGACTGCCAGGCCTAAGTTAATATATAGATGCATGAATGAAAACAGAGAAGCAAAAGATAGATTGCTTTACTCATGATAACTCTTTGTTCCCCAAAAGGATTTGAGGCAACTTAGAGGGATAGTGCAATGAAGTACAGGCTGTTACCTGTAGCCTTTACTCTGTTTGAGAGAGATAGACCACAGCCTCATTCTTTGCTTCCTGGAAGCCAATGCAAAGAGGGCAGGTTTATCAAAGAATTACAGTGAACATCGGGGAGGCTTGAGTATTACTGGTACCGACATCTCAAAGAAGTATCTAGCGATCATAAAGTTGTCATCGGATAACACAACAAATACAACAGGCAAATGGGAGTATTGGAGAGGCTCAAAGTGACTTCCAGTGACTAATCTGGTCCAGCCAAGAGCTGAATAGTAGAAGAAATGTACTCTTCTTAGAATCTAGATTTATTTTCATACCATTAATTAATGAAATTGTTTCTGAGGCAGGCTCTCATGTATCCTAAGGGTGGATCCAAACTCCCTACACACAAGACCTTGGATGTCTGATCACCCTTCCTCTATCTCCCAAGTGCTTGATAACACGCCTAATTTTGTGTGATACTGAGGTAAGGCCTAGGCAAGCCCTTTTCCAGAATTCCCTAGAGCTATTGCTGTTTTCTCAAGACAGGTTCTCACTATGATTCCCTGGTTGGCCTGGAGCCTTCTATATAGCCCAGGCTGCCTTCAGACTCATAGTAGTCCTCTGCTTCCCAAATTATGGGATTACAGGCGTGTACCACCGTATATGGATACCTCAAGACTGTTTTGAAGTCTTAGAGGAGTATGGTAGAAATCAGGTCAGCTCAGCACATCTTTTCCTGGCTACCAATCCCCTTAGTCTGTGTAAGGACTCCATATCACCTCCATTGTCTTGTTCCTAACTTGCTTCGGCTCTTTGTTTATCAGTTTCCTTCCTACATGCTTTTGTGTCCTTTGGCATGATGTGTGTAATAATGGCACTAGCCCAAGCTTTCCCTCTGTTCACTATGACACATGATGTCACTTTGATGTTCTCTTTCTCTCTTTGCAGATGTCTCTCAGACTAGTTCCATCAAACACATCTGTTCTCTTTCAGAATTTTGAGGCTGAAGTCCTCAGATCACTCACTCTTCTCCTGTTTTTGGCTGCAAGATCGGTGGGATGAAGGCACTGTTTTCCTAAAGGCTGCACCTCCATCTCTTACCTGCAGTGGGGCTGAGAATTATCTGTGTTTGTGATGGTATGTATGACTGGCCTGGAAACTGAAGCCCAAGGAATTCCCTGTGAAAACCATTTCATTGGGGCAAATTTCAGTTGGGAATGAGTGAGTACTTGTCTTAGAAATCTGAAGAAGTCCAGACGTCTGTCTTTCATTTTCTGGTATAATGTGAAAGCAATGTTGCTTGTCTCCTTAGTTGGAATGCAGGCAACCCCATGCATTTGTACATGAATATCTTCCCCTGAGGTTGACAATTCTGAGAAGGGTGTCCTCTTGGACCCAGATTGCAAGTCCAAGAGGGTCCTGAGATGTGATGTCAAGGCACTGGTGATGCTTGACAGGAGTAGTCAACAGTGTTAGACACCAACCAAGACATCCATGAGTCTGTAGCTCTGAGTTCTTCACAAAAAAGCATTATTGAGGAAATGATACATATATGCATACTAAAAAAAGGAAGTGGGCATTTTGATTTTTTTCTTAGTGGCTTAGCAAAAGCATTCTTAGTACATTATTGACACATCATCTATGCAAATCAGGGGATTGAGCTGATTATAAAAGAAACAAGAAAGGCACAAATACAGGGCAAGGAATTTAGATTCGAAAGGAAGATGATGGCTTTTTCATGTAAGATACAAATGAACACTACTCTTTTTTTTGTGGTATTGTTTTGTTTATTTCTTCACCTATTTTTTGTAAATATAAATAAAAATATGAAAAGCACAACCTCTGGGACACATAATTTTTATCAATTTTTAAAATCACCTCACAAAGCCATAGCCCTCATTATGACATTCTCATACACACATGTAACTATTCTCTTTTTCTAAAATTCTCTCCACCCCTCTCCAGTCCCCCTTCTACTTTTTTTTATAATTTATTTTTTCTCAAATTGTAATTCATTCACACAGGTGTTATAAACACAAAAAGGCAGGATGTGGGGAAGGGAATGACACTGGAGTGTGGGTGTTCAGGGGGAATACAGATATCATCAGAACCGGGTATCGGCTGGTGAAGGTTCAGGGGACAAGTCACTATGACTCTGACTATGACTTATTTGTCCTTATCTAAGTTGGTATTGTCTGCCCAGGCTACCTATTTACAAGGTCTATGACTCCTCAGGCTTGTAAATTTCCACAAAAGCTTCCTTTTTACATTAGCTTATAGCCATCTGTTTCAATGTTTTTCCACTGAGACCCACGACTTGGTATTAGTATACATGTATGACAGGTCTATTGCTGATTTTAGGCCTATGGCTGATTTTAGGCCTTCAGTGGGTAAGCAGGGCTGCCCCTGACATCCCCTCCCTTCTCTAAGTATAGAAGGGCTGTGGCAATTCTAAACTTGCGAAGGTGGGGATAGAGGCCTGACCTCCAGTATTTGAAGGGGACCTTGTAATGTCTCCAGTCCCCCTGTCGTTGTCCAGTGAGGCATGAGAGCCATACCCGTCCCGATGTCTTTTTCCTGGAGAGGGGATATTTTTGACATCAACCCCTATGCAGTCAGGCTTGTCCCTCAGGGAACCCAGATAGATATTTTTATCTTTTATTTATATTCCCTTGCAGTGCTTAGCCTCGCAGCCTAAGCAAGAATTCAGATCGCCTGACAGAGGGGGTTCTGGGTGGCCCCTCTCTGCTTGGTCTAGGGGCAGAAGTCCCCACTTTTAGGTTGGGTGGAGATGGGTTTTGGAGACATCCTGTATAAAGTAACAACCTCATCTTGAGTCTCGAGGTCCTCCATAGCTAACTTATGATAATGTATCTGAGTAGGTTTTGCTACCAAATTATTTATCTGTTGTATCACAGAGTTAGTCTGCCTATTTGAGAGCCAGGGACCAGCAGAAAAAAAGCAAAAAGAACCCAAATAATGGTCCCAAGATGGGAGGAAATAGGGTTGACAACCTTGGAGAGGCTGAAAACCAATTCTTGTACCAGCCTTCATCTGTCTCTTTCTCTCTCTGATTTTTCTTAGGGCCTTCACTACCTGTTTCATGTTCTCTTTAACCCTCCTTGTCTTGTCTATGTAAAGGCAACCTTCTTTAAGAGATGTACACAGTCAAGAGCTGTACACAGCCTTTTCTATTGTAATAGAGTAAATCAAGTCCAATAAGGATCTTTGTGATTTTAGGAGGTTTCTTCAGACAGCGAAACGAGGGATTTCTTCAGATTAGTGATGTCAATCTCTAGCTGTTTGATGTTCTTGTCAGTGGCCCTTCAAAGGTCTGAGTAGTGTAAGTTCAGAGGCCAGCATCTGGATTAGAACTTCTAACAGCAGACATCACGGGTGATTCATTTTTACCTGGAAAGGAAAAAGAAGGGAATTCTCAGGGAATTTTCTCTTCCCTGGATGTAAATTGTTATTCATCGTATTTATGGCTAGGCCTGGCTTTGAGGGGGTATCTATTTTTTTTTATTAATCTTTTTGGTAGCCAATTAGCTGTGCCTTCTGTGGTATCAGACAGGCATATCAATCCTCGGCCCCATAAAGGAACTGGGTCTGGGCCATTCCCTTTAAGGGTAAGAGTGTCCTTCTCCAAATCTGTGGCAAAGTTTTGTTGGTCTCGGTGGTGCCAGAGGCAGTCAGCAGCAGATTTGCCATGAGCTTTCAGCTTTAGAGAGATAAAAGTGAACAAGGCATGATGGAGATTATTTCAGGAGGACTCCTTCTGCGGGGGTACCATTCCCCCTCTTTTGTTTTCAAAGCCAATTTTTCAGAGTTCTTGTAAGATCAGGGCAGAAGCGCCAACAGTCGCTCCTTCCACACTCAGAGAGTCATGAAGACCCTATTTAAGGATATATAAATCTATATTAATAATCTTTTGTCAAAGGACTGTTATAGCACCACCGACAACTAATCAGACTATATAATATATCGACTAGTAATAGCTTCTTCTACTTTTTGTGAGATTACCTCTCTTTTGTCAATTAACTGTTGAGGAAAATTAGGATTTACATCTCTCTTGAGAATATTGAACAGAGACTTAAATTCTTTTGTGGAGAGCTTAAAATAGGATCTTAGCCAATTAGCAACTCCTAGAAACTTTTGAAAATAATTTAAAATAAGTAAACTCTCTCCCTCTCTCTTTTTTTGACCCTTTATCTGTGTGTTTTTTTATTGGATATTATATGTATTTACCTTTCAATGTTATCTCCTCTCCCATTCTCCCCCAAAACCCCTTATCCCATACCCTCCCTCCTAATTTTTGTGAGGGTGTGCTCCAAACATTCTCCTAGTCCTATCTCCCTGCTCTCTAATTCCCACACAGTAGGGGATCCAAACTTTTGGGGACCATGGCCCTCCACTTTCACTGAAGTCTAACTAGGTCACCCTCAATTCTCTATACAGGTGCATGAGTCCCTCCCTTTGTGCTCTCTGGCTGGCAGTTTAGACTTTAGGAGCTCTGGTTGAAACTTTTGATACTCCTAGAAAGGACCAAAGCATCCACACTTTGGTCTTCCTTCTTCTATGTGAGTTTTATGTGGTCTACACGTTGTTTCTTAGAAATTGTGAGCTTTTGGGCTAATATCCACTTATCAGTGAGTGCATACCATGTATTGAACACCACTCTTGAAGTGTGGCCCTTGAAGGCTTTGATCAGCCCCTTGTTGCTTTATTTTTAATTACTGGTTTTGTCTCTTTTCTCCAAATTATACTGATTTCAAATGATGGTTGCCTCAGTGTTTGGGAGGAGACAGGCCCCAAGATCAGCTTGAGAAGTAGAGAGTACTCAAGACTCATCACTCCATAGTACAGGAGATTGGACACCTCTGCATGCTAGGCAGATTCTCTACTACTGAGCTATAGGCAAGCCTCAGCAGAAAGGAGCTTTTGATGGTTTATATACTGCCTAAGAAATGTATAATCATTCAGCTACTTTTGACAAATGTCTTCTGGACCTTAGCATTCCTGGAACTTGGTGGGTTCCATTTAGTGGGCACCATTTTGGTTATTAAAGATAGTTTCCTTGGAAACTGCAGACTGATTAAGGGTAGGCTTTCGTTCTCTGGCTCCCTCACCAGCAGGTTACATTGAGCAAGGGGTTGCTTGGCCTGAGGGTTCAATGTACCAAGGTATGTTTAGAGGAAACTCCTAAGACAAGGCCTCAGATGAAGCTGCCAAGTTCTGATGGTGACATGGGGTCCCCAGGCATTGTATTGAGCCATAGTTGATTCTACCAAGCCCTCATGTTTGGCTAGGTTCGCTCTGCTCTTGGGAGAGATCTGGCAGCTGAAGCTGCTGTCTCTATGCAAACCCCACGGTCTATTGTGTACTGAGTAACACTGGCCGGGAACTCCAGAAGTGCCTGTGTGATATTTCACTCCCACTCTTGGTTTAGCCAGAACTGCTTGAATGGGTTTATGACTCTCTTACAAACATCCCCACTTCTAGTTGTTTTCCTGAGGCATTCATTACTTCCCTTTAGAAGTTGCTCAGTAAGGACTCACGCTGAGAGTGGAGAAATGGTCTTTCTCAGGGAAGAATCCCCTCCTCCCAATTAATTCTCTAATACCATGTAGTCATCCCGAGATCATATACATATAGATGACATTATACAGATTGTATTTATGTATTTAGGAATATATGTACATATATAAATATGTGTGAAATATATTTAGATACATAATATATGTATGTGTATATGTATGTGTATATGTATATATTTCATAGGCATATATAGTGAAAAAGAGGCCAAGAATTTTAGAAAGAACAGAGAGGGATAAATGGGAGGGTTTAGAGGGAAGAGAGGGAATGGAAGAAATGATGTAATTATAATTTCAAAAGATAGAATATTGTAATAAAAAGTAGATTAGTCCGACAGAGCTGCCTGATGCTCTGCTCTCGGCCTGACCCATATCTGAGATAGTGACATGCTGTAAAGTCAGCAGTCTTATCAATGAGGACAAGAGTCTGTTCGTTTGCTGGAAAAAGGAAATGGATGCTTTGTGATAAGCAGGAAAGCTCTTTCTCCTGATAACTTCCATACTGTCTTCTCTATGAGCATTTAAACTGAGAGGTGAAGGATGGGCACAGGCTCATTAAAATGCCATGTCTAATACACAGGGATGCTCAGAGATCAATGGAGCCCACACATAAGGTGAGATGGACTGTCACTACAGGCTGTGATTTCTTCTGAGGACAGACATTGGGAAGGAAGTAACTTTATGAAGCAGAAAATTAAAGAACTTTCATCTACCCTTACTGTGCCTTGCCTGAGTTAGAACACACATGTCTATTTTCTGAAAAGCCAGAAAATAAAGTATTGATTGAATATGAAGAATCAAGGAATTTTGTAGTAAATAAAGCAAAAGCTTGAGTCTGGACTGTAAAACAGACTCATTTCCCCGCAGCCTTCCCTTTCTACTTTGTACACTTATACCTGGTTCAGGGAAATGGATTCAATAACTTTTAAAGCCAGGGGTGAGTTAGAAGTGTAGCCCAACATTAATCCAGAAAAAAAAATGTACAAAGAGAAGTATGTTCTGCAAAAGAACTTCTGCAACCGACTCTTCTCGGCAGTTCTTTGTAACCAAGGTTCTAGACCAGGAAGCTCTTTGGCTTCTTTTCAGTTTGTACATTAATTAATTGTACATTAAGGTGATTAATTCATAAATTACTTACATTACTTCATACTGACAACTGATCATAGCTTCCACTAAAATATCCTGAAAAACTTATCATTCATCAACCCATATGAAAATGACACATGTAACACTAGAATCTTATTTAGACAAAATAGGTAAGTATCAGTACAAATAGTGTTTTGCACTTTCCAGATTCAGCTAGGGTTGAACTACCCAGTGTGGTCACAAGGACTGGTGGGTTGCAAGGCTTTCCCAGGTAGATATCAAAGAGACCTCCTATGTTCACTTGACATCATTATAAAAATCCATGTTTATTTTTTAGAAAGGACTGTTAATCACAAATCTTATCTTGACCTTCTTTTGATTTCTGCCCCGGGGGCAGAAGATTGTCTGGGAAATGCAATTTAAGCTAAGCTGTAGAGGTCAGTGGCCAGAAATAGAGTGAGTCACTTCTTTTCCAGAGAAATGAAATAGTGTGGTATATTGGTTAACAGTTTGTCCTCAGAGACCAGAACTGGTTTTCTAGCTCTTTCTTAAATACAATTGCCCTTACGGAGGGCCTGCCTTTGCTAGTACAATGCTAATTACAAAAAAAGAGACAGATTCAACTAAGTGTAACAGTTCAAATGCCCCTTTTCCTCACCCCTGTAACACTGAAATCAACTACAACAGCAGGCAGTTGTCCCCAAACCCCATGCAGTAACTCGGGGACCCAGTCTCCTTCCCTTTTGTGTTTCTGACATTTCCTAGGCCTTGAGCCTGCAGCTGGTGTGAGGAGATACTGGGCAGACCCTCTACAATGCCTAAGCTGGAATCACAGTCATAAACACTTTATTGGGAAAAATTAATTAGTCATGGAGTCACCTTAGACACCGAGAGCTGGAAATGTCTCTGCCTGATGAGCCATGTCCTAGAGGCAAGTCTGCAACTATAGACATAGACAGGCATGGATTTTAGTAGATGAATAGATATATCTTTAAAAGGGTATTTATTAGAGATGACAGATTCAGTAGAAGAATGCAACAGATATCTGGTCTAAGGCCAAGTACTTAAGGGATAGAAATGAGCCAGTCATGGGGATTAAACCTGACAACAGTGAAAGTAGCCCATGTGAAGTCTACAGGACCCATCCCTTAGCCAAAAGAGAAGTGCTGCCTGTTAGGAAGAGAGGAGGGCTATCAGTCGATCAAAATATCTTTGAGTTGTCTGCTTGGTTCTTTGCTGAGGTCTGTCTATACCCACACGGTGGAGGCTTGTGTCTGCTCTTGAACAAGAAACAGAAAATCTGACAGAGAATTCTTTTAGGCTACGTGTGCATGTATGGGAAAGAGGTTCATTAAGAAAGTGCCATTCAAGCTCAATGTTTAATGATAAAAATGAGTTGAGTATTTGCCAGAAATAGGTCTAATTTTGTCACAAAGAATCAAATTTCTCTGGGATGGCCTTGCCCGGCCTTCTCTATGTTAGTTGCCTGTACAGTGAGGCACAGCACAACACTAGGTGACAGTTAAGGAAGAGCAAAGGGGTGAACACAGAAGGAAAAGCTAAGCACAAGCAAGAATGTGACCTAGGGGCAAAATGGATATCCTTGGAAAGGATCTTCAAAGGAAAGAGACTGGCTGAACAAAGCATGTGCCAGTAGCGCAGGCGTTTATGCAGTTTGAAAACAATGACTTGGGTAAATGTAAAAAGTAGCTGGAACATTTACAGAAATAGATGGAAATGAAAATTATCATACTGAGCAAAATAATGCAGATTCAGACACAGTACCACATTCTTGTATTTAATGTGTGTGTGTGTGTGTGTGTGTGTGTGTGTGTGTGTCTTGGTTCCTTTCTGGCAGGCAGGTCCAGGTGAAAGGAGAGCGATCCTGGTCCCTTCGGGTCTCTCTGGGGCTGAGCAGGATGGCGAGTGTTGATGGCCCAAAAGAAACACCGGGTCAGGAGTCTTGTTGAAGCAGGAACTCAGTTTTAATGCATCAGCCTCTCGCTTATATAAACTCGGAGCATAGGGAAGGGAGTTTTGGTGGGGTGTGATGATGTAGGGGCAGGGAAGGGTGACAGAGGCTATGGGGTGACTGACAGGGCCAATGGCAAAGCTCTACATCAGCAACAGCGGGGTAGAGGTAGGGCCAAAGGGGTCTTGTTGAGTCACCCCATTATGGAAGTGACTGAGACAGATCTCAAAACTCAAGCCAGGCTTGGGTTTGTCTACAAGGCCCAAACCAGGGTTGAAATGTGGCCCAAGGTGTGTGTGTGTGTGTGTGTGTGTGTGTGTATACTTTCACAAAGCAAGTTGCAAAGTGTTTTATGTGATTCCATTTTGTGAGAACAAATTGCAACACAAATCCTACCCATGTGCATCTATCTGTTCATGCAGGCACAGAGAAAGGGGTATAAAAATGCACCCACGGCCTGATTGCTGTTATTTAGAGGAAGAAAGAACACTTGAAATGGGAATGCTGGATTAATGCTTCCCTTAAGCATCTTCACTTTGTAAGCTAATATTGACTTAATTTAAGTTCCCAAGGTGGTGTCAAATCTAGAAATGGAAAAGACAGCATCCCCATCTCCAATGTTCTCATCTTTAATTTTCCTTCAATGGCTCTAACGATGTATCATCTTTGTAGTAATTCTAGATATGGTACTAACAAGTGACAAGTCGGAGCCTCCATAGCTGTCTTGAGATCCCAGCCCTAGGAAGCTGGTAGAGTACTTCATAGCCATACCTGGCCCTGGGGCATGGAAGGTCGTGAGTACACCTCAGTTTCTTCAAATGTGAATGAGAGACGGTGTCCTATCCTTGGGTCAGTTCATCTAGCTGACCTAGAGCAGGTGAGAATGCTGCTGAGATTAACCCAGTTTTGGTTGGGCAAACCTCAGCAGATGGACAGAGAAGGTCTTGAAAGAATAGCCTTGGAGGTAAGCCTCCTTTGAGATTCTCGGGCGATGGGAGAACCCACTCTACTCTTAGCAAGACTGATGCTGGGAGGATCTTGAGGGACACCTTTGGGTCCGTCCTCATGTTTTGTTTCCTGTGGGAAGCTATCCTTATCACATCATTGCCATTAACAAGTCTGTGCGCATGCGCTGGAAGGTTTTCCCGCCTTGATTAATCTGACAGTTGGAACACGTCATGTGGCCTGAGGCAACAGGAGCCCATCAGAGACTGCCACGTCCCAGGCGAGCTTAGCTCTCTATATAAGGGAAGGGTTTTAGGCCCTTGGGGTCCCTCCTCGTTTGTGAAGCTTATGCTCTCCCTCTCAAGATGCATTAAAGCTTATACTGCAGAAGGAGCCTGAGTGTGCCGCGTCTTTCCTGCTGGCGTGAGGTTGCGCGGGACAGTTTCCTTCCCGAGTCGGGGTTCTTTGGTGACAGTTATGGGCTGGGTGGATGAGTGGATGACTGGAGAGGACATGGGTCTCTTCAGAATGTACTTTTGTAGCTATGGAGAGTACACTGCTTAAGACAGAGGACATTTCTGAAGTTTATTGGAGTTGATTAAATCTGGCAAGGAGTTTAAAAATTAAAACTGTCTTTCCTGGCAAATGAGTGAGTGTCTGTGTCAGCTCCAGATATGCAGGAGGCTTAGATGCCCAGATTACTCTCTCTTCCTTGAGCAGAGGTATTGTCCATCCTTTCTGTAACTTTGTGCTCTCCCAAAGGCTTAAATTAATAAGAATATAACACTTAAACTAAAACAAACAAAAACCAAATAAACAAAAAAAATCACTTGACACTGAAAAACATGTTTTAACAAAAAGCTAAAAAAGAAATTCCGTGACAGTGGTTTTCAACATTAGCACTTGGGACCTTCTGCAGATACCAAGGGGCTAATGAGATGGCTAAGTGGGTAAAGGTACTTTCTGCCAAGCCTGATGACCTAAGTTCAATCCCTGGACCTACAGGGTAGAAAGGAGAGGACCAACTCCTGAAAGGCATCCCTACTTCTATACACCACTGTGGAGCATGCATACCCACCCCTAATCAATGCTTTAATAGTAAACATGCCAAGGCTGTAATGAGACCCTAGAACCAGTGTGTTCTGAAGTTTCCGCATGATTTCACTGCATGGCTGCTCATGAGAACAGCAGGCCTGCCCAATGGGAGCAGCAACGGTCCAGCGGATGGCTGACAGGCGCAGTGGAACTTACTGAGGCAGAGAAAAGTTGGTGGAGTTCAATAGTTGGCAGCAATCAAGGCTGGCCCATGGCCAACTCACAAAACTGAATCACACTCAGAGTTACAATCTTTTTCTACTCTGAATGCAAATGCTGACTAAGCCCATAAAAGTGACGTGTGTTACAACTTAAGATGACCTGTTTTGCTAAATATGAGCTGTGGTAACTCCTTCAGTGACTTACAATGGTCCAGTACTTCTGAGAAAGGGGAATGGAATACTGATTTCTAAAGTCTTGCCTGTACTGTGGACTCTACATAGAAACCAGGTGACCTGAGAGGCTGGGCTGCTGAACTGCTCGTCTCTCACAGTTGGTGGGTTTCTGGTCGTCTGTGCACACCAGCTAACTGAGTGAGGCTCTCTACCCACTGGTGAACAGCTTACAATCCTCTTTAGAGCTGTACATTTTCGAGACTAATAAAAGTGCTTCAGAAACTACAAACGGCAAAAAGTAGCTTTAGGAACACAGTAACAACGGGCTGCGCTAGTTTTCCTGTGGAGCCTGAGTGAAAGTCTAACTTTACTTCAGCTAGGGCACCACTATCAGACCAAGCAAAGTGACTCCACCCACATCTAACCTGATGAAGCAGTGAGCTGAATTAGTTATCCACAGGAGCACGGGCGATTTGCAGATGCTACAGACCCAAGGAGAGTCCTTCTGACCCTTAGCAACTGTTAACTGTTCACATATCCCAGGTAAAGAACCTCGAGTGCTCCGTGAGCCTTCCCACCTTTAGGAGAGGATGCCAGTGGGCCCAGTCATGTGAGGGTCTTGTGCAGGAAATCACAGCCATGTCAGGCTCTGGGGTCCACAAGAAAAGTACAAACACCATTTGCTCATGTGGTAAATTTGTTAAATGGAGCACTGACACAATCCAAGGGCCTAACAAGAGGAAAAAGTGTAAAGTGAGGCAACATTCCAGATGAGTTGCTTTAGTCAATCCCAGAAATGCTGGCCCTGACGTAACTGACGTCATAGTCTCTCTTACCTTGCTACCCTTCTTTGGAGCAACTGTCAGTTCTCACCGTCTGGTGGGAATTTCCCAAAGGGAAAAGGGCAAAGGAGGCACAGCCAGTGTTTGTTAGTGAGCAAAAGGATGTATCATATGAAACAAAGTTTTAATTTTTATTTTACATATTTATACATAAAACTTCCAAGGGACCATGTGGATCCGACAGAATGTTAATAGCACATCTAAGAATAAACCTCAGGTAGTCAACATTCACAAAATGTTGAAAACTGATTAAAATATACGTAGTATGGAGAGCTAGGACTTCACTACGAGGCAGGCATGTATTTTTGACTTGTATAGCACCGTCATTTACAGTTCCTCTTCAAAGCTACAGTGAAGAATGAAATAGTCAATGGTAAAATACTGCTCCAACGTAAAGCCTCTAAACAAACAAAAATAAAGTTAAAACTACCCTCTGCTTATCCACGGTTGTTGTTGGTGTAAGTACTGTACAGTTCTTGTAACAATATTTTATTAAAACGCCTGATAGTAAGTGGCGAGAGTAAAAAAAAAAAATTTTAAAATAAATTAAGAAGCGAAGGCCAGTCACGAGACAGTAAGCTCAGACGTTACCAATGACTAACACTGATATCTGTTTCAGAGCCACCTTTAGCAACAGCATTTTTTTTTTTAACGACCACAGAAGCAAAATAAATTCTAGCGTGTCCTCTGGTGGATGGCTCTCTTTCACTTCGCAGGCATTTTCTCAGCCATGTGCTTCTGCTGACTCTCAGCGTGTCTGCAAAATCAATGATACAATCACTCAGCACTGAGGAGAAAGACCCAGACTGCTTTCCAACCAACACCTTCTAAACCAAAGCTACAGCAGCCTCCACACCAGGAGTCGGGGATGAGGCACTCAAGTCAGGGAAGAGTGCTTCCTTTACACTCAACGGACTGTTCTGGTTTTTATATTAGGAGATCATGATTCCTTGATTTTTGTGACTCGCAGGATTAATATAAGGCTGGCAAGTATTAATACTGTGAAGAAGCAAGGTGTGTTTAAAAGATGTCAAGAGGTGAGTAGCTGGGATATCTACATTAGTGAAGAGTTAAAATGTGTTTTCTTTATGCCAGGCATTGTACCCAGGGCTCAATAAGGCTGTGGTCTTTGCAGGTACCGTTCCAGTGAATGTGGCCAGGAAGGGAGCAAATGGCAAATGAAGAGAAAACAGACAGGAAACAAACATTAAAGGTGGGGCTGTAGCTCACTGTAGAGTACTTGCCTAACCTGCAGGACGCCCCAGTACTGCAGGAACCAAAGGGGTAAAACAACTCAAGATCAGGTTTCAAGAATGAGTGGTTGAGGGTGGACTGAGCGATGCTTTTAACACTCGTAGACTGGGGCATGAACTAAGGCTGACAGGAACCTGGAGCTGCCCATCTAATTTGCTCTTATGAAAGCTTACGTCAAACACATGATGTAAAGCTCTGAGTGGCTACGAAGTTTTCCCATGTTAGCATAAGTTCCCCGCCCCCAGTTAATCCTAAGGGATTAATACAACAGTGAAATGGCTACGGGGGGTATGACGCAAAAACTTGGACAATCCAGAAGCTGAGTGGTGGGCACAGGAGGGGAGAAATGGCCATGTTCTTGGCAACCCCCTGAACAGGCATAATCCAAAGAACTGTAAGATCTGTAGGCTGCACAAAGCTAACGGTTTGGAAGGATGATTTTAGGAAGTGGCAAATCTTGTGAGAGGCTATGGCTGTGGTTTCTGGCTGTCATTGAGGGCTGGGGACAAGATGTGTACTGCGGGCTGTGGGGAGCCAATGACGCCAAGCTTATGCCCTGGTGTCATGCAGAAAGCCTCCTATCCATGGTGTAGAGAAGACAAACCACAAGCAGTTTCAAAAATTGGGCACATGACAGCAGCACCCTTGCCACATGCAGAAACTCTGGAACAAATGGCAATGTATATTTGGCAATCAAGGAACGCAGGGAAATGCTGTTATTGCCCCTCCTCCAGCAAAACAGACCGTGGCCCCACTGACGGGTCTAAAGTCCTATGGATCACTTTCATAGAGCCATCTGTGAGCATCTCCAGCAAATCCAATTCAAGAAGTGTTCTGGTGTCCTGTGATAGAAGGTTCCCTGTAGCTAACTGAATTATAGCGCTTACAGTGTTTGTTTCAATGTACCTCTACACAATTGTACACACTGGTACACACATCAAGAGACTTCCTGCAAAGGCAAAAAAAAAGTGGCAATAAACAGCTTTAGAAAATGTTAAAAGCTATGTATTCTTTTGAGACATACATAAGAAGAATTTCATTAAAATTTTAAGAGGGAAAGGATTTCCATAAACCTTTTCATTAATCATTTTTACATTAAAGTCCTTTGTAAGATGTAAGATGTATATCATTCAAGCTCCGAAAAATGACTATAGAGATATAACCATTGCAAGGACCTGCTATGTGCATGGCAGGCCCAGTGCTAGAATCTAAAACATGACAAAGGATTCAAGTGATGTGATATCTGCTCTCAGGATAGGGAATTCATCTGCGGAGAAACAGCAGACCAATATGACTGTGATGAAGCTCCTCACAGAGGCTGGGCTGTGGCCAGGACACAGAGGGGAGAGGTAAGTTGGTCTTGGCATCCTCAGAGCTGGTGGCACTCTAGCACCCAGCACATGGCTGGTCATGTGTGGGAAACACAGCAGCATGGAATGTGTTGGGGCTACTCCCCAGGGATAGTATTTTAGAATAAAGCCTTCTAAGGTCTTAACTGTTGGTCAGATTTAGCTGGTGGGGTGATGCATCCTGGCAATCCAACATGAGGGAAGAAGTAAACTCTAGGAGTAAACTCTAGGAGGCGGGCAGAGAGAATGTCTCTTAAGAAACACACAAGTGATTTTCAAATCACATGGAAACTTTTAAAAAGTCCGATTCTTAGTCTAGTCCAAGAATAATTAAATCAGAATCTCTCTGTGTGGGACCCAGGCACCTGTAGTTTATAAATATCTCTAGGTGCTTTCAGTGAGGAGCCAAAATTGAACTGAGCAGATTTGAACTGACATCTGTAGTGGTGAGGGTAGAACAGGTAGAGGAAACTGCGGACCCAGACTTCCCAGAGGGGGTCTCTTTAGGGATAGCACTGGGAACGACTAAGCACCCTCTGGTTCTCCTCTGTCCCCATGCACAGATTCCCCATCCCCAATATGAACAGAAGGATGGGCCTCTTCCTCCATGTGAAGGGCTTCCAGGGAGCACCACACCTCTGTCTATTATAGGACGGCTCCAGGTGAAAAGCTTCCTCTACTGTCTCCAAGCTTCTGACCTTACGGTCCTGCTTGCCCTGTCTCCCAAATCACCCCATCTATACCAGCAGGCCCACAGAGAGACTGATATGAAGCTTATCATCTTGAGAAGTGGGTAGGAGTCCCTCAGTGACCCTCTCTTGAAGGAATGCCAGCACCACTGCAGGGGTGGGGAAGGTTTTTGTTATCATAGGCAGATGGGAGCTATGGAAGATTGCAGGCTTCTGTGAACTATAGGGCCTGACTGTCTATTTCCCTGCTGATGCTATCCTTTCAATTCTGTGACTCTTGGATTCTTGGGTAACAAAATGGGGTGCTTTACACACTGATGGGGCGATGGCCCAACATGTCTCCAGGTGGCAATGGTATTATTTGAGTGTTACTATAATAATTCAGCTGCTGGCAAATATTCTCAACTTACGAGGCATACGTCTTTCCTTTTTCAGATGAGGGATAATTTAAAGCATACAAAACAAGGACCCGGGAAGAAAGCTCAGTGGTTAAAGCACTTGCCATACAAGTGTAAGGACTGGAGTTTGGATCCCAGAATCCATGTGTATGATGAGTAAGCGTGGAGACCTGCCTATAATTACAGCCCCTGAAGGCGGGGAAGGGATCCCTGGAGCAAACTGGTTAGCTGGATGACATATATTTATCTCCTACCCATACATGCCCTATATATATCTACACACACACACACACACACACTCTACATACATACATACACACATACATACACACATACATTCATATATACACACACACACACATACATACATGCATGCATACATACACACATACATACTACATACACACATACATACATATACATACATACATACATACATACATACATACATACATACATATGGTGGGCTTTACTATGAGAGAAGCTACTAAGACCGGGGAACTAGCACTAGCCTGATTCATTACTCTAACCTTCAAGGCAGCTGGATCCATGTCCAGCTTGACACTCGGATCTCAGTTTCCCCATGATAAGAATAATCTGGTGGCCCTAGGGCTGTGGAAAGATGCCAGGATCCCTCCCTTCCAGGGATGGCGGTAACGACCAAGAGCTGGCCCATTTAACAGCTGGTATGTCTTTGTGGCATCAACCATGTGGCTGGCTATTCCTGTGCTGGAAACAACAGAGTGGAATGGGGTGACAGTTTTGCAGGATGAAGTCCTTCTAGGCTAGAAATGTTGCCTTGATTTAGAGCAAAATGTAAGAAGTCCTCATAGATTGACAGCTATCACCATTTCTGGGCTGGGAGATAGCTCAGTGAGTGAAGAGCTTGTTTGGAAAGTGTGAATACCAGAGTGCCTTGTTACTTTTAACTGTCAACTTAATACAGTTTGGAGTTAACAGAGAAGAAAGCTTTGACAGAGGAATTGCCAAGATCAGACTGGCTGATGAACCTGTCAATGGGAGATTGTCTTCATTGATAATCGATGCAGGAGGGTTGGTCCCACTGTGGGTGATGCTATTCCCTGGGTAAGTGGTCCTGGACTGTATGGAGAAGCTAGCTGAGCACCAGCCTTAGTGAGCTGGACAGTGAATGAGCCAGCAAACAGCATTTGTCCATGGTTTCCGCCTTAGAGTCCCTGCGCTGACTTCCTCCAATGATGCACTATAAGATGAAATAAACCCTTTCTTCCCCTAGGTTACTTTGCTCATAGCAATAATTGCAGCAACAGAACTAGAACATCACAGAAAGCTGGACACTGTAGCACGTTCTACAGCCTCATTACTGTACTGTGTACAGCTGCTGTGAGCTGGAGCTGGAGATAGAATTCCTGGAAGCCCAACAAAAACCAAGAGATCCTATCTCAAACAAAGAGGAAGACAAGGACAGACACTCAAGGTTGTCCTCTGACCTCTACATGTCTCTACCCTGACACACACACACACACACACACACAGAGAGAGAGAGAGAGAGAGAGAGAGGGAGGGAGGGAGGGGGGGAGGGAGGGAGGGAGGGAGGGAGGGAGGGAGAATAAAAACAAAGCCTTTTCTAAAGAGGGTTTTGGGCCTCTTCCTCTCTTCTAAATAGCAAATTTCAATAGCTGTTTGGTGAGTTAGGTGCAAACATAAGGGATTAAGTCACAAGAGCTCATCCTTGCCCTGGTCTTTCAACTTCAGTCTATCTGAGGCTTCTTGTCTCCTTTGGAAGGGGGAAGCCAGACTGACCTAGTCAAGTCTTCTATGTCCACCAGCATGGCATCTTGTTCCGTGTGCAGCTCATCTCGAATGAGGAGCAGCTGGACCAACTCTTCATTCAAACCTGGGGCAAAAAAAAAAAAAAAAAAAGAACGTTAAAAATCAGATCAAGCCACATCGAAATCAGAACATAATGCATGTTCACAGACATAAAAGTACATATAAGCAGTTAAAGATCATAGGAAAATATCTTTTCTTTCTCCATGTTTCACATGTGCGTGATTTGCATACATGTATATGCATGTTTTTAGACGTATGGATGAGCAATTATACATTCGGAGGCAATTATACATGTTGGGAATGACCAGCAATTGCTCTTCCATATTGGAATAAACCCACCCTGTAATCAAACCCATGGCTCACTCACACAGCTGGTCTTGCTCGACAGCTCACTCTAGGGATCTGCCGTTTGTACCTTCTAAGGTAAGATTACAGGTAAGACACCACACCCATCCAGAATTTACATGGGTTTCTGGGGATCCAGATTCTAGTGGACTCTTACGTCAGTTTCTTATATGTGCAGGTGAAGCACCCTTTGGAGCAACAGGGCCTGTTTGTAAAATTAAGAAGATACTGACAAAAAGAAATATCCTCTGAAATACTGGAAAGTTAGCTTTGTGGTGAGGCAGGATGTGTAAGATCTGAAGAAAGACATCTGGGAAAATGGTACAAGGAGAATACTCCTGAGCCCTTGCCTTACAGCCAGAAACTGAGTGGATGAAGACAAATATTTCTAGTTCTCCTGATATTAGTGGGCTGGGTCAGCGTGGCTCAGGAATAGGCAAGGAGCCCACTCTTACATTTTATCCTCAGAGAAGTTAAGAACTATAGCTGTTATGTGCACACACAGAGGGAGAACAGCTGAAAAGACCTGCAAGCAAAGAGACAAGAGGAGGGAGTGGGGTTGTTGCCACAGGCCCCTGGACATGTTTTCAGAGTTTCCGACTTCAAACAAGCCCTCCATGCCTGTGAGTCTAAGGTTTAAAAACAAAACCCTCAAACCAGTCAGCGGTGTAACACACCTTTCATCCCAGCACTTGGGAGGTAGAGGCAAGGGGCGAGGGGGGAGGGCCGAGGGGCGAGGGGCAGGCAGATCTCTGAGTTCCTGGCCAGCCTGGTCTACAGAGTAAGTTCCAAGACAGCCAAGGCTACACAGAGAAACCATGTCTTGAAAAACAAAACAAAACATTAAAAATCTGAAATGCTGTCTCTTGAATCTAAAACATCACCTAAGCACATCACATATTTTTATTTGGATCTAGTGAAAAAAGAAATTATCTTTTTCACCTGCTCCTGGGTGGCCTTCTCTACACCACTCAACGTATCTGCACATTACCCTCAGTACACAGAAGGGTTTTTTGTTTTTTGTTTTGTTTTTGCATCTTCCCCAGCTCCATATTAAGTTTTAAACTTTCTTATTAAGGAAAGCTTAAAACTAACATAACAACAGAGAAATCTACTTAATGACTCCTCACAGACCCTCTTGGCCTCAACAATGACCAGCTTGAATCATCTTTCTTGAGTCTACAGGACCATTTTACAGGCATTACACACACCCACACACCATCTCATCTGGGGCTGATGACATGATCTGGCTGACCATGCTGCCCTGTGGGGACACCATCTGTCTCTGGGCCAAACACTGCCTGTTCTCTGGTGACAAATGACCTCCAATGAGCACCATCAACAAACAGCTTTCTCTCTCTCTGGATGCATCTGTTGAATCCCTTTATTCTGAGAGGAGAGAGCTTTGTAATTTTTCCATATTTGTAAATATACATTCATCAGCTTAAAAAAAAAAAGGTCTCATTTGGTGTGTGATGATGATGATAGCTAAAACAAATGTGTGCCCACGAGAGGTGGGAGGAAGGTTCAGCAAAGCTTGCAGCTATGGAAGTTTGTTCTAGAAACAGATGCAAGTTAAACACACAGCCTGTGCCAGGAGCCAGCAATTTTAAAAGGACTGGTAACCATGGTGAACCTTAACAGTTCTGAAAGCTTCTGACATTTTAGAGTTTAAAGAAAAAAACAAAAAACAAAAAACAAACCAATAGAAGAGCCCTGTGATTGTCTTGAGCTTGAAAACACACAGACAGCCTAGTGCAAATGTACAACAGAAACAATGAACCCCCAGGAAGCCTTGCCCCTCACCATTGCCCACCTCACGCCTACTTCCAAGCAGATCCCCTACTTACTTTCAATCTGGGAGTGGAGGTCATTGACGATCACTTGTAGCTGCCCAATAGTCATGTCTCTCAGGTCAGTGGGCTTTAAACTTCTTTTCATCAAGCATTCGCTTATGTGAGGCATGTGCGGCAGCTGTAGACACAAGGGGCAGCGGAGGGGTGAGCCGAGTAGCAAAGACCCTGGGGAAGAGCCAGTCTGCTCTTATAGACCCAGTCTCACCTACCCACTTCTACCTAGCTTCCCCAGCCCCTGAGCGTCCTAAGGGTGGTCCCATATTTAACAGCCATTTCCTACTATGATGCCCTCTGTAGGGAAGATGATACACTGTCTGCATCTCAGGCTTTCAGGTTGGTCTCTAACACTAGGTATGGGGAACATAAGAAATAGGAATGGCAATGGTACAATTAACAGTATCCGCTGCTGTTTACTACTTTATAGCACGCACCAGCACCGATCCCTGCAGCAGGCCAGTAGCAGAGCTAACAGTGACTGTTAAGTACAGGGCACTAATTCATTACATTATACTGTCTCCCTCGAGAGGTAGGTGAGAAGCTATAGCAATCCTTCACTTGTGATAGAACAGGAACACAGGAGATCTGAATCATGGGCTGTGAGAGTTTACTTCTATGAAATGCTGTCCGTGTTTCCCAGTGTAACAGGAGACGGGGGGGGGGGAGGGGAAGAAACAGACTTTGTTCTTTCTCAATTGCTGGTGGTGCTTCTGACAAACTGCCTCAGAGAAACCCAAGTTTGCATAACTCTGGGAAAGAACCCATCTTCAGCCCCCAAACGCTCGCTTGCATGCCAGCCTCCGCTGCTTACAAGATCAGCGACGGGAGACTTTTTCCTGTTCTGTTTTTCCACTTCTACTTGCATTTTGGCCATTGGTTTGGCCATGGCCAGGGCCATTTTGGCTTCAGCTTGTAGCTTCTTTTGTCTTGTGAGGAAGTCCATGTCATCCAGGGATTCAGATTCCTCCTCAGTAGTGTCTCTATCAGAATAGGAAGAACTCTGCTTGCTCTGTGAAGGAAAAAAGAGCAACTTCAAACTTCACTCTAGGTGCCATACAATTGGGGAGGGGCACTAACAACAGGGTCCTCTCTCAGCAGGGGTGGGGGTGGAGGGCTGGCAGCAATTCCACTACTTCATCAAAATGAGCCTGTCAGTCACAAGAAACCTAAGAAAGGGCCTACTTAGAATGATTCTGTCTTGAGCACAAATAGAAGAGTGGTAAAAGTTATAACAGGGCCATGTTTAATTATGGAACCCAGAGCCAGGGTCTGAGATAGTCTTCTGAGAGATAAGGCATCAACTGACATTTGCCCTATGCTCAGAGGTCAACAAATACTTGCTGGTCATTAGAACAAAGGTGAAAGACATCACAGAGGGGGAAACATCTCAGTAGCAAACACTCATGATTAGTCTTGACTTCTGGAACATGTGGGCCTCTAATTCAAAACCCAGTGCGAAGGATTCTTTCTTTCCCACATACATGCATTATACGTAAGGAATAGATAAAGGTATGTAACTATTTCTTACCTATACCTGGTCAACTTTGAACTCACTATGAAGACAAGGCTGACGTCAAACTTGTGATCCTCTTGCCACCAACCCCCAAGTGCTAGGATTACAAGCACACACCACCATGCCCAGCTCTCTTTTATAATCTCTAAAACAGTAAGTGATTTCTCTCATAGTAAACAACTTTAATAAGCCTTATTTATCCCTACTGTGTCCTGATTTTGATTTTGTGGTCACTGTCAAATTCTTGAAGCAGGTAATCCCAGCCCCTCCTGGAATGGCTGCTGCGGATTCAGGACAGAATAAATGCTGAACAGCCAGGAAAGAAGAGCAGGCAGTGGCCCAGGCAGTGGCCATGTGGACTTACCATGGGGGACAAGGGCGTGTCCAAGCTGGTTTCAGTCTTACTGTCATCTGCATCGCTGTCCTTGTCACTGCCGCTGTCATTGACAAAGCATATCTGGAGGTTCATCCCACTCTGTAGTCTGGGCGGAAACAAGCAGGACAGTAATTCTGCTTAGTTAGGTGTTACCCGGCTGTAGCTGATTAAATGGAGTTTACTAGTAAGACAGTTTTATGTGTTCTTCATGTGGAGAACTAAGGGACTCAAATCATTCTACATTTCCTTCTGTTGTTGTTGTTGAGACAGGATTTTGCTACATAGCCTAGGCTGGCAATCCTTCTGCCTCAGCCAATTCTTTTCTGCAAATACAAACCTTATCAGAGGATCTCCCAGCGCATCACTTTTTTTTTTTCCACATCAGTTTGTGCTTTGAGTTATATGTTATAGCACCCAGTGAATAACAAACACATAGTTGGCACATTCAAAAAGATGCTTTGTGTTTACAGTTCTGCCAATCAAGATGAACAGATTTCGGCCAATAACATTGTGTGATGCTATTTCGGATTCTGTTTTAGAAGGATAACCCAAACAAGTTCACGAGAACTAATGTCCCAAGACTACAGCTTCATGAAGAAAGTCTCCTTCCCCTCCAGTAAGACAGGATCACTCAAAGGAAACCTTTATTTAAAGCAGTTGCTGAAAGCCAATGGAGGAAGCTCACTTATGTCACTTAAAGACAAAAACACCACTGACTTGTTTACCCCAAGAGACAGAAGGAAATCCCAGGGTGTTTCGAGTCTTAACATGCATGTCCTTCTGCAGACTGCCTTCCACACCCAGCACCAGGAGAACACACACCTCTCGGGAGTTAATCAGGATTCTGAAGCTCCAGAAAGGATGCTCTGGCAGTGGAGTGGGGAAGGACAAGCACTGGCGATGATGTGCCCAGATCATGGGCTCAGCTCTTGGTCCTAACTGTCTTCTGAAGGTGAGCCACATCTCAGTACTATTTGGTCATTCTCAGCATCTCCAATATCCCAGTCTTGTGGGAAAGTAAGGCTTGTGTATATATAGGTATGTGTGGAGGTGCCAGAAGGGGCCACAGGGAGCCAGTCTAAGGCCACTTTGGGGCAGAAGACACCAAATTTGCTCTGGTGTTATTACTGCTACAAGAGTCTAATCTAATACTTGACATTTGTGTTTGGTTTTTTTATCCTAATGATGGGGAAACTTTGCATGCCTTGCCATGACTGATATAATTGTTCCCCCCCAACCCCATTTAGCCTCAACACTGCGATTAAAATGGGTATGTACTGCCACCTATTGTTAAATTTTATAATTACACAAGTTCTAGCTTAGTTTTCCCTTCAAAAAAAGGTAGCCCCTCTCTCTGAGTCTGTCTAGCCTTTTTGACACAGATGAGGAGGCCAGGCCCAGAGCTGCAGGGAAGCAGACCACAGGTTCTGAGATGACTGGTTCACAGCAGGTTCCAAATCCTGAGTTTGTTCAGAAATTGGCATGGGGTAGGTGCTTCATACATGTAAACTACCCATCTCTCTTCACTTTCTAGAAGCTGGGTAAAGGCACCGAGAATCTTAGAGCTGATGTGACTTTCTAAAGGGACCGTACCCTAACACTGCTCACACACTGACAGCCACCCCTGATGCAGTCAGCTGTCTGAAAGAAGACGCACGCCATCCATAACTAGAAAGCAGCTGGCCCTTCAGTTGTGCCGGGACTTGCCGTCCTTAAATTTCCTTCATGTATCTTGTGGTATCTAGCATGTTCAGATTTCCCTTTGATCCAGACACATCAAGTTTAACAAATTTGTGATATCCGAAGTTTGTCTAAAAAGTAGAATCAAGCAATTTTAACAATAAAATAAAGATCTATGGTTCAGAAGGACAGTCTGGGGACACATTTTAATCTCACCCGAGTCTAGGATTATGCAGCATTTCCGAGATATGAATAAAGTCTCACAAAGAAGCATCTGGCTGCTGGAGATAAAGATTGTAAAAATATCAAACAACCAGCAGAAAGAATATCACAAAACCAAGTTAAAGATGCCCAAGGACAAATATCTTCATTGTGAAGAAAATATGATAATTAATTCTACAGCTCTGCCCTGAACTGGCCAACCACCCACAGGGAGCATCTGACAGCTGAGGGACTTGAAGAACTCCCACACCACCTTAGTAGCTCAGTAGCGCCATGGGAAACTGAAGGAAGCTTGGGTGGATGGGAGTGGGGAGGGGTGGGGTTGGGGAGGGGGCTTGTAATTCCTTACTGAGGTAATCGCCAAGAATGTTACTCACAGGGCAGCTGTGACATCGTAGCTGATTAAGAAAGGGTTTTAGTAAAGACATCTTCAATGGGCTCCCGTTTCAAGAAGGATTTCTTTGCCTTTAGCTTTTAATCGCATTTTAGGAGGAAGATAGCTCTGGGTGAAACTCAACCACATTCCCCAAGCAGAGGCTTGGCTGTGGGGTGGGTGATAGGGCTACCGGGTCTTCTGAAGGCCTCTGTGCCATGGAGTCAGAGAACAGATAATCCCCATTCTCGCCTTCCTGCCTGGCAGCTGTCTGCAAAGTTTATTTCTGAAAACTGCACTTCCCTGGGTCTCTGCCCTTTTACTGCCTCACTTAAATCCTGCGAAGTTCAGTCTTCCTTGGTCTCTCAAGCAGAATACCAAGTGAGAAAAAGATCTTGTTTATGGAAGCTATCATTTCAAAACATCTCATTCAGGGGCAGGGGTCATTTGATGTTTTAAAAGAAGTTTATTTTATTTATGTGTGTTTGTGTCTATGTGAGTGTATGCACACAGACACACACACACACACACACACACACACACACACACACACACGAGTACGAGTGCCTGTGGAAGCCAGAAGAGGGTGTCAGACCCATTGGAGATGGAGCCACTGGAATCAGGCACTGGAGTCTGAACTCTGGCCTGAGACATCTCTCTAAGTATTTAGCAGAACACTGCATTAAAAAAAAATGCCATGGGTAGTCTGTCTTGCTGGTTGGTTTTACTTCTGGGAGGTCTAGGTGGTGGTGATTAGCCCTGGAATCTCTTCTTTATGGACCACACGGGATGACACACAGTAGAGCCGCCCAGAGCTGTGGGCATGAAGCATCCCATCTGGGTCTGGATAGAGGGTTGTTGGTGGAGGGAGCTCAGGACTTGCTGAAGACGTAAGACTTGGGCACATCTTCTGGGCACATCAGCATGAACAGAAGCGGCTCCTGTGGGATGGTGTTGATTGTTTACATGGAAGGGCATTGGATGGGGACACTCAGTGTCCTCACTACATCTCACTGATGTAAAACACAGTGAGAGGAACACCTCTTGGAAAAGGGCTGTGATGATTTCAACTGCAGTTATGAGGAATAGTCACGCACGGGCCTGGGAGGATGGCAGACACAGGATGTTCTTTGCTACCGAAGGAGATCTCAAAGCACAGCCAATGGTATACAACTGAGTAAAACAACAACCAAACCAGCTCTTCATCAGGCAGTGACACCTGTAATACTGGTACACAGAAACAGAGGCAAGAAGGTTGAGAGTTCAGGCCATCCTGGGCTGCATGAGAAGTTGCCGTCTCTAAAGGCTGAAAAGTTGGCATAGAGCTCAGTGGTAGAACACTGGCCTATGATGAGCACCGCCCTGGATCTGACTGCTAGTGCTGATGGGGAAAATCCATTTCTTTTAAGAATACAGAGACAAGACTTGTGTTCTCCAGACAGAAGCAACTTCGTGGTTTTAAGTTTGCTGGTGACTTACAGCAAAGATTGTAAAGTAGGATCATGTCCTTGGTCTTAGGTTGGGCTGATTAAAGACTGGTCTGAGGACAGGTCTGAAGTCCAGAGTTCCTCTTTGTTTTCTAGTTCTACAAATGAGAATCTGGCTTAGGCATCAATGTATGAATATTTAACATTGTGTGCATGCCTGTGCTTGTGTGCACGTGCGTGTGCGCTATATGAGTCTACACTTAGAGGTCAGAGAAGATTTTGCTCTATCCATTTATTCTTTTGAGACAGGATTGAACCTGGTTTTGGCTAGGCTGGCTGGCCAGTGAACTTCAGAGTCTACCTGTCTTCATGCATCCGATCCTGGGGTTAGAGACATTGTTGGCATGCCCAGTTTTTGTGTGGGGACTGGGGACTTGAACTCGGGTTCTTGCATAGCAAGCATCCTCACTCACTGATCCATCTCTCTGACTTTAAGATTTCACAATCTTTCATGCCTCGATTCCGAGATTGCTTTCTGAATAGGCTCTCTGTGTCGGTTCATCCCAGAGCTCAGAACCAAAGTCCCAGGAACACATGAGAGCTTCATTTTAATTTACTAGATCCTACCTGTGTTTGGCAGCATAACTTTACAGGGCTCATGCCTCCTATCCTTGTTCATAATTTCAAGGCAACTGTATGGCTTCACCCAGGAAACAGAGCAAGAGGGACCTTCCATATGCCTATGGGTTTCCAGCTTGCATTGCTCATTAACTGTCTGCAGCCACTGTGGCTCGTGAGCCACGGTCCCGCAGTGCCATTCATAACTCAACATCCCCAGCAGTTTGTGGCCAAGCTGCTAGAATACATTATTTCCATTTATCTGAATGGATCTTTGATGCATTATTCAAAGGTTTTATACATAATGAATTATCACTCATATTTTTCATGCCATTTTTCTGTTTCATATTGATTTCAAAGGGGATAGAGCATCAAATATGGATTATAACTACCCAAGGGTATGTATAAATGGACTTCATTTTTCTGGGACTATGTCATGATGAATGTGAGAACAACTGAGTTTGGGGTGAGCTTTAGCTGTACACCGTGTGGGATGGTGGAGGTTAAGAGGACACGCTATTGCTTCGTAGAGAATACTTCTGCATCCCACAAACTGCCTCGTTCTCTTCCCCATTTACTGTGCCTTGTAGACAATTACCTCAAATGCCTACTGCTATTTTAAAAAACAATGAGAAAGGAACAAAGTTTCTACTTCTCCACATTCATTACGGAAACACAACTCTACTGATTCTTTTATTCTAGCAAGAGTGTGTAAACTTCCTCTTGCTTCAAGGTCTAGTCAAGAAACAGGAAAACACTCCACTGGACTTTTAAAAAATCATTCTGGCTGTAAACCAGCTGCAAATATTGCTGGTTCAACACATGGCGTCATCACACAAAAGCACAATAAATGATTTTCCTAAGCATGTATGCAGAGGAAAGGATTGCTTGATTGTTAGTTCGCTCATTCATTCATTCATTCATTCATTCAAGGATCAGACAACAAATTTTCTCATTTGCTATAGTCATACTACGGTCTACTGGTTTTTATTTGGATTAGTTCACTCATTGCAGATTTTTGTTGGACCATGCAGGCATTTTATGGTGCTTGACCCCTGTTAGTAAAGGCATGACAGTTGATCGAGGAATAAAACCAAGGTCTTCTAGCAAGTCACAAGGGCCTGAGTCATCAACCACAATGTACAAATACACACATTGGAAGGGAACTCAAAAACAGTTGTTGGACACTCCCTATTCCATTAAACACCACTGCTACCTGGACATTACTAAAGTAAGGTGCTATCCAGGAATGTTAAAGCAGAGAGCTTCAGATGAAAGGAAGTGCAGCTGGCAGACGGATGAACCCAGGATAGAGCCCAGAGGGCCATCCCCTGGAAGTCATGCATCCAGAAAAGCTAGCTGGTATTCCTAACTAAGTGCCAAAGACTAGCTTGTCTGATGGGGCAACGTATCACTTTGTGTCTTGTCCTGGCATTTTTCTTCATTAATTTACTTATTTACTTATGACCTGGCATCTTAAGAGAAGAGAAACGTCGATAAAAGGCAGTGGGCCTGTGAATGGCTGTCACTGGGTTTTCTTCTCTATACCTGATATACATACTCCCATTTCTGTTCCCACTTCTAAGGCTAGTTCTCAATTCTTCTTCCTGTACATGTTCAAAGCACAGCTGATACAGGCTTCCAAGATCTCATGGTCATAGAGTCTCCGTGGCTAAGCAGCTAATGGATTGGGTGGCCACCCACGAGCTTTCTCTTGGAGACGTGTCAGCCCATTTCCTAACCTGGGCTCCAGAGAGCTATAAATCCCTGTATTCCTCAGACAGCTGTTGGTTCTCATTCCACATCAGTGCCAATTTCCTTCACTGATGACCACTTCCCTGTAATTGAATTTGGAATTACAGGATTTTAATGTGAGCAAAATGTATTTTCAAGAGGAATACTCTCTAGTATGAATGGAAGGCAAGAACGAACCCTCTTAGGATAGTAGGCATAAAACAGCTAGAGGTCAAATGTGGTCTAGTTTCATCTTAATTGAGTTCTGATGATTTTCAAGCAGCCTATTTATGAAATAAAAAGTTGCCATTTGTGAACATCTATCATATGCCAGGCACTTTACCTACCGTTCTAAGGAGTGGGGACCTTGCTTTACATATGAAAAACAAAGTCCCAGATACGTAAAACTGTACAAAGACACAGTGGGCTAGGTCAGTCCTGAGGGGCTAGGATGCTTTAAGAGGGGTAAAATGCCGGTTTGGGACCGAGCCTAGAGCAGGTCGCAGGCAGCAGCTCCGTACCCAACCGCAGAAAACCAAGAAAAACAGGGACTCCCAGGAGCTTGAACTCACGCAGCATCCCAGGTAAAATTGAATCACCCGTGATGCCTGCTATAAGAAGTTCTAACCCAGATGGACCAGAAGCCAGGAGCCTCGCCCTTACCCTCACCCCCTACCTTTTCCCACCTGCACAAGGTCCCCTGAAGCTGGGCAACTGCAAGATCCTGCTTGGCAACTGCAGATAGACTCAAAGCAGTGTACCATATCATCTGAAGAATAGCAGGGAGACCATAACTCAAGCAGTGTACCATATCTTCTGAAGAATAGCAGGTTGCAGTCCTCCTCGCCCCCACGAATAACCAGGACCCGCCGGTCGGGTCAAGTGGCACCCAGACGTGGGGCTCGAGGCACGGACCCATCCGGACGGACCCTCATTGAGAGGATGTGCGCACGACATCAAGATTGAGCAAGACAGAGATCATCGCCCGTGACCTGTCGTCCACGGAACCAGGTTGATGCTGCCATCAAGAAGGCAGTTGAAGTTCATTACCATCAGCTGAAAATTGCAGAGGATCCAGAAGTGACTCTGCAGGAGACTGACACAGCTGTCAGCTCCCCTGCCTCCCCCTACGGTCGACCCCTAGACTTCCACGCCCTCCAGAAGGGTTCCTGGTATGCCTGGCTTTGCCCTCATTTCTCTCGCTAGAGAGCTTGGCCTCTTGATCACCACAACAAAAATTGGCTTTTTCCTAAACCAAGGCCACCCTTGATATGGCCGCTAACATTGGGGAGCCTTCCTTTATGACAATATTACACCCCAAACTGACAAATGGTTGGTAACTTGAACATTTACAAGAGACTAGGATGGCTGTGAGTTAGTCCAATGACGGGATTATTGTAGGTCCACTTCCCAGGGGCCCACCCAATGCAGCTGAAAAGGAGTGCGTGGTGCTGGGAGTGGGTGCAGCCTACATGGCCTAAGACAGGGCTCTCACCCTCCTTTCACCCACATCAGAGTCCCTTGACGTTGCCCATCGTCGACAGCCTAAAGCCTTCGACCATCGATGTGACTCGTCTCACATCAGTGTTTTGGGGTTGTGAACTTGTCTAAGACCCCCCATAATTAGACATCCAAATTCAAAACTCACATAGTTGGGATTGAACATAAGACGCCTTCTCTAACTAAACAGAGAAGGGGGAGATGCCAGAAGCCAGGACCCTCGCCCTTACCCTTACCCCCTACCTTTCCCCACCTGCACAATGTCCTCTGAAGCTTGGCAACTGCAAGATCCTGCTTAGCAACTGCAGATAGACTCAAAGCAGAGTACCATGTCTTCTTAAGAATAGCAGGGAGACCATAACTCAAGCAGTGTACCATATCTTCTGAAGAACTGCAGGTAGATCATAATTCAAGGCAGTGTACCATATAGACCATGACATGTTTCAAGGCACAGGCCAAGAAGATTTTGTACTTTTCCACCACCTGGACCCTCTTACCCCCTCCCCTTGTAAAACATGCTATAAAAAAAAGCATTTCATGTTCAAAAAAAAAAAAAGAAATAAAAAAAGAAATTAAAAAAAAAGAGGGGTAAAATGCATTTATAAACGAGAATAAGAGAGAAGGTGAAAACACAAACAAAATAAAACCAAAATGAAACAAAAAAATGGAAACTGATATGCTTAAGAAAAGATGAAATATGATGTTACTCAGCTAGCAAACACACAGGCATGCACGTGAACACACGTGTGCACGTACGCACGCACACTGGAATAGCTGTGAAAATGGCTGAAACGCTGATATGGTATTATTTGAAAAAAAAGGGTCATAAAGAGTAATTACAGTGTGATTCCAATTTTATACATAAAAATGCATACGTAAGGGCCAGTGCAACAGCTCGGCAGGAAAAGTTCCTTTCTGCTGCTCCTGCTGAGCTAAGTTCAATCCCCAGAGCTCACCATAACAGGAAGAACAGACTCCTACAAGTTGTCTTCTGACCTTCACACATGTGCCATGGCACATGTGTGCTCCCCACCCCACAAAAATAGAGACAATGAGTAATCTTCTCAAATGTTTAGGTGGGATGGAAAGGACTACACTTAAATACTTCTTGATGGAAGGCATTAAGTTGACTTTAGACTTGTCTCCCTAGAATGCCTCTGAGTTGTCATGTGTGGGCACTTGGTAAGCATTAGAAAAGGCAAAGGAGAGAGGATGAGAGTTGGCGGTAGAGCCTGTGCATTGGAGGGAAGGTGAGTGGGGCTCAACGTTTGACAGCTGCCATCTGACTCAGACCACACTGAAGCAGGAGTGTGACTCACACCCAAGTCATCCTGATCTGCTTTTGGCAGGCTTCCGTGGACAGTGGAAGCTGATCCGTGGGCAGCTGGAACACCACCTCCTTGTTGGTGAATGGCTGTGTGGACAGGCTCTTCTTCTCACCCACGAACACCCCTCTTGATCTCAATGCTACACTTCTCCATGCGACTGCAGTAAATCAGAGCTCCTAGGTAACTGGCAGAAATTTAACTATTTTTCAAAGCCAGTCATCCTAATTACTCTGCTCAGTCCCTGAATTGAAACTTTTCTCTCCTGCCGACAGCTGCTAGAGCCATGCAGGGTAAAGAAGGAAGCCTTCCTTTGTCAGGTGCCTAAGAGGCTCCTGAGAAAATATGGCAGAGAATGGCAGTACTGTGTGTATTTTGAGATAACTGGGGTTAGTAGGATTTGTTTGTCTGTCTTTTCTTTTTTCGTGATCGGACAGAACCCAGAGCCTCACACATACCAAGATTGAGCTCCACTCTAACTCCAAGGTGAATATTTTAATTCATGTCATTTTATACTTTTCAACATAGAAACATAGCATTCACCTCTCTTATGGTCGTACTGAGAAACAGTTAGGCTTGGTTCCATAGTAACATTGCCTTAGATGGCTCAGTGGTTAAGAGCACTGATTGCTCTTGGAGAGGATCTAGGTTCTATTGCCAGCACCCGCCCAGGGAGGGTGTTACTGTGGGGACTGGTGCTACGGATGGTGTAGGAGAGTTCAACTCTGATGTGACGAGTTCCAGGAGAGACCTTCACCAATGCATTTCTTGTTTTTGTCTGTTTGTTTTGCAAGTGCTAGAGACATATGATAAAGTCTGTGATGGGATGGCTGAATTGATGAGTTCATAGCAATGCTGTTGCTTTACACATGATCTGTCACATGATCAAGCCTGTCAGCATTCTAGCATGGAGCGAGATGGGTGCATGAGTTTCTACCCTTAACTGAGAAGCTAACAGGTGATGAAGCTTCTGGCGGAGGGACAGTCAGTTTTTGTTATGGGCGTTTCCCCTGATAGGTTAACCATACTCCAATGGATGCCCCTCCCACCATGAGCATATGGGAAACATACATTGGACTCTGGATTATTAAACAACAGCAGCAAAACACAAAATTGGGAGAGAGTGAGAGGTGGGACGCAGCCCTGAAAGGAGTTATGGGGAGAAGTAGGGGGTGAATATGATCAAAATAATTTGTGTGAAATTCTCAAAGAATGGATAAAACAGCATATAAAAAGAATATGTCCAAACAAGTCTAAAATGAGTCTCTCAACAACTAAAATCAACTAAGTACCCAGGGGACATTTAATTGGCAGTGTTTTGTTTTGTTTTAATTTTTCATGTGCTATAATCAGCCCTATATGGAAGCAAATAAAAATGTAACAGAAATAACACCATCAAACACCAGGCTGTACAGATGAGACACTCTTCTGAGTACTTCCCTTGCTGTCTTCACAGGGACCTTATGAAGGAGGCACAAGTATCACCTCATTTTACAGACCAAGAGGCTGAGGCACAGTAATGTCATTAGCAAGTGCTACTAAGTGGCAGTCAGGTCCTTGGCTCCTAAGAGCCTGGTCCTACTTGCCACACCCTACTTCCTTCCTAGGGACTGATCCAGGAAGCACTCTGGACCCATGGATGGTGCAGAGGCACTGCTGTGAACGGAGTGAGTGGATGCATCACTTCTTTGTTCTGTGGGATGTTTGAGTGGGATGTGAGAGGATGAATCTGGGAATAGCTGATGAGAGATACCAAAGCCTGACAGAATGGGGGCTATGATGGAAAGGCATGAGTCTTTTCCTTTAACGGCATTTGCACTGATACTATTTACTTATCTACTTAATTGCAAATCTATTATACATCTGAAGAGACACAACAAGTTATGGCCACCCCCCCCACCCCCCAACCTGATCTGTTTAAATAACAACATGGAAGGGTTGTGTTCTCAGTAAAAGTATCTTCCATGGGTTTCATGCATGTGATAATCTGCAAAAGAACAATCTGAAGGACACGGGAAATGTTTATAAGATTGAATTAAAAGATGGTGCTGGGCGGGGATGTGGCTCAGTTGAGCTGCTTGGCTGAAGAAGCATGAGATTCTGAGCTCAGTGACCAGCAATGAAGGAGAAGAAAGGATTCTGGTAGACTTTCAGACAGCCAGCTCACTGTTGTTGGAGGGTGTGGCTTCCAGTAGTGGTGCTGGCACACCCGAGGCCCAACGCACATGTGTGACCACTGTCTAAAGGGGGTGTAAATTGCACTGATGGTACCCTGAGAACATGTTAAAGATGATGCAGAATGAAAGCTAAATCCTAGAGCTCTCTTAATTAACATTCTGCTGTCCACTAAAGCCATTTTTAATATAACTTGTAGCCCTGTGCCCACCCCCACCTTTTTGTGCAATAGCTCAGGCAATTGAATTCTCACTGTTGATGAAAAAATTCATAAGACAGGGTACAGCTGGTTATGCCTTTAGCAAGATGTCAAATTCAGCCTGCACAAAATTAATTGCACCTAATTAAACTGGGGTCATTGGTATTATTGTAAAGCAAGGCTATTTATTAGACAAAGAAAATTTCACAAATACCAATTTACTTTTCTTTCGGATTTGTGAAAGAGAAGAATTGCTTACTTAATTAAATTTGTTTTGCTATTTTAATCTTATTACTTCTCAAAAGATCCACTTTAAATCCTATCTCACTTTGGAAATTGTGTAATATTTTAGAATAAGGTCTCCTCGAAACAAGGCATTCAAAACAGAGAGGCTTTCTGTGGCGTATGAGATGACAATTCACAAAGAATTAAAAGAGGGTGCAGAGCCAGAGTTGGCTGTGATGCTGGTGCTACCAACGTGAAGAGGTTTTAAAACACATTAATGTGTGTATGAGATCACTGTGAAGTTTTAAAGATACACCATGCATTACAAACAAGGCACTTTGGTATGCACTTCTCATTTCAAGGAAGATGCTGTAGAGTAAGTCTCTGCACTGAGACAGGTCAGCCTCTTTCTTCTTTCATGCCTGGCTGGAGCAGCCACTCCACTCACTTCCAGGAAATTATGCAAAAATCATTACTGTTAGAGTCAAGACAGTGATCCATTTTCCTGGCAAATGATGCTGGCTCATTTCTCACCCCCCCACACACACCACACACACACACAGAGTTCCCATATTCAAAGCCCTGTGAATCTCATTTCTTTAGAGTTTCCTAGGTTCGCAGTTAAGGGTCTAGCTAAGCTGGCCCTGCTTCCCGCCCTCCCACCCAAACACAGAGGAGGTAGCAGGTGTTTGTAATTGGCCTTGCTTCAGTCATTCACCAATAAACATGGAAGGCCAAGAAAGAAATAAATTTTGACTTGGGGATGGTTGAGATAAGTAAACAGTAATCATTATTCAAACCAGCTGCTCAAAAACTCTCTGGGGAGTTTGTTTTTATCATACAGCCTGGAGGGAAGGATATAGCTCATCTAGGCTACTGAACCGCTCTGCAAGCGTGATAAAGAAGACAGTCATCTAGGATGCCTTTATACCTACGTACGCTGAAGAAAATCCTCTCGAGTTAAGGTAGAAAGAGAGGGAAAATCAGACTGATCTGGGGTTACTGTGAAGAAAGAAGGGAGAGGAAGGTAAGTTTTCTTCTCCATGTCGGGTTGGGCTGTAACGTTCATAAATAAAAGATTTCGTAGATGCCTATCGGTAATGGCTATTCATCTTGTGTTCCTACAGAAGCTAGGCCTCTTCCTATCTCCTCAACACTAAGCTATGTAAGCTCAAAATGTGGGAGCAGAGCAATAGCTGATCATTACGGTGGCCAAGGAAAAGTGTGCAGTGAAGCATTACACCAGAAGTAAAAGCTGGGAGTGATGGCAAGTCTGTACGCTCAGCACACAGGAGTCTGCGGCTCGGCACACAGGAGTCTGCGGCTCGGCACACAGGATGAAGGTGAAGGCCAGCCTTCGCTGTGCAGCAGGATCTACCCCACACTTTGAATATTACTAAACCTAGTATATTTCTTGGAAATCTCATTTCAAAAAGTAGGTAATCCATTTTTCTTATTTCCTATTAAGTAGTTAAGACCTTTTTCAAAACGATAGAATGACAAAGATCATACAGTCTCAGTTTAAGAAGGTGATTATGTCTGGATTAGCAAATTTTGCAGGAAAATGTGACACCCCATGTAGGCCGCACTCCAGCACACATCGGGTCTAATGAGCTGTGTTATGCAGCAATATCCAACGTTCTTTGGCTATAGTATTAAGCATAAAATGTCTTTATGGGATTATTGTAAGCCTAGCTTACATTTAACAGCTTAACACTTAAAAAAAAAAACTGCTTTAAGAGAGATAACACCATCCAGAAAAACTCAAGCAGGGCCAAAATCCAGTGGACCACACCAAACTTGACCTTGAAGGCTGACACACTGGGACTCTTACACTCCTTCATATCTCTTACATACTGAATATGTCTAATTTTTTCGGCAGGTAAATTCAGATCCTTTAAAGAGCATGAACAGGAGACAGATTAGGTTTCCAAAGATTTCCATTAACTTCAGTAGGCCCTGCCTTAGAAACCAAGCTTACAATTTCAGAATCCAATATTTGGTGGGCTTGTTTTTTGGATAGGGTCTCGGCTCACCCCAGCTTGCTTGGTGCTTCGCATATTGGCCTCAAACTACTCTTCCTTCTGCCTCAGTCTTCTCTGTGCTGGGCCTGTGTTACCATGCCTGGCTCTGCTAATTATTCTTAAATTCTGCACTCCATTTCATATTAAGGACTGAGTTCTTCCAGGTAGTGGATTCACAACAGGTCTATCTGGTTCTGGATTTTTAACTAACCCAACACACCTGCTCTTGTACATTCTGGAGTACTGTACTGCTGAGCTGACATCCTCGAATACTTCTGTAAGAGGCAAGGCATTTCCGCCCTGTGAAATGCTTTTGGAATGACTGGTAGTGATTGGGGTGGGTTTGCTAAGGGTAGGAGGGAGATTCAGAAGGTGACAGAAGACAGTAATCAGCATGCCTTCTAAACACATATGAAATTAACAAAGAACAAAATGACTCAATAAAAACACAAAGAAAATTTACATCCTAATAGCCTTAATGACCACAGGTTATAAACTAGGGATATATAGCAGCAATTTAGCTTTCCTGGAGATCCCTCCACACCCTGACACTACATTATGACTAATGAGGATGATGATGATCAATCATAACAAGATTTTTCTATTGACAAGATAAAGCGATGTTTCTTAGCAACATTTAGGATACTTATTAAATATAATCTTGAGTGAAATTAGAAAAGTCACGGTGTTCTCACAGATGATGAGCTCATCCCAGAACAGAGATGAGCCCATCTAAAAGAACAGGCTATAAATAATCTCTCTAAGGCAAGCCAACAAGTGCAGCTTGCTATATGCTACTGTGAAGCACTTTCGTGTTTGCATAGCTGTCTCCAGGGGAAGAGGACTCGGTGCTTTTCCAGTTTGACTCTGCTCTAAGTCTCAAGTGGCTCTGGGATATGGAGAGAAGGACCAAAGGGTAGGAGGGCAGAAAAGAGATGGGGGAAACATTTTTGGGAACCCTAATTCCTGACCCTCAGTACTCAATTAGAGAAGGATTGTTTGGTTTTACATATAGGGTTTCTTCGTGGACCTTTACTTGAGAAGGTATTTTTGCTAAGGTTGAGTGTGGTAGTATACTGTTTTAATCCCAGATTTTCAGAGGCAGAGGCAGGCTGGTCTTTGTGAGTTTGGAGCCAGCCTGGTCTATATATTGAGTTCCAGGCCAGCCAGAGCTACATAGTGAGGCCCTGTCTCAAAAACAAAAACAGAAAACGAAAAACAAAAACAGAAAACGCAAACCAAAACCAGACAATTGTTGAGGGTAATATTTAAAATGGCGGCGTCCGGTCTGGCTTGTTCTTAACCAGCAGCCATGTTCCCAACTAGGCGCAGCTGCTGGTCGGCTCAGACCGCGGCTCCGGCCAGCTTGAAGCACCAGCCCTGGCACCCACTAGATGCCATTGTGGTGGCTAGATCAGCCAATCCATCACGCTGTCCACAATGTTTGGCTGAGCCCAGATAATACCCGCTATCCTGTAGGACCCGGTAGAATGAAGACTCTTAATACTTAATGGCTAGCCAATATTTATATATTTTGGAAATGTTCAATTAACATGATGCCCACACAATTAGAATGTTAACCCAACTAACTAACCTAGATATGAATAACTGCCTGAGACTGCTAAAGACTTGCGAACATCTTCTCTCCTTCTCCACCTCTTCCTTCCCTTCCTCTTCCCTCCTCCCGACTCCTCACTCCGCCTACCTCTCACGTGGCCCAATCGCCGAGCTTTATACAAATATAGTGGGACGATATCCTGCTACAGACAAACATCGAAAACCCCTTGAGAGTTAAGCATAACGTAATGGATACCACTATCTCTCTGCTCTTATAAAATCCTCCTAACATCTGTGACAGGAAGACAGATACTCAGGAAAGAGAAACAACAGCACACGAGTAGGAAAATCTTAGGAAGATAAAATGAAATGTACAGAGATATTTAAGTGTTTGAGTTCTTCAGCTGCGTGCAAGAGTGGCTGGTACGAGAGGAGTATGAATCGAGACTGCAGAATCCTGGGAATACCCAGGGGAGCAGAGAAGAGCAATGCACACACTCAGTACTTGAAAGGGCCATCTAGACCAGCTCTCTGCCTGCCTAATCTCTGGCCTCGAAGAATCAGGAAGTTTATTCTCACATCAGAAGTGCTCTAGACTGGAGTACCTAAACACACACTAAACTTCCAAGCCTTCCCTTCCTAGGGTCATCAGACACTACCAGACAGGCTTATCAGACACAACCCATCACAATGAGGTTCGATGGTTCTTTTTTACTGTAGGTCACAGACCAAGAGAAAAGACTAGATACTTTCAGTTGATTGCATTCTGGTGAAGGACTGCCTCGGTGTGGTTAGTTCCAGCTCAAAGATCCCGACTCATTTGTTCAACAATACTTGGAGACTTGACCTCACTTCATGTGGTTGCCTTAGTAACGAACACAACAAAGACTTGCTTCCCAATAACTTACATTTGGGTGCTGGTGAAAGACAAAGAACAGATTTAAAGACATTCTATAAATGTCTTAATAAGGGAAACAGGTCTAAAGAGAAAACAATGTCAAGGTAAATGGATAAACAGGATAAAAGAGAAAGTGATAGGAGCGTGGGTATTTATTTGTAATAAAGCAGCCTGAGAAGGTCTATCTGAGGAGATGGTAGATGTCAAAACAACCTAGCCCACAAAGACAGCAAAATAGCCTTATTATCCTATACTTAATTATTATCAGATAGGAAGCAAGAGAAAAAAAAAAAGAAAAAGATCATGGGAGAGATGAAGCACAGTAAAAACTATCTGAAACGATCAAACTAAAATTTCAATGAAATTAAATATACTAACAATTCTGAAAGAGTAAAGAAAATGGAGAAATATCCAGAAAAGTACATCTCATTAGAATTGACTCAAGAAAGATACAAAAAATAGGTACAATCAGATAGCTCTTAAGGAATGGAAGCAGTTTTGAAACAGATGCATAAATTCCAGACCAATGCAGGTGGCTTCAAAGAAGCAGATCATTACACTATCACGTAGACATTTTGGGGGATAACATGAAATATAAGTCTCTGCCCATTTTTAAGCCAGCAAAGTTCTAAAAGTAGACAAAAGATTCTAAGCCTATGGAAGACCCATGTCAACTATGAATATACATGTAATACTCTTAGGCAAGATATTTAAAAATAAAGAATATGAAAAAAAGATAATTTACCTCAACCTGCTTCAGTTTACAGGATATGCAAGGATAATTCAACATTTTGAAAATCTCTAATGTACTGCACTGATTCACTAACAGGACAAGATAACGTGACAAAGTCATTTCAGCAATGAAGAGAAATCATGTGACGGAATTAAAGGCCCACTGAAGATCAGAGTTCTTTGTAAATTATTAATAGAAGGGAACACAACTAATTCTGTAAATGATTAGATAAGACATATAATTAATACCACTCTAAACAGGGAAATTGTAGCAACAGTCTACTCAATCTGAGAAAGGAGCTAACCACTGTGATCTCTAGCCTCACTATATTCAAATACCTATCAAGTACAAAGGAAACAGACAGAAACCAGAGGCATGGGATTGGAAAGAAATAAATCAGGCCACTGTACTTTGCAGAAGATATTATTGTTCAAAAGTGTCTAAAGAGCCAAGCATGGTGGTGCATGACTTTAATCCTAGCACCTGGGAGGCAGGGGCAGGAGGGAACTGTGAGTTCCAGGCAGCCAGGGCTACATAGAAAAACCTCATCAAAAAAACAAAAACAAAAAAACAAACCCTAAAGAATCACTATAAGAAATTACAGAGGTACTATCAGCGATGGTAAAGTGGGTGTAAGACCTGCTGGTTATGTAACACAGCGGTAGAGCATTGTCTAGCATGCATAAGTTCTGGGTTTGAGCCCTTGTACAGGAAAGGGTTATAGGGGCTGAGGTAGTTAGTTGTATTTTTCTCCAGCAGCAAATAATGAGGAAGCTTAATTAAAGAGAACTTAAGGTGTCAGAACAGAAAGTATCTATTAATAAGTATATCAAAACATGTGCAGCACTCTAAATGGAAAAACACAAATCTTTAGTTTTAAAAAGACTTAATAAATGGAAAGACAGACCATGTTCATAGATGAGAGGATTTCATACTTTTAAAATGTAATTCTTCCTGAATTGACCTATACATGATTCAACGGGAATCTTAAAAGAAATATGAAAATATTTTGCCAAACTTGATTAGATGATTTAAATTTGTATGGAAGAATAAAAATCCAAGAAATATTCTCTCATTGTTTAAGTGTTAACTTTCTTTTTTGTCTGATTGAAAAAGATTAAAGAGAGTTGACTATCCAAATACTGTGATGTATTTTGAATCTATTGTAATAAAAATTATAGTTTTTGAGCAAGAATAGAAACAATGAAATAAACAAGTGAACGAAATATTCCCATGATTGTAGAGCAGGAGACAGTGTGACCTACGGGATCAGCGAGTGAAGGGTGGGTCAGTCATCAAGCATAGTAAGGTGGGTGCTATACAGTGAAGAAGAAAACTGCCTGCTTTCCGTACCTTATAAAGAAGTCAACTGACTGATTAGACTGCTAAAAATCCAACACCTTCAACTCTTGGTAAGACTAGCAAATATCTATTGAACCATTGGATAGAGAAAGTTTGAGTTTGGTTTCTGCGACAGAATTTGATATAGCACAGGCTGGCCTTAAACTTGCTCTCTAATCAAGGTGGGCCTTGAGCTCTTGATTCTTCTGTCTATACATCCAGTGGGCTGGGATTACAGGTAAGTACTGCCAGGCCCAGTTAGGAAAGATTTCACACACAAAATTACACACAACACTGACCAGAAAAAAAAATTAATTACCTGTATTCAAATCAAGACATATGGTCACAAAACACATAAGAAAGTGGGAGACAAGCTATAAGCTGGGAGAAGATATTTGCAATGTCTATTTAGGATTCCTAATATGAACTAATATTATGATTAAATAACCTTGATATGGAAAAGCACACACATAAGGAGGAGGAAGAGGAGGAAGGAGGAAAATCAGAAATCTGAAATAAGACAGACATTTCACAGAAGAAATGCAACGGGTTAATAAACATCGATATGCTGCCATGTTCGTATTCAGTTAGCAAATAGTTTTTTAAAGGCTGTACTGAGTGTCAGCAGGGCTCAGAGCCACAGGATCTCTGAGACAGTGCTGGAAGGACAGTGTCCTGCGGCAACCGTACTGGTCATGATTTGCATTGTGAACATTCATGCATTTTTGGCATTTTTCTCCTAAGTCCACCCTCACACATGCACACCAAAGAGAAATCCTACATATGAAGAAGACCTGGACATGAGGGTTACGAGCAGCAATGTGACACCACCAAGTGTTCCAAAACATCCCCACGGCCATCATTACAAAACTGGCTATAGAAACTACTGTAGCCACTTGGAGTATAAAGTGGAATTCATCACGCATGCGCAGAGAGTACAAGGAGTCAGTGCCTATTTATTTAAACAGTAATAAGTCTCAAGTAACGGAAACATGCTACATGGACATATTGGCTGGTTGTGTGTCAACTGGACACACAAGCTATAGTCACCAGAGAGGAAGGATCCTCAGCTTAGAAAATGCCTCTATGAGAACCAGCTGTAAGACATTTTCTCAATTACTGGTCAATTGGGAAGGTCACAGTCCATTGTGGGTGGTGCCAATCCTGGGCTGGTGGTCCCAAGTTCTATAAGAAAGCAGGTTGAGCAAGCCATGGAGAACAAGCCAGTAGGTAACACACCTCCATGGCCTCTGTAACAGTTCCTTCCTCCAAGTCCCTGCCCTGTGTGAGTTCCTGTCCTGACTCTGGTGATGAACATCAATGTGGAAGTGCAAGCTGAATAAATCTTTTCCTCCCCAACTTGCCTTTTGGTAATAGTGTTTTGTTACAGCAATAGAAACCCTGACTAAGACAACAAGTCAGGTGGACTAGTGTCTGATCTTAAGAACACACACATTAGATCATTAACTGATCCTAAACTGTAGTGTAACTAAAAGGGAGAATGACAGGAAGGAGAGGGAGGCATGTTTGTGGGAAGAATGTGATTAAAAATAAACCCCAGCTTTTAGAGTTGAAGCAATAGATGGTTATTTGAAATAAAACCTGAGAACATAAGCATTTAATTTAGAGATATGTAGGTAAATACCTGAGGTGGCAGCCAAGGAGCTAAAATGTCCTGTTTCTAGAAAGCAGAGCAATACGTGGGAGCTTGCATGCATACATATTATATATACAATATATACGCATATATATTATATAGGCATATAATATATATATACACACACACATATACACACACATATGCACACACACAAACAGTTTTGTACACTATAAGAGAGCAGGGTATGGGGGTCAAGGAATGATGAATATGGTTTCTGCCACCTTCATGGATTAATATGTAAATATATCACATCAAATATATGGCATATATCACAAATATATTGAATATATCTAATAAGAACACGTAAGTATGAATTTACAAAAGGCCTACCCCTTTGTACCAAATGGAAGTGACATGGCTGAACAGACACATGGAGCTGCTAGAGAAGACATTCTGGCCTCTTGGGGGCGTATCAGAGAACAGTAGCCAAATCTGTAAGGTCATACATACACAGTGGTCCAATCTCCTCATTTCACATTCAGAAAAAGGAGGATGAGCAAAACTAAACAGTTATTCTCCTAATGCAAAGCAGACTTAGACAAAGCTGCACATCTGTCTCTAGGCCACAATACCTTCTACCATGGCCACAAGGAGGTGAAAGGCCAGGGGCACAATGACTTGCTGGCTCCGCGGGGAATCCTATGGGAGGAGGCTGATACCCAGCTAAGGCTGCGATGCGTTGACATTCCATGGGCAAACTAGTGCTTGCCTCCTACCGCACCCACTTACCTGTCCTCTTTGAAACTACGCACTTGTGTGATCATGTGTATGCCCTCTGGTTTCCACTAAAGGACCACACAAGGCTTATTAGAATTGGACAGGGCAGGATTAGGTGGGTAGTGGGTATCAGGTTGCTCCTTCTGGGCCTCACATAAAGCTGAGATACGGTAGGGATCTGACTGAATGAATGCATGGGCATTAGATTTGTTGCTAGCACTGGGCTTAGTGTTGACAATATATGTGGTACGTACAGAGGGTATGTTTGCTTTAGGCTCAAAAGATAAAGAGCTAGGCATGGTGGGTGATGGGACAGAGGGTATCAAGGAGTGCTGATGGGTATTCAGTTACTTCTACATGCTTCCATTAGTCACTAGGAATGGGATAATTCTGAAAACTATACTTCCATTAAGCAAAGTTGCCCACAGAATGGTGGTATGTTCATCAGCTAGCCATGGCATAGAAATATGGGATTTCAGGCTCAGCTAAGACACATTGAATCAGAACCATAACTTTAACATAAGCATGTTAAAGGTTGAGAAGCCTTTTCTGTTTTCCTGGCAAAATTGGAAACTTTACATATTTTATTTGGAATAAAAAGCTATGCAAACTACCAAAAATATCTTGGTAAACAAATAAACAATGATAAGGGAGTAATAATATCCTAAAACAGTGGTTCTCAACCTTCCTAACGCTGCGATCCTTTAATACAGTTCCTCCGAATGTGGTGACCCCCAGCCATAAAATTATTCTTGTTGCTGCTTCATAAGATGTAATGTAAATATATGATATGCAGGATATCTGATGTGTGACCTCTGTGAAAGGGTCATTTGACCACCAAAGTGTTTTTGACCCACGAGTTGAGAACCACTATCCTAAAATAAAGACCAAGAGAAACTACCTGGCAGACCATCTTACAACCGTAATGAACACAGAACAATCAATGTGAGAATAACAGTTCTCATGTACTGGTATTCATTTCAATTAAACATATTAAGGGCTACTTCTGAGTGCTTTGGGGTTGTTTAATGGGAAATCTGGTGGTCAGCCACATGTATATGGAATCAGTGGCTTAGGCCTGTTACCTGGTCAGCCCATGAAATCAGTGTTCTGTCCAAAGATAGATGGAATATAAAAATGTGACTTCAGGTAGCTGGGCATTGAGCCATAGCAACAATCACCAGTGAAAATAACCCAGCACACAAATGGGGAAGGGTCTGACTGAAACCCAGAACTAACCATATGAGGACAGACGGTTGTCTTTCATTAGACATACAGGCACCACATGATACACACCAGAAAATCAATTCAAAAGCATGCTCACCTTGAGGAAAGGCTTGGCTTCCCGCTTTTGCTGCAGCTGGTATAGATTCCTGGGCCATCATCAAAGAAGCTTCCGAGTGCCAATTTCTGTCTGATAGACTCTCTCTCATTCTTCTGTGCCTAAAATTTCAAGGGAGAAAAAAAAGGTGCCAATCAGTGGGCAGATACAATGCAAGCATAGGCAGTCCATCTTGTTAAGTAAGTTTCTTAAAATGTAACATTAGACAAAAACATAAATGGGCTAAAGTCCAGAGATGTTTTAATTATTAAAAGCTGAAATGAAATTAGTCTCTTATGGTTCTAATTCTAATTCCAGTTCTTTGGTGCCTTTTTTTTTTTAATCTCCAGTTTTGGCATCCACTGTGATGCCTATCCATCTTCATGGGGCTAGACAGAGCTGCTACTCAGGGCCGGCCAACAATTTCCCCTAAATTTAATCATTCTGGTCCCAAATAAGGCTTTCCCCCAGACCTTCAGCCCACACCCTCCATAGTAAGAACAATAACCCATTCAGCTGTGCACACTGGATTCTGGGAGCTGGCTGCTGCTATACCTTGGTGTGGTACAGAGCCAACAAGACTGATTCCAGTCTGTCTGCACTGGGCTTACGGTCTTGCTGGGTACGGGTTTCTGTTTGTCTCCTATTTCCAGAGTACGCATGAGCATGAATATAATGCCTGTGATGATTGGAGAGTTGTAATTGGCCTCATTGGTCTCATATTTTGATTCAAAGCATGCATAGTAAAAAGACTTGAGCTACGCTACTCTGATCACTTGGGTATGTTTACAATACTCAGCTTCCTATTAAAAGCTCCATAAAAACTCACCAGGCTGAACTTTTAAGCCCTTTAAACGATGGGCTAGAAGATTAGAAATGATTCCCTTAGTTAAAAATAAAACCAGTACAAAACCAACCAGAGAGCCTGGGCTGAGAAGATTTGGGGGGTTTCATGAGTGGGGCCATTTTGTGTGCTGAGCAGGTCCTTCAGGACTGCTGCTACCTCTGTTCACGGTACTTGGTGGTGCTAGCATTCTCCCTACAGAAGGTTCTAGAGTCACGCCTGTGCTCTCCTGTGTCACAAAGATCCAGTACATCCAGCTGGAAGGATGGAATGACTTACTTCATTCCCACATGAAAGCCAGGATAAGGACTCCTCTGTCTCTCAGCACACTCAGGTCACATGTGGATGTCTGTGTTTCAATCTAACGACTGGTTAATTAAAATTTAAATTCAGTTCCTCAGTCAACCTGGCCTCATTTCAGGAGCCCCAAAGCCACTGGGAATGAGTGTGGATATCACTTTCCACAGCAGAGTAGAAGATGACAGCATAGTATTTTATAGTGCTATGCTATGCTAGCACAGCTATGCTAGCATAGCAACAGCTATGCTAGAATGAACTGGAGTTTTTAAAGTATAAATCTTGGGGTGCTAGATCCAGACACTTAACTTAAGAAGGTTTGAAAACTTGTTATTCAAAGAAAGCTCTCCTCTCCTCCCCTCTTCTCTCAACACTTTTAAATTCTTGAATACTGTAAGCATTCTAATTTACACTTAGTAATGACATCTATCTATACAGCCAGTCATTGCACTCCCCTTCCGCCACCCCATTTTGGCACATACCAAGGAGATAATTCGTGTGTGCACACGTATACAATACAGTCACAAAGTGAAAGACTTTTTATATAGATATTTTTACAGGAAAGATGCTGATTCCATTCTGTGTGATGTCCTGCTCAATACTGAGCACTAAGAAACTCACTATGAGATGGTCGAGGAAAGCAGGAGTGCCCTTCATTTGGCTAACCACTCACAAGTATAGTGCTGGCACCTCCATCAAGGCCTACTACCCTGTCACACACAGGCCAACCTTGTGAAACACACCCCATACCGATCTGTAGTTAGCACAAATGTAGCCTAAGTCTGTGAGCCTATGTCTCAACCACAAGTCCTCAACAGTCCAAAAACCGCTAAGTAGAACTGAGTAGTTAAATAAGAACCAGGAGGTAATATGAGTGTTCATGATTAATGGTCAACAATTTGCTGGGCCAATATTGGTCTGGGTCTGGAAGAGGCTTGTAACAGCCATCCCCTCGAGGATGTGTGAACACCCCGCTTGGTTTCTTCTCAGTTCTTTCTGGAATACAGAGTACTACCAATATTGGTGTCTGAGAGCACTAAAAAGCCATTCTCCTCCTCTATTTTCCTTTCTAGATCTCACTGAAGAGAAGAAGGAAAATTAAAAAGAATATAAATGTTAACGATAATCCTGTTATTTAGATCATTGCTAACAGTTGGTATATTTTCTCCTGGATTTTTTTTTTTAAATTGTACGTATATTGAAAATTTCCCGTATAAGCACTTCATACTCTTTAAAAACACACTTTCAACGACTGCTTCTTGTCCCACCCTATGGAGTTTCCCTCCACAGTTAGCCATTTGGGGTTGTGTCAAATTAAAAATAACATCTTTACATAAATCCCTGCCCACATGTCTGCTGATTTCCCAGGGATGAGTTCCTGGAAGTGGGATTGCCAGATCCGCTGTGTGTGAACATGTGCTGAAGCTCTTGACACGTCTTGTCACAGTGCTCCAAAGAAAAGCTGCTCCCGCTCACATGCCCGCCAGCAATGCAAAGTTAGCTTCTGCCATGTTCCAGCTAACCTGGAGCACTTGCTCTTGGTTTTAGTTTGATAGGCAAGCATACCCTCTTAGTTCAGTTCCTTCCATTTATCCATAAGAATACATGTTTAAGTGTTTATGCTACTGTATTTTCTTTCCCCTGAATTACTTGTTCTTGTTTGTTTATTTTTCTACAGAGATCTGACAGTCTATATTTTGTTACATTAAGGAATCTGACCTTTTGACTTTAAGCTGTGTTTGGTTGGTTAAGTCACTAGCTTCCCTCCGCTGTCACATTGCTGGTGGCTTTTGTGCATGGAAGCACAGAATGGAGAAGAATCTCTATTTACTGAAGAGTTAACTGAGCAAGTTCGGAGCAGCTGGCTGATGGTAATAATGGTGACATCATGGTTAATTCTCCAATAACTTCCGTTTTGAAGATGAGAAATGGAGCCTAACAACAGGTTACCTACTCTATTGTTATGGAGAAGAACTAGAGTTTGAGTAGTAGCTTTCTGATCCCCTAGCTTTCTTCTCTTCTACACTGAAGGGAAAGAATGTGCAGACTCACACTAACAGTGGGCACTATAGCGCAGACACATTGTGAGACTAGAGCTATGGATCAATTTCTTCTCTGACGTGGACATGACGGTTTCCCAGAAAAGCACCAAACACTTGCAAACCAAGGAGCAGAGAACACATCACCACAGGCAAACTGTAAGCAGAGCTATGGGCAGAGCACAGATAACCACAGAGCAACCATAAACAGAGGTATTTACAAACATCCTCTCGGCTTCTGTCCTTGTCACCACAGCTCAGGCCTCCTTTCAGAACGTCTGGTTCCAAGTGTTTCAAGTATTACAATTCCACTGACTGGCAGAAGTGGGGATCTTTTGTTCTCTTAGGAATTCTATCCACAAGCCAACTGGATCTCACAACTCCCAAAGCTGGAGCCGAAGCCTTTGGAGAAAGGGCGAGGCTAATGCAAATGACACCATCTGGATGTGCTGTGGTCTGCAGAGCCATGTCCACTACTAAAAAGCCTTGGGAAACACTCTCATAAAACGAAACGTCTAAAATTGATATTGCTAGTAAAAAGCCAAAGAGCAGCTGAGGAATAGTGGCTCACGACCACAGATAGAAAAGCTGTCCAAAACCAAAGTGGAAGCAAGAGAAACTGCGCTTAGACACTGATGCTTAATCAGCCTCAAGCAGTTTGTCCTAGGTTATGACAGCATTTCTAACTGTCACACACTGAATCTGGGCAGATATCGCTTATAGTGGTCATCAAGAGTATTGTGCAAGCTACAGGTATCTCACAGGACACTTAGACTACACACACAACACTCCTTTGCTGGGGTGAGACTGCTCTACCCAAATGTGGGAAGAAAAGTACTTCCTAAAGGAAAGAGCATGATGTTCTGCTTGGGTAGATGTCTATTTGAAATCTGCCTGTCTCTGGGTCCTTTCTACACCATTCCCAGGACACAGGACAAACCCATCCCCTATGTTAATACAACTCTATCATTCCTGCATCCTCTGATAGGATCCTCACTTCCAGGCCGTGTTACTTTGCAGCATCATGATGTCTCTGAAGCAGGGCTACTTGCCGTTTAACATGATAATCTGCCCAGAAATTTACAAGGGAAGGATTGGGTAGTTCTTATATTTCTAAAGCATATTTAACTGGCACACAGCGTTTTCGTGGAGACACATCTGTAAGGCATAAGGAATACTCTCTGGGGAATAACACACTAGCCCTTGTTGGGAGCCGACTCTTAGCCGAAAGTGGCTATCATCTTTACAGCCATCTCGAGCCATATACTCTGACAAGAGACTTGTTTCAACAGCCTGCAATAGCTGAGCGCACTCTGATAAACATCTTGTTACACTGTTTAGTGCCCCCAGCTGCCAGGTGCTCCTGGTATCCATGGCTACAAGGCACGTGACGTAGTGGCTTCAGTTGAGATTGTCCACGAGGGCAAGTCACGTGGTAAAGGGTATAAATACCCAGGATTTCCCTTCTATAGGGGAGTAGAGCAGTAGAGGAGTAGAGGAGTCGAAGAGGTAGAGGTAGTAAGTAGTAGG
>NW_021604597.1:16933421-16961230 GCF_004785775.1 Grammomys surdaster | reverse complement strand
AAAGTAACAGAACCTGACGGCCGTTACAAAAGAAACGGCAGTTACAAGCCCTAATTATGGTCACTGATGTTCAGGACAATACCAGGGGCTTCCTTCTCCTAACTCATGCACATGATAGAACCAAAGCCAGCCAGAAAGGCTTGTCCGACCAAGAGGAACTTAATCTTCCTCATGATTACATATAGTTAAAGCATCTCTGCCTACGAAAATCCCAGGACCTAACTGATGAGAACTGCACAGAAATGCCATGGAATGGAGTCTCTGGTGCTAGAGAGATGGCTCCGTGGTTAAGAGTACTGACTGCTCACGAGCCTTGAGGGCCCTTTCTCCATCTTCTATGCGACTGCAAATGGAAGGAATCACTTGCAAAAGCAATGACGTAAATGCAGTGGTTTCCCTATCCGGAGGTTTCAGATCAGAGAGTCAACAGGAAGTGCTTGGCGGGAATCTGTCTGGACTAAGCATGTACACATACTGCATTCTTGTTATTCCCTAAACAACACAATGACAAGGTATCTATACTCCACCACATTTGGCAAATAAAGTATGTGAGAGTCTACACAAACCCTGCACTACTTTATGTTGGAGCCTCAAACATTTATAGATTTTGTTATCTCTATCTATCTGACTCTGTCTCTCTGTCTCTGTCTGTGTCTCTCTGTGTGTGTGTTGGAAACAATGTCCCATAGATACTAAGAGATGACTATACTTTCTACAAAGCTAACGAGGAAAAGAGCGTTCACAGAGAAAGAACTTCCTAAGTACTATGTACTATCGGCTGATAGTTGTCTCAGGAGCTATTGCTTTCCCTCAGTCAGTGGAAGTCAGGGTTCCAGGAGCTGCTGAGACATCAGTTTGTCAAGTGGAGACTATGCATGTGTACAGGCACACACACATGCTCTCTGTAGGTGACACGTTTCTTTGTGTCAGTAGTTCCCCTACTTGAATGTGCATGGCCATCACCCGGAGGGCTTGTGAAAGCACAGGCCATGCTTCTGTGCTCGAGGTCTGAGCTGGGGCCGAGAGTGCATGTCTAACAAGCTTCCAGATGCTGTTGTTATAAGCAGAGTTAATTCCCCTTCCCCCATGCCCACATCTGTTCCATGTAGCCTGTCCACCCTCTACAGTCAGGGGCATGCAATTGTCTGGCCCTGTGAGGATGCCTGTTTTGTGGCAATTAATGATCTTCTTGACCCAGTGCAATCTGTCACCTAGCGATACCTGGCTCATCACCATTAGCATCCACCAGGGAGTCCAACTGGGATTCTGAAGCTCCCCGTGGAAGCACGATTTTCCTTTAGGAAATGGTGGTCACTTGTTTCTCTCCTCTGCTTGGAAGATAGCTGGACTCTGATAACTGTAGGCAACTCTGACGTGTGGGGGAGGCTGAGGCTTTTAAACATCAAGAAGCAGATGTACAAAATGTATTTGGTAAGTGGAAAATTTCATTGACTTTCGTTTAAATTAAATGGTAGAAAGAAAACTCGAGTATATTGATGCTACTCCATAATTATTTCCTTGCCGAGATAAACCATGGCTTTGTAACAAGATCAGAATAGGAAAATAGTATTCTATGAGAGAAGAAATGGAATGCTTTTGAATGTCAGATGCATAAATACATGTATACTGTAGGATATTTCAAATTCTCGAATTCATTTTATCCCTTGGGAAGTGCTTTTAAATTATGGGTGGATAGAGAAGTTAGATGGCCTGGGGTCTTTTTATTGAATGGATATTAAGCCTGGACAGTTTCTTTTTCATCTAGAATTTCTGACATCTTCCATCTTAGACACTTACACTAAACATTCTACAAAAAGGTTATAATGAGATAATGAAATATCAGACACAGGTTTCCTAAATTGAAATTTTAGGACCACTACTTGTGAACATTGGCCTTGAATATCTATTACTCAGGAGAGGCATAGTGGGGGGAAGGTTCATCTGTTTTACCTGAGAATGGCTGATATCAAAAGCTCTGGACTGCTAGTTTATAGGATAAGATATTTATACTAGTGTAATCATGAAGGTGGTTTTGAGCAGTGTTGTTGACTGCCTGCCTTCTCATGACATGAGGCAAACAAATGTTGCTGTAAAGGTCCCTGCTACCAGAACATTCTGATGGCTAAGAACTAGAAGGTCTTTAACAAAGGCCTAGCATTAGCTCAGTCGTCACTTCGAACGGGAAATTGGGTGATGGGAGAAAAAGCCCAACTATCAAGCCTGACTGCTAGAAGCCTGTAAGCGACACCCTTACAGGATGCAGTTGGCTTTCCACTCTCAGATCAGCATGTCCCAGGATGCAGTTGGCTTTCCACCCTCAGATCAGCATGTCCCAAAGAGAAGCTGCTGGCGGCAGCCTGTGCTCACTTCTAGTTCTCAAATGATTGCGTGCACGTGACAGTGTTATCTGGCAACTATTTTTAACAGGTGCAGGTTTAGACGCCTGTAAGCCCATCACGGTCATCTGGTATCACTGTCAGGAACACAACAGCCCAAAACACGCCTAGGTAGGAAATGGTCAACTTCCAGGAAAACGGTGTCTTCAACCCACTAGCCAGATGGATTAGGATCTGGGGAGAGTGGGAGACGGACAGACAATCTGACAAGAGGGCAGGGCAGTACCTGGGCCTGAGGATACAAGTTGGGACTGACACTACTTCAGGTTATAGAAACTCTTTGAGCCTCAGGTTGTTTTGTATTTTTAAGAGGAGATAATATCTATTTTTCATGTTGAAACAACTAAATGTAGAAAGTGCTTGCCATGTTGTCTGACACAGAGAGAACATGATAGCTGATAGTTTATTAACAGTAGTGATGTCGATATTAAAAGGTGGGGTGGACAAGATAGGGACTGCAGAAAAGGAAAAAAATTAAAATGCTAGAAACATGTGGAACAGGTAAATCCATAAAGTCAGAAAGTGGCTGCCAAAGGTTAAGTGGACAAGGATACAGAATGGTTGCAATCAGGTTTGTTTAGGGGGAAATAAAATGTTCTCAAACTAGACAGTAGTTTGCACAAGCTTTGGAATATACAACAACCATTTAAAAAAGTGGTTTGTTGCTGTTGTTGTTTTGACAATGTCTCACTATGTAGTCTTGGCAGGCCTGAAACTTTCTCTGTAGACCAGGCTGGATTTGAACTAGAACTCACAGAGATCCACCTGCTTCTGCCTCCCAAGTGCTGGGATTAAAGACATGTGATACCACTCCTGGCCCCAAAGGAATTTGATGTGTGAGAATTATATTTCAGCTTTTATAAAATACTATGCTGATCCCCCAAAAGAAAGAACTAGAGCCCTAAAATAATCCCTAAGAAGAGAAAGTAGAGGACAAAGAAGGAGGCCAGGACAAGAAAGGGGGTGCATATGGTTTGCTGAGCAAGAAGAAACCTAAAGTGCTCAGTGTTTCACTGAACACTTCTAGAAACAGTCTATTCCCTGACCATCATGGCTGACTGAGGTGTGGCCATTGGCTGACAGAATGCAAAGGACCCGAGGGCAGCACACTGAAAACCTTTGATTCCTCACTCTGAAGAAAAGGAAACCCCAGGCCCAAAACTGGAAAGGATTTCCCCCAAGGTGGCAGATGTGAGTGGAAAACACATGGTACACAGGGCCCAGGCTTTGGTGACTAACTTGGTTCTTCAAGCATATTCACGCCTCTGAGACAGGGAGACGGGAGGGTTAACGGAGGTTGGCGGCTGCTGTGCCTCCGTAATTGTGTGGGGAGGGCAGAGCGTGTCAGGAATGGCAGCTGGCATTCCGTGCTCCTGTTTACTGCAGTTTATCTCAGACAGTCGTTTTCATTCACCTTTTAAAAAAACATGAGGCACAGCTGTGGCTTCACTTTAAATATTTCTCCTTCCAGCCTTTTATGTTCCCCCGCCCCTCCATGGGGTCCTCCCTAATCTTTCACTGTAATTAGATGGAAGACACTTGGGACAACACCTCTGTGGGACAAAGCTGAGCTTGCCAGGTCCTGGGACTGCACCGCTTCCCTTATTCTGTGCACAGTGGCCTGGGAACAGAGGCCTCAAGGACAGACCTGAAGCCAGTCTTAGGCTGTGGGCTAAACCGAATGAATTCCTCTCTTCTGTCTGATAATGTTCATTTGGATACCCCCTACTCTGGCACAGCCTTAGGTAAAGAATTTGGAGGCCCACACTGCATGTGGGCATTCTTTCAGGGCAGCACCTATTTATGTAGCATATTTTTTCTGTTTCTAAGCCCCTAGAAGGAAGACTCAGTCTCCTTTCCATGACCTTGATGTAGATTATAGCTGATCAACAAGGCTGCTGGGGCCGGGCGGTGGTGGCACACGCCTTTAGTCCCAGCACTTGGGAGGCAGAGGCAGGCGGATTTCTGAGTTCGAGGCCAGCCTGGTCTACAGAGTGAGTTCCAGGACAGTCAGGACTACACAGAGAAACCCTGTCTCAAAAACCAAAACCAAACCAAACCAAAACAAAACCAAGGCTGCTGGGGAATGATGGAAGAGGTGGTTGGTAGATGGATGGAGGGGAATGAATACATCAGGATGGTGAGAATACGCTGAAGGCCTTCTTGTCCTGACACATACTCGGTGGTACTGCTGCTGCTGCTTGTCCTCCTCCTCCTCCTCTTCTTCTTCTCTTCTTCTTCCTCTTCTTCTTCCTTCTCCCCTCCTCCTCCTCCTCTTCTTCTTTTTCTTCTTCTCCTTCTCCTCCTCTTCTTCCCCTCTTCCTCCTCTTCTTCCTCCTCCTCTTCTTCTTCTTCTCCTCATCTTTCTCCTCCTCCCTTCTTCTTTTCCTCTCCCCCCTTTTCTTTCTTCCCTTCTTCCTCCCCCTCCTCCCTCCTCTTTCTTCTAAAGATTTACATTTTAGTGAGTATGAGTGTTTGCCTGCACATATGTATGTGTGCCACATATGAGCCTGGGTTCTGAGAAGGCCAAAAGAGACTGTCAGATCCCCTAGGATGGGATTTACAGGAAGTTGTGAGCTGCCATGTGGGTGCTGGGAGCCAAACCTAGGTCATGTGCAAGAGCAGCGTGTCTCTCAGGCCTCTGTGGTTCTTCAGCAGAGACTCAGAAGTGAGCACAGCGGGGCAGGGGAGTGGTGGGCTAAGCACATCCCTCATTCATGGCCCAGACCTCCACTTCTCCTCCTAAGTACCATGGTCTGTTCTCTATTTAGCTTGGTTTTGCTGTCGTTATTGAATAAGCTGGGTTCTTAATGAAACATCTTTGCTACAGGCAGGCCTTCCCCAAGGAAAAGGGACAGCTGCATAATCTTTTCCTTCCTCTGCCTCGGTGAATCTAATTTTAGTCATTGGAAAGTGACCTTTCCCCCTGAAGGCTGTTTGTCTGACTTTAAGACAGCCCTGTAAAACAATCTCTATACGCATGTGGTATTTATTAATGTGACCCATTCAGGGAATTGTGTAGCACCTGGGCAGCTAACACTGATTTTCCAACTGGTTTTGATGCTGGATCTTAATGAGGGGAGAGTTCACAGAAAAGGAGAGGAGGTTTCATTTGGGGTTTTATTTTTATTCATCAGCATTGGATTCTCTCAATTAGCTATCTGTGCATAAGTTTTAGACACTTATATTTATAATGATGAATCAATGTAATGTTGGAGTAAAATAAATGTATACCTGAGGCACAGGCCCCATTAGATTTAACTGGTGGATGCAAGATCAAAATGTCTGTAGAGGACTTTCTATGGCATTTATTTATTTTTTTCCCTAGTCAACCAAAGACCAAAAACATTAAGGGGAAAAAAAAACCTTTGAAAAGGAAAATTGGATTAAGTAAAGTGATTTTTTTTTTTTACACTGAGAATTGTCTTTCTCATCTTTGTACTCTGAAAAAAGCCTATGTTGATCAATCTCACTAGAAGCTCACAATCAAATTACAATTTTCTTCCCTCTAAGCATAATGAAGCCTTCACGGTGACCACAAGGATAAATGACACTCCGCACAAACATAAGGCACTTGCCCGGGGAAGGTAACTATGAAGCTGATGTGACAAGGAGCCAACTCTTAGGTTTTGAGTCCCACGCATTGTCTACCTGGAGCACCCTACATGTCTGGAAGCTTCACTTAATAGGTCGTCTGTTTGTTGGTTTGTTTTGTACTAACCTATTAGTACTATTTCTCCTGAAACTGGACATGGCCTTCTATTGCCTGTGCTTCATGGTGGCCTATACTGTGTCTTGTTGACCGTGGTGCTCTAAGCTCCTGGAGCTCTGCTTGTCGGTAGCTCTGGCCAGCCCTGTCTCAGGTTGCCAGTGTAGCACAGCTCACTTATTCCGGGCATCTGTTTCCCTCCTGTTTCTAGGTAGGATACAAGCACAGTGGTCATGATTTTATTGTTAGCGAATTAGTAACGGTATGCTTTTCATTTTTTCCTTAGTGTGAACTAATCTGGAGGGTTTTTTTTTTTTTTTAAAAAATCTGGAAAAAAGGAAGAGTTGACAAAGAAAACTGTGACCAGTTCTCTGGCATTGAAGACAGAACACAAGAGAACGATACCCTTGCTCTGCAGGATTGGATAAATGATCTGACTGACGGAGGGTCCCAAGTGTCTTTTGTGTTCCAGCTTCCGCCCAGTGGGGGAAGGGCGGACAGCTGGGGTTTCAGGACACAAAGTCACCACACTGAGCTCTTAGCCCCTGGTTGGAGAACACCAGGGATGAAAAGTACACAGGGCAACATGGCCCCACCACTGAGCTCTCCCACACATTTAAGTTTTACCCCCTGGATAAAGAATACAAATTATCATGAGGTAATAAGACATACAGTAAATACATTAAAGAGCTTCCACATTCACACGCAGAGTTTACGGTGCAGATGTCACAGATGACCAAATGTGAGGAATGAACATGCTAGAAACTTCTTCCTATGTCTCACTCTGGGCAAAACCACTAATGACATCTTTGACTGAATGGAGAATCCTACTTTTCATGTTGTCCAGCTAAGAGCTACACTTGACTTTTGTCAAATAATAAGGACGGAGGGCTGTGTGTGTCTGGGCTTCTGTGGGCAGACAAGCATAGACTTGCAGCTTGATTTCATGACCTCACCCATATAACTAAAGCTATTTTTACTTGGGTCTGTTATTACCAGACAATTACCACATAAAACATTCCCAAAATATATTTACTGACTTTCAAAAGAAAAGGCAAGCAGAGAATCAACAGATATTGTATCATTTTTTTAAGACCCCAAACTTCTCTGTAAAACTTTTTATTTTTTTTCACTTTTAAAAACAAACTTGGATCCGTTAGCTCTATCAGGTAATTGTTTCTACTGAACTGCTAAAATATGTCAATAATTTTTTAAAAAAATCCCTGTGCATAAAATGTTGCTTTGCAATGAAGTACATAATAGAAGTTCTCTCAGCTTTAGAACACTAACATGTATGGTTTAGCTGTTCTTGCATTAATGACTGTAAGCTGGAAAGAACCAGGGGCCTGAACTGGGGTCTCCAAGCTTACTGTAGTTAATTCTGTGCATTTAGATTTTCTTCAGTGTACAACAGCAATGACCACTGTGTGTGGAATTTGGCAACCTTCCTCAAGGGCAACCTTCCTCCCTCTTAGAAAAATGGTCCAATTGTTTATAAACAAAAGCGCTCCCCCCCTTACCTTCTTATAATTCCCCTCCAAATCCAATGGGGATTCTCGACTGATGATGTCATCATCCATTCCATCACGGTCCAAATTCATCCTTTAACTCTTTAGAATTTCACTTAAGAAATAATCTCCCATGAACCCTGACAGGCTGGAGTGCCAACTGCCCAGTTTCTTGGTTACCACTCATGCTGGCATGAAGAACCTGTGCCTGGCTGCAGTGTCCTTGCCCCCTTCTGCCTCAGACACTGCCACGCCTGGCCTGCCTGGCTTCTTTCTCCTGGGCACTGGGCAGCTGCCTGCTGTAAGGCGCACTCCGTTCCTGACAATCGGCTTGTTGAGAGAGTCCAGGCTGCCTACCATCTGCTGTCACCTTCCCTGAATGATCTGGCCCAGATTCTTCTCCACAGCACCTTTCCTGCTCCCAAAAAGGGAAAGGAGAGACAGGAGGAAGCTTCAGCCAGCGACCCGACCCCAGTTCAGGGCCCAATGTGAACTGGAGTTTGGTGAGGCACTCCGAGGCCAGTAGACTGTGGGATAAAAATAGACACAAAAACTTGCAGCCGAGAGATCTCACTGTGAGCTCTGTCAGACGCCCCACACAGAACGAAAGCTATCATTTAAGGTGACCCGTAAGACAGACGTTTGTCATTTTTCTTTTTCCCATGACCAATGGGAAGCACTTCATTTCTTTTTTCCAAATCATTTATGAGATGTAAAAGTTCCATTGTCTGGAATGAGCACTAACCCCAAGACTGAGACTGATTCCAACCCTTCCCTGCCCCAGGAGCACGGCTTTGTCCTACTAATATAGGCAAGAGAAAGGGATCCATCAACTTCCCTTTCAAGGTTCAGCCAGTGGAGGGCTTTTTCACAGAAGCACGCTTGCTTTCTTTTCTATTGCCCTCTTTACTCTTTTCCCATGGCTTCTGGGTTTGTTTATGGGTTTCACATGCTGCCGGGGAAAGGTCCACAGCTGGAGGATGTTTGGCTCAAAGAAGCAGACAAACAGAAGTTCACAGGCACACACTCAAGCCCACTCATACACATCAAATTAATGCTCCCATAAACAACAAAAAATGCTATTACTTCAAAACAAGAGTTTGCAGGGAAAGCAGCCACAGACAGACTCAAAGGCCAAGCTTCCACTTAGCAACAGGCCTTAAATCCTCACGCTGAAAACTGCAAATGTACTAGTCAATCAATTCGCAGTACACACCCCTGAGCAACTGCAACATTGTTAAGAACAGTTCTGAAGGAAAATGCCATTCAGTAGAACCTTGTGGGCATCTCAACCCTCTGCTCACAGGCTCACCTTTAGCTGTTTACCTCCGTAAATATGTTCTTAAATTCAATTTGTGTTGGACTTGTGATGTAAACACGGCTCAGTAGCTCTGTTTCTATCAGGCAAATATTTTCTTTCGCAACCCAGATCCAAATCTAAATCCTTTTATTCCACTCTCCCCCCACCCCCTCCCTGAGCCAGTCCTCTCTGCTCCCAAGGGGATGAATAGCCCTTTTGTAAGGTATCACACGACAAGTTTCATCTTGTGGGATACATTTGCAAGGCCCTGTCTTACTCTAGTCCAGACCCCGGGACTCTCATTCCAGATGGCAGTATCCGGGAGTGTTTGTCTAGATTGTGTGGCAGTGGTGGCTACTGAGGGCTGGCGAGGGCTGTGAGCACAATGCAAAGCAGTCACAAAGGTCAAAGCTATGGGGTTGAAACGATGTTCCTACATTGAACAATCCTCTGTATCCTAATCGAACAGAGGGGATGGTGGAGATGAAGGACGATGTGCAACCATGTAACAACAGGTGTTCTTTACTGGCTAGGCACCTTACATGTTTTCCTCTATCCTTCACTAACCCTATGAAGTATGTATTATTGCCAGCTTCATTTTATAGCTGAGGGGGGGGAGGGGCGCCCAGGAATGTTAAATAAGTGCCTAGCCACTACCTAAATTACCATAGTCAGGCAGGAATGCGAATCTAGGTCCTCTGCCTTAGTGGCCCACGAGGTAAATGAGTGTGCTAGAGCCCCCTACTGGCTAATCCCAAAAGCAATAAACAGCCATGATAAAGGTGTTTTTGTTGCTGTTTTTTTGTTTTTTGAATTAGGATGTGTTGAAAAGAAATCCAGCAACACTCCCCAGTCATATGCTGGGTTGTTTTCTAAATCATACATCTGGAACACCCAGCATGCACTGCTGCAACCCCCCTGCTGCTGGCGCCTTAGGAAATGGAAGGAAAGCTGCCGCCCTTATGACCTAGCACACGGTCTGGCGAATTTTCTCCTCGGCTTTACCACGGAACTCTCACGAGCCACAGTAGCTTCTTTCTGACAGCTATTACTGTTTTAGGCCTTTTTCTCCCTTAGAGGAACCGGGATTTGTGCTTAGTCACTTTGTTTGGCCCACAGCGCCTAGAACGTTGCTTTGCCTATGGTGAGCAGTCACTGAGGAGCTGCTGCATATGTAGACAGTGAGGAGTAGATGTGTGGCTGGAAACGCTTCCTCCAAACGCTCTATCCAGTGAGAAGCAGCAAGAGCTAACATTAGTGTTTTTCAACCAACACTGTTTGTGGGGCTCCTGTGAGGCTGGCTGGCTGCAGGAGGAAGGCCGCCTGCCTTCAGGACAGCTCCACTGAGCTATTAGGATAGCTCCTTCAGAAGAACCCATACACAGCCTACAGGGCGGAGCCTAGAGAACTGGCTTCCCCAGAGGAAAGGCAAAGTTACTGTAGCTGGATTCACTCCTTGTTCCTTCTACATCACAGTCAATTTCAGTCACTCATTTGGGTCCCTACTGTAAGTCACTAAGCAACCTATAGCTGATAATGAGCAGGACTGAAGCTATAAAAATTTAGAAATCAGAAGACACCAAGACACATAAAATTCTAATAATACCGCTTTAGCTTCATTATAACTGGGTTGGCTTCAGTACAGAGTTGAAATTAGAAAAACTACACTTTTATCATTAATCACACACACAAATTATACAAACAATAGTACATTTGTATTGTATATTATATATATTCATTACATATTGAATTACATTAAATATTGTATACATAATACAAATGTATTATTATTATTAATGCATTAACTATATATGTTTGTACATACAAATGTATAAATACATGCATCAATAATGTCATTTTTTAGAAGCAGAACACTGAATCCAACATGGAGATTTCACTACTGTGCAAAAATTACGAGGATTGGGAGTAAGGAAGCACAGAAGGAACTTCCTTCCTTCTCATCCTAAGTAAGTACTGTGTTCCCATAGGCAACCCAGAGTCACCTTCCACAGTGGGGGTTGTGACAGCTTGTGGGAGTCTAATGAAGCAGAGCAGTCGCGCCTCCCAAGGTGAGCTCTCAGCACACAGACCCACTGCTCAAACCCTCTCCAGGAGATCTGACAGTCGGGTCCTACCATGCGCTACAAAGTGATCCTTCATGCTCTTTAGAGTTTTGCTACTCCTGGGGCAGAGCGTCAATAAAGAAAGCCTAGGGGCCTGTAGAAACACAGTCTCAGGTCCAGCTGGCGGCCTATCAAGTCAGAAGCTAGACTTCTCAAGATCCCTGCAACTTCTAAATGCATCTTATACATCCGAAGCACTTCTGGGAGAGCTTAGGGAAACGGATCATGATCAGCCATCTTCCTTCTGTTTCAGACTGCATTTCCGGATATGGTGGCCAGACCCTGATTTTTGTTGCTTGTGATCAGTGGTGTAATAAATTTCACTTCCAAGAGGTCCTAATGAACACAAGACTGGATAAAACAAATCCAGCCACCACCCGGCAGACAGGAGCTGAATATACGGTGGGAGGCTTTGTAGCAGCTATGTAAGCTAAGACCACACCATTATGTCTGTCCTTCCTGCAGAGAATGGCCTGAAAGGAACTATGCAGGAAGAAGACGGGCCTAGATACTAATGCTCTCTCAGAAATGTGCTTATAGCCTCTCAGAATCTGAGGTTGAAAGCACCACTCCCTACCCTGAAATCCAAGGACGCCAAGCCACGCTCTGAGTGGCAAGGCATATTTCTCCTGTGATCTAATGCTTTTAAATGATCATTATCAGCCATCGGTGGAAATTATTGACTCTGAGAACCCTGAGCGCATTACTGGGAAATCACTTATGGATTGTCAAAAGCCTCTCCTATTCACAGGTGGAAACTCTAGTTAATCTTCATTAACCCTTCAGCTTTCCGATCCGGTCTTTGAGCACCCTCATCCCTTCTTCAACATTAGAGTCTCTTTCAAAAAAATTTTTTTTCTCCTATGTAAAACTTATCTGAATTTGGTTTGCTTTTCAATTAAGGCATTCAAATGGCTGGGGAAAAAATCCATGAAAATGTGCAGCGCTTTAAGAATTGTAAGTTAAAAACATTAAAATAGTGACATTGGGGGTGGGGGTGGGAAGTCAGGAATGGAAACCCCCATGTCAAATCCGTTTCCATACCCAAGGATGGAGGACCACGTGTGTAAATCTTCCTGCCAGGCTAACATCCTGGGTCCCAGACACTCCTCTGCATTCGTTCTGACAGCCCCTGGCCCAGCTTCCAGGTAGGCTCAGTAATGCTCTCATTATGTTTTCTCTGTGTCCCACTCCATAATGGCTCTCTGACCGCCACCAGGCTTCCCTGATGGCGGCTTTCTTTTGAACCTAAGCAATTTTGTCAAATTACTTTCTATTTCAGGAGGCTGAGTAGTTTCTGATGCTTCAATACAGTGCAGATCAAAGTTTGAAATTCTCCCCTGATACAGAGTATATAAATATATAATGAAAATTGGCTCGGTTGGTACACAGCCCTATTAATGTTTCTTCTGTTTGTGAAACTGTGATTGGTCACCCAAGAGTCTATATTTATATGTACATACGTACACATGTGTATAAGTGATGCGGGGTTTCTACTCTCCGAAGGCTTCAGTGCAGTGATGTGTATCACAAAGGTGTCCCATTTCTTTCCTTCCTATCCCCTGTCACCACCATCCATTCCATTTAACATCTGTGGATTAAAACTGGCTTTAAAGACTTCTTTAAATCACCAAGTCCAGCTCATGAAGACTGAGCCTTTACAAGAGTGGCCTGCACTACACGTCTATGTCGGATGACCTTCACACTGAATCTTAAAGGATCATCTTGTCACTTGTGCTTTTTTTTTGTGAGAAAGCACAAAATTAGATTTTCAGACATCTTGGCTAAAAGACAAACATACAGAATTTATACCCAGAATTACTTTCTTAATTGTTACTGTTAGAGACAGAACACAGCTATTCTCTAACCAGGCAAAAAGAATTAAGCTAGAACACTCTCAGGACTATCTACTGTGAAATCAAAACTTTCCAGAAAAAGCAAAATCTATAGACAGAGACAACTGAACTTATACTTAAAAGCCTGTATCAAAACAGTGCATTAAAACGCCTTCAAGCTCACTTTTCCTCCTGAAGTGGTGTGGTTCTTCCCCCACCATGTGCAGATGAACCCAGGCTTATCCTGGAATTCTTGGGCAAATTCCAGTGTGATACTTTATTCTCTCATTCTCAGGAAGGGAGAAGGGAAGGAGCTGGTGTCAATAGAGATAGATGGATTTCTTTGCTTCTGTCCACCATTCCACTATCCACCTGAATCTGGGCATGCTAGGCTGTTTACTTCTTTCTCTACTGAGAATTTGAGGGTATCTTGATGAACTACTTAAACTGATACACTCCCTAGTTTGATTGTTAGAGACCAAGATAGGGTATCTTTTGTTTTGTGAGCTGGGCATGACACTTCCACAGCAGTTTGCTCCAGAAAACTTAGTGTTCTGTGAAGCAGTGAAATTACCCTCTGTACTGTAAAGGAATACAGTAAACTGTGAGAGGTAGTGAGAATGCTCAGTGGATAAAAACATTTGCTACCAAGCCTGAGTTTGATACCCAGAACCTACAAGGTGGTAGAGAGAATTAGCTCCCACAAATTGTGCACCATGTCCCTCATCTATCTTGCAAAATAAATGAATAAATAAACCCAAATTTTCAGAAGAAGTAATGTTATTAACAAAAGCATCAGGTGGACTTGGTAGTGCAAGCCTGTAACCTCAGCTACTTAAGAGGCTAAGTTACCAGGATCATTGGACTGTCGCGTTTCAATGACAAGTTTCAACATGTCACACAGCTCAGTGCTAGATACTTGCCTGATGTTCAGGAGGCCCTGGGTTTGGTCCTAAGCAGAGGTGCAGGGAGGGAGAGGAACTGAGGAAAAAGAAGAGGAAGTGGGGAGAAGAGGATAGAAAGAAAGAAAGAAAGAAAGAAAGAAAGAAAGAAAGAAAGAAAGAAAGAAAGAGAAGGAAGGAAGCAAGGAAGGAAGAAAAGAGTGGATTGGAAAGGTAGGTTGTGGGTGAGTGCTTGCCTTAACAAAGTATGGATGTACCTGGAGATAGACCATGATGGCCAACTTAGCAGAATCCCTGAGGTAAGCTGCCGGAGCTAAGTATAACAGGGACGAAGAAGGACTGAATGCAGGTAATGGACACGAGTTCTGAAGAAGAATATAAAGCTAATTGTTTTTCTAGTTCTAGTTGCCATAGTTTTGTTTGTTTGGATGGGTGCATAAAATATATTTAGCATTAAATGAGTCTAAGTTAGTGCAAAGCTTCAGAGGTTCGGTTTTGAACCAACTCTAGCTGTATAGAAAGAAAGAAGGTCAACTAGTGCCAACCTCGGGTCTGCTTAATTTTGGTGTGTAATATTTTTGTTTGTTGCATACATTTTTTAAATAATAAAACTTACCAAAAAAGAAAGAAAAAAATGCAAACATGCCTGATGATATACCATGAGAGTCAGGATGGTAAAATCTTGGGGGTGAAATCAGTAGGCATGGAGGGATTTCCCAGACTGGGCTCGGATGAGTGTGTATCTCCTTCATTCACCGACTGTGTGTGGCCCTGTGTCTCTGTTCTGGCATACAGGATGTTTAAAGCATTGGTAATGGAGGCTCAGAAGCCTAGTAGCTGGTCCCTACAGTGCTGGGGTCAGCTTTGCTGATTCCCTGCTGCAAGGCAGAGATCTGGGTTGCTCTCTGACTCTCAGGGCTCAGAACATACCAACAGCAGGAAATGGAGTTTGGTCCAACAAGCATTTAATAAACATATAATCTATGTGTAAGGCAGAGCCTTCTAAAAATTGACACAAGGATCTTGTCTTCAGGAGTCTTTCTCTAATGGGAGACACAGATCCATGTTAGAGCCTGGTAAAGAGCCCCTAACAGAGTGGAAAGAATGCCGAGGAGACGTTTGATGGTGAGGAGGAAGTTTTCTGCAGGAGGTGGTGGCATTTGTGCCTTAAAAGTAGCTGGCAAAAGGTGTGGGCAGGTGGTGTGTGGGCGGAAGGCATCCCAGCTGGAGGCAGCACGGCAGGGACAAAGTGTGGGGGCAGCATGCAATCTGGAGGGAGGGAGGGAGGAAGGGAGGGAGGGAGGAGTACTTAGTCCAGGGTTTGGATCCCTGCCAGGCCTTGAATCTACCCAAAAGGGTATGGAATCTATCCGAAGGGACTGGAGAAACATTACAGATTCCTGACTGTGCTTGAAGAAGGGATTCTGGACTGGGGAGGGAGGCGGATGAGAGCTAGTCACGTGCCCTTTTATCTCTTCTCCTCCTTTTGTGTCTCCATTCTCACAGTGGCTACTGTAGCTAGGAATTCAAGGGTGTGATCTGGATCAGAGCTGGTCATTTAAGAGACAGCAAGGGAGACATGAAAGACTGTCATTGTTTTCCCATACTGTACTTACCCCAAACAACACTGCAGGAGAAAAGAAAAAAATATTTGGAAGTTTTTAAGCTCAATGGGCCCCCTTGACCTAAACTTGTGCTTACAAGTTAACAATGTTTCTAAGCTGTCCATCAGAAACAATTTAGAAGAATTTGGCCTTTTGAAGGCTGCCATGCCTGAAGCTGTGGGCAAGATTCTTTGCTAGAAGAAGAGATTGGCTTCCTCCCAAGACTGGAAAAATGGAGGTCGACAGCTCTGGCTGGTGAAGACTAAAAGTGTCATTGCACGTCTTAGTGAGCTGGAGGTTCGTGTGAACCCTGGGAGGGAGATCAGAAAAGCAGGTGACCTGAAACTATCATGGAAAATTCCCCAGCAGAATTCCTCTGCCCACTCTCCCTCGGCTCAGGTTGCTTGGGGCACAGGATATCCAGACACTTGCTTCAGCAGAGACTCACAGGCTCTTGGGCAACATAATCACCAACAGAGCAGGATTGATTGTACTTCTATCAGCCTGAAACAGTCGAGATGGAAGTGACTCGTGGCCTGATGAGGTTCCAAAGACCCAGAAGAAACAGTTGCAGGAGCAAGGTGGCTCTAAATTAGCGATGGCTGACTTGCTTGTGCAGAGGGGTGGCCTCTGGCAGAGGGCGGAACAATGGTCGTGCTGTGTCAACAGGCAAAAGCCCATTTCAGAGATGAGAAAATGGGCACAAGAGGAAAGACGGTAGCCTGCATCCCTCTCAGAAAAGCAAGTCCACAGAGAGAAGGAGGAGAGTATGTACAACGCCCTTTCACTTGGTCAGACATGTCTGCCCATGCCTGCTACTAGAGGCCTTAGGAAAGAACCATTCTCATACAGCAATGGAAACTGAATACAGACAGACAGACAGACAGTGACATAAAATTAGTACTAATTGATGGTGGCAAATGCAAACTTGGGAACTATAACGAAAAATAGGAAAACTTAAGGCTTATGAAGTAATTCCAGAGAAGATGTCTAAAGAAAAGAAAAGAAAAGAAAAGGCACCCCAGAAAAGGTCTGAAAGAAAGAATAAAGGCGTAGGGTAGGGCTGCTCAGTGCACTGTGCATTCCAGAGGAAGGGTGAACAATGTTTTAGCACAAGTCTGTACCCAGTGGTAAATGTGAAAAGCCTATGGGGGGTTGTGGTAGGGTGTGGAGGGGAGGGTGCCAGGCGGACCAGAGGGACTGAACAGAGGAGTGAAGGCAAGCAGAGCTGGACCCCAGGAGGAAATGGAGGCAGGGGGATGGAGGGGTGGAAGACATTGGTGTAAAGCCCAGGTCCTGTGACTAACTGGGTTCCTCTTCTAAGGGGGAATGATAAACTTTCAAGATATTTGGGAATGTGTCACATAATCAGACTTTGATTTTAACAGCTTATTCTGGATACTGTGTTGACAACAAACTGTGGGTGATGAGGGACAGAGACCGGTAAGCCATTCAGAGGACTTGGTTGCCATCTGATGATAGCAACGGCAGTCCTCTACATCTATATATGTGCACCAAAATATGCACACAGCACTCAGAAGAGTGGAGTCTGAACCCCCACTCATAGCCGCTCCATTAGCATGTCCTCCAGAAATCCCAGTAGACATCAACCATGAGAGAAAATAATCAATCCTCCAGTGAAACTCTGTTAACCCATTAAGAACGCTCACCTGCTGGGATTGGTGACACTCAGCACTGGGGAGGCAGAGGCAGGATGACATCTGTGAGTTCTAAGCCAGTCTTGTATACCTAGTGAGATTCTGGCTTAAAAAAATAAAACAAAACAAAAAGCCCCACTAAATCTAAGCAATATGCCACAACCGTTCTGCACTGCCATTTTAACAAATAAATAGGCCTTAGACAAAAAAAAAAAAAGACAAAAAAAAAAAGAGGGCAAGTTTCTGAGAAAAATAAATGTTGATAGCACCAGTGACTTGGGATCCCATCAAGCTAAGGATTTAGAGAAATCACTTTTTCTAAACCCAATCGTATGTGACACCAGATGGGTTCTAAAACCAAGGTTTCTAAGCGGGATTAGGACTTGGCATCAGGGCTAACACTTCTATTTTTGTTAGCTAGCCCTGAAGGAAAGCATTGCAGAGAAGTCCACACACGTGCCCCCCGTGGGTGAGCCACAGTCTACTAACTATCACTGCATCCCTAACACACATAATCTTACTGCGGAAATAAGCAATAAAGACTTCAAAACTATTAAACACACAGTGCCACTGTTAAGTACTCAGTTCCTGTCAAGTCACATCTGTCTTCCTTTGGAAGAAACATTTGCCTAGCATGGCCCCTCCCTCTCCGAATAAAACTGCGGGTACTGACCAATTTTTTACCTTCCAAAAACAATGACTTCCTGTTTGGCCCAATGGGAAAAAAAATACAGGGAGTGATCCTCTAGTAACCTCTCCTTCAACATAAATTACAGAGCTTTTCTGAAAAGAGAAGCAGAAAACTATTTTAATTATAACACTAATTTAATCTCCTGCAGCCCCATTTGAGCCATCCACACACGAGGCTCTCCATGGATGCCTGACGTACCCCACCCTACATGCCTCTTCTCAGCTCTCTGACTTTCTCATGGAAAGAATGCTTGTGAAACACAAATCCTAATACCTAAGGATCTATATGTGGAACTAAGTGTCTCATAAAATGAAAATGCTATAAAGCAGGCCTGTGATTATAAAATTCTGATTATTAAGCACAAAAATAGTACACAGACATATCTCATAGGCACGCTTTACTTAGCTAGCAACAGCTGCCTTCCTGGAGTGCTGTGAAATGCACCACTTTCCGCCTGCAGACATTCACACTGTGAAACGCGACCCTCAGAGAAACACCTGCCTGTCTCAGGTAACCGACCTCTCACAAGGAAGAGGCATTGTTAGGTTAGAGAGCTGGTCTCTGAGAAACTCCATCAGGTGAGTAATACATCAGTACCAACCACCCAGGATGTGCACCAGCCATGCCAGCCACTGCACAGAGCAATTTCTCCGAGAACATTCTTGCTGTTTACAGTGTTGCCTCTACAGTCCAAGTGGTATGGAGGAGTTACAGAACACTCAGGAAGGGAGCTTTGGAAATTGTCTGAAGTGTTGAATTCCTAACCCCAGATAGCAAATTAGCACGTTAAAAGATGAACATGTGTTAAATTGATTTTTTTTCCTGTGTGAAGTTTTTAATTCACACTGGTACTGTCATTTTTACCTACTAACCATTTAAAAGAGCGTAATGGCAAAAACAGGTTCATAAAGATATGTCAGTGCAACTTGAAATGTCAAATGCCTGCTGACTGGTTTATGAAAAATTGTAAGATCATCAATTAGGACTTTTAATTTAAATAATTTCCTTATAGACAGTCTTAAAAACTGGACCCTAAGTAATTGACCTCTTATGCAATGAACAATAATCACATTTTTTTTCAGTTTTGTACGAACCCCCTTAAATTCAATTACAGTTCGGAGCAGTTTCTCTTATTTGCACAGACCTACAGTGTTCAGATCACACATCACCACCATGTATTCCACAAACGCTTTAAAGGCCAAAGAAGCAGCGTTTCTGCCCCATTACTCCTCAGAAAGCCTCATTAGAATTCAGATACTGTATGCAATGAAGGCCGGGAGTGGAGCCCAGGATGGCAAAAATCCCCTGAAAATCCAGCAAGAGGCAACCTGCTGCCCTAGAAGAGGAAGGCCTCTCCCATAGGGTGAGGGCCGCAGAATCAGGCTTCCAACCTTACCTGGTACGAGCAGTTCTCCTGATGTACCATCTCAGAACATCCTAGGATGCAGACCCCAAAGCTGGACTGCTGGGCGAGGCTGTGCAGGGGAAGCGCTGAGCATCCACAGGCGCGGGAGAACGCCCTGGTTAGGCAGGGGCTCCCCGCAGATTAAAATGGATGCTGTTCCGCTGAGCAACCTGCGCAGTGGCACTGCCTGTGCTGGGAAGCGCGCAGCCACCGAGCTAGCTCTGAAGCCTCCAAGCTGCTCTGCTCCTCCGGAACCGGGAGGCAGGCTGCTGAGCCGAGCTGGGACCGGCCTGGGGGAGGGGGCGGGCGCATCACCCGCACAATCAGCCAATTATATTATAGGCACAAAGAAAAGGATCTGTCTGGGGCTGGTGTGACCTTCTGGTGCTTTATGAAGGCAGTTAACTGATGTGGAAACATTCTAGTACTCATTATAGAGAAAAAGGCCAGCGAGGGAGAGAGAGAGCGACAGACACAAATCAATGTTGCAGTTGGACATTCCTAACCTGCTGCAGCATCCTTCCTGCCCACTTTGGGTTTGGTTGGTGCTTATGAAAGCCTGGCCTTAAAGATCTTTTCGGAACTTTTAACCTGCTAAAGAGAACAGTCCATTCTGAATACATACATGCAAAGTTTGCATTCATGCTTCATGTAAAGTATCTTGTCAACTTTCTGACTAAAGGAAGGACTTTCATTAAAATTATTATTTTGTAATTTAAAAAAGATACCCCATTTACTTTTTCTTAACTGTTTTTAGTCAAACAAAAATATGACAGAATCATGATTTCTATAATTTTTGGAGAAGTTTATTAAGATGTTAAGGTTGGTATTACTTACTCATTACATGGAAACTAAACTTTTTTTTTAAGGTAGGTCTTGCATGTGTAAATTACCCAATCCATGACTTGAATATACAGACACCCCAACACAACACAGGTTATCTCTGGGACAGACTATCCTCAAGAGTCTGCATGGGAAAAACTTGGGACCTGTAGATCATAATCAAATGAAATACACATTGGATCATGTATGTTTCTGGAAGAAAACGGGGGGTCAATCTCTGAATAGTCTCAAGGGCCACTCTAGGACTCTAGGGTATGCAGGAGGGAGCAAAGAATTCTTCAACACAATGACACAAAGTTAAGGGGGAAAACAATAAAAATTCCTTTTTTATATTCCTTGGTTGTCCAAACAATTCACATTGACATTTCTTTTTTATCTCTGTGTAAGGTGAGTGTGTACTTGTCCTGGCAAGTGTGTGGCGGTCAGGTTGGTTCTTTCCCTCCCCCATGTTGGTCCCAAGGCTCAAACTGAGGTCATCAGCCTTGATGACAAGCACTTTGACTCACTGAACATCTATCTCTCTGGCCCTTGTTGACATAAATGGTCCTCAGAGAAACCTTGACTGGATTCAAACTGTCATACTTTAAAGAAAAAGTTCCCAAGGCTGATCCTATTTTAGTTTTACATCCTATTTTAGTTTTATGGTTTGCCCACCTGCGCACCCATTTCAGACCTCATATTAGGAGTATAAAAAGTGGTAAGAGAGGCCCAACCCCGTGTTCTCTAAATTTGAACAGTGGGTTCTAGGTAAAGCTACGATGGACATGTGTCCTGAAAACCTATAGTACAGGGGGAGGCGGCCATGTTGGACAAAGAACATTTGATAATAAAGCAAGAGTCTGGGGTAGAAACAAGTTTACTTAACCTTAAGATGGAAGGAGGACCAAAATGCTACCATAAAGCAAACCAGTAAAAGCATCCCACCCAAACTCCAGCCTGCTCTGCTGCACAACAGAGCAGAGATCTGTATACAGAACGAGGGTGCCGGTGTCATGAGTGGCATCCCACAGTCTCCAAGACAGAGCATCTCACTTCAGAGGCTGTTGGCGCTTCACTTGGGCAATGGGCTTGATCTCACCGCTCTGGTTCCTGAATCTACAAGTCTAAGATGTAGAAAGGAGTCTAAGACACACACACACACACACACACACACACACACACACACACACTCTACTTTCTGGACACTGTTCTTTTTTAAAACTGGGGGCCCTGGGATATATTACATAAGCTCCTGAAGACATTTATTGAGTGCTGTTTTTTTTTTTTTTTTTTTTTTTATGGTCTAAACACGAACCTGCTCTTCACAGTTGCTGTTCCAGAGAGAGTGGGAGTGACTCAGAGGTAGTTTTTGGAGAGAACAGATTTCTGACACTTGCATCCCAGATGCTGTCAAAACACTCCCCTCCCAAAAGGTGTAAACAAGACAAAAAGGGACAGATGAAGCAGGCTGGTCTGAATAACTTTCCACCAGAAAGGACTTCATGTTATGATTTACATTATGATTTGCCAGCACAGGAAAAAGAAAGAAAAAAAAAGCTTTAAACAAAAACCAGATGCCCCAAGAACATTGAAGCTAAAACAGTTCAGCAAAGGACATTAATATTTGTTATTTCTATCTAAAAATGACAATGTTTTTGCGTGTAGTCTATAATCTTTTCGTTTCCCATTAAAAACATTGAGTTGAAGGATAAACGGGATGTCTCAGTGGGTGAACGTTCTCACGCTTGACCTCAATTTGATTCCTGGAACCCACATAAAGTTAAGAGAGAACAGCCTCCACTAAGTTGTCCACTGTTCTACACACACCTACACACACACAAACACAAACACAATTTTAAAAAGTTAAGTCTTAAATTGAGTACTGTGGTGTGTAGCCGTAATTCTAGTACTGAAGAAGCTGTAGGGGTAAGATTACATTTGAGGACAGTCTGGGCTACACAATGAAATCTAAAAATGAAGAGAGCCAAACACTTTAAACTTTTGATATTTCACATTTAGATGGGACTTCCAGAAACTATCTAATCCAAAATTATTACTTTGCAGTTAGATAAACTGAGCCCTAAGGATGCTGTAACATGCCCACTAACAACAATAAACAAGCAAACAAATAGTATCAAAGAAAACCAAGAGAGGAATACTGTTTTCTAGCTCCTATCAACTGAGTAGTCTCTAGGTCCAACAAGGCTGCTTTTGCCTGCTGGAAGGACGGTGTATCCACAATGTGAAGCTCTGAGGAGGTGGGGCTGCTGGGCGGGTATGAGGAGGAACCCTCAGGAAAGGGACTCATGCCCTCTTAAAGGGGGCACAGTGAGAACTGGGCTGTCTGTCAGTCAGGAAGCAGGCCCTCCCCAGACACTGAACTTGCAGCGCCATGAATGACTTCTAGAATGACAGAAATAAAGTTCTACTGTTTAGGAGGCACTGAGTGTGTAGTTTACAGAAGCCTGGCTAGACGAAGACAAACGTCCAGTAGGACTCAGCAGAAACCAACTCACCCAGACTGAGCCAAAGCAGGCCCAAACCGAAATCAGTGTGGCTTCACTTAAACCTCATCCAAAGTACATGTGTGAGGAAGAAAAGTTAGAGCATTTCTCAATCAACATACATGTTATGACACTATAAAATAGTTGTGTTTCTAAATCTCAAAAAAGATTTTCTTTTCCCATTGTGGCAAATAGAAGAAACACAATACAGAGCTGGTTTTTAATTTTTTTTCCTTAGGGTTGTTTTTTTATTTTATGTGTCTAAGTGTTTACTCGGATGCATGTCTGTGCACCACATGTGCACATGAAGTGTGCCCATGAAGGCCAGAAGAGGATTAAATACCCTGGGACTGGAGTTATAGATGGTTGAGAACGGCCTGGGAGTGCTGGGGCTGGACCCCGGGTCCTCTGGAAAAGCAGCAAATGCTCTTCCCTTCTGAGCCGTCTCTCCAGCCCCAGAGAACTGCTCTGAACAGTAACTGCAGTAGTAACCAGTTACAGTCACAGGTCATCAGAAGTAAACTTGGGTTGGGGCCTGATGTGCAGGGAGCACAAGAGACTTTCTAGCACGTGCTACAAGAGCAGATTGTTTGGCTTACATGGGTATATGCATTTGTCAGCCTTCACTGAGTAAATATTAAGATTTGTGCATTTTATTAAATATAGTATTTACCTCAAAGAGGTATAAAAAAAGAGCTAGTTGCACATTTTTTCTTTTAGCTCCAGTTAAGTATATGTAGGCTAACGTATTTACAGGGACACTTGCTGAGATACAAATGGTACGCTGAGACAAGCCAAATAAATGAAACAAGCTGATGGATGAGCGGAGGGCAAGGCCACTGGAAAGCTCCAACAAAGCGTGTTTCCTAAGACATCAACTGCAGACTCTTAAAGTGGTACATAAACCATCTTTTGTAAAAGGCTGGAGACTCATGGGCTCTGAGAAGAAACTGATATATGAATTAGAATTTGTGAAACAAATTTCCACTTTAAAAATGTTCACAATGAAATGTCAGGGGTTGGGAAGGAAGTAGTGGGGACAAGGTAGATGAGCAAGGCAGTAAGAATCCCTCACAACAATGGAGAGCAGCCAGGTGCTATGCAGCGTTCGGGGATGTGATCTCTTAGGATGATAGAAGAAAAGAAATCGGGAGGAAGTTTAATGCTATGTGCATCAGAGTCTGTCAATGCCCAGTGTAAGGAGGAGGGTTCTCTCTGGCATCAGTGGTGTCAAGCCTAGTAGCAAACCACTGAAGATGCCTCACAATCCAGCAAGTCCTTTCCCTACAGTGTCTTTGATTCTTATCACCTTGTAATTAAAACAAATTCCTACTGGGTACAATTCAAAGCAGGGTTTCATAAAAGTACAACCATACAGATAACTGTAAACAATACAGAGTGAGCCAAATACCTCCAAAGAGATTTTGTGTGTGTGTTCACTAGGAATTGAGAAGAGGACGAGAACTCTCAGCGAGGGTGAACATTTCCTTAGAGCTCGGATCTCAACAGGCTCAATGGGACATTACGAATCCTGACATTGAAGAGACTGGGGGCAGCCTGGAATCTCCAGCACGTCTTTATCTCAGAAACTAACAACAAATAAACACATGCACACGCGCACACACCAAAAACTACCAAACAAAAATCCAGATTCTTTTTCTTTCTATATGAAAAAGGTTTGCCTGGCAGTCTGGTGGTGTTGGCTTTGAAGATAGAGGTTGATAACCAGAGAAACAACGGTTAGCTGCATCTAGAATTTTCTCCAGAGCCTCCCAAAGGAACAGAGCTCAATTAGCATCCTGATTTTTGTCAAGTAAGACTCCTTTCAAAGTTTTTAAGTCCATAACTATAATCTAATAAATTCACGTATCTGAGCTGGCTTAAGCTGGCTTGTGATGATTTATAATTGCACACATCCAAAACAAATCTTCGGTTGAAAGCCTACAGGTTTAGGGCAGGAAGCCATGGGGATGTGGTTAGCAAGGTGAGAGGAAGGTGAGCTACCATGGAAGGGTAAGAGAGAGAGGAGAGCTGTCAGACATTTATCTACTTCAAATGCTTCAGAAGTAGAGAAGAAACGCAACCAGGGCCACATGTTCAGAAAAAGAGGAAGTTATCAGCTATTCTTGTGAAACTGTGAGCAGTCCAATGTTAGGGCCCTGCCAATGTAGGTAAGAAGTTGAGAGACTGAGTGAAAAGAGCAATTTGCAAGCACTCTTCTCGTCCATTCAGAGTACCAACATGGTTCCATGAACATACTACAGAACTTTGGTGGTGTTTCTGAGTGGAAGACCAGGGGCTGGGGAGGCAGCTCTGTGGTTAAGAGCACTGGCTGCTTTTATAGAAGCCCTAGATTTGACTCCCAGTACTCATGATGTTGGCTAATAACTGCCTATAACCCAGTATTAGGGGATCTGACACTCTTCTCTGGTCTCCATAGGTACCAGGTACACAGACATGCAGGCACCCCTCTCCCATACATACCAGAGAGAGAGAGAGAGAGAGAGAGAGAGAGAGAGAGAGAGGGAGGGGGGGGGGGGGGGGGGGGGGGGGGGGGGGGGGGAGGGAGGGAGGGGAAGAGGAGGAGGAAGAGGAGGAGGAAGAGGAGGAGGAGAGGAGGAGGAGGAAGAAGAGGAGGAAGAGAAGAAGAGGAGGGGGGACAGGGAGAGAGAGGGGGGAGAGGGAGAGGGAGGGGGAAGGAACCATACATGAGGTTGGCATCAGGAGTGGCATCAGGGAAGGAGCATGAGGGTGATTAGTGGGAAGTAACAGAAAAAGCCAGGTACCAGAAGAGTTGATAAGGCACACCTGGCATGTGTTCGTTCCATTTTGAAAATGAAGACATGAATACCAGGTTACACAGACACGTTGACTAAGGAGGACGTTCTGGTGAATGTTCAGATGGCAGCCTGGCCCGACTGGTAGCTGGGGGCTAAGGCCTGAGGGCTAGAGGGAAAGCAGAGAGGCTGGGCAATTATGGGAGAAACTTTTCCCAAAGGATTCCCTAGGGGGTTTGCTGTGCTCCTTGAGAACTCTGGAACAGAGGACAACAGAAACAAAGAGGGTAGTTGAAACTCCTGAGGTGTGTTAAGTATAGGTAATGAACAGGCAGCAGCCAACAGGAGAACAGTGTCAGACAATGAATAAGCAAATAGATGCAGATTTCATGAAATATGCTCAGTGCTGTGTAAACCTAAACCCAGTGGGCATGCTGAGTGCAGGAAGGGAGGGGGAAGGCTAAAGAGCTGCTTGCCCTCCCCCACCCACCCACCCCCCACTGTATAACATGTGTATGGGGCAAGCAGTGCTCATTATATTCAAGGATGGCCTACTGGTCACTCCCACTCTGCCCAGTTTGTCCTCTGGATAAGAGGTGAGTAACAGCAGAAGTCAGAGGAAATCACCTTTGTCTCTCTGATAAAGCAAATGTGTGCCACTGGCAGATGCCTTCTGTCTAATTGCGGATCATTTTCAAAATCTCTATTCCTGGTGCACAGCCTGATCATCTCCCAGGTGGGCTGTTGGGGAGAGGCTGGGCAAAATAAGACTGCAAAATCCCAGACACAGGCAGCCTGGCCCTTCCACAGCCCTGTACCATCTCTGTATGTCACTGCACCCCACACCTCTTTCTTGTCTTTCCTTTGTGATTTAACTAGATTGCCAAATGAACATCTTAACTGGGGCTGTGACTTCTGGGATGGAGACCTCCATAGTACACTTGGAGGCTACGACTATGACAAAGTCACTCTCCATGATTCGGGGGGATCCAGAAGACACTGGCAGCGGGACAACGCTACACCTTTCCTCCAGAAATGTTTAGAAGACCAGAAACTGGAACTTAGAGGAAAATAAAAATGAGACGAATTATATTTCTTACAAACAAAATGCTTATAAATAATATAAAATAATTTGCTTGAGAGTTTGACTATTCTGTCTCTGGCTTAATGCTTATTATTTTAGGCCACATTGAAAATACCTTCCTCAGAAAATTAGTGTTGTGAATCAGTGGGGCTGATTTTTATTTTGGAAAGTATTAGAATCTCCTTTTAAAACTAAAGCCTAAATGAAAAACAATTTAAAAAATAAGGTTTTATAAGGATAGAATTAACTTGAGCTCATGCTTGCACTATGATGAAAACATGCAAATCTTCAATTACACACAAATATTTGAAGGCATAATATTAAAGATGTCTGTTATAGTCTTATACCAATTAGAGCTGACATTTCTTTTTTGAATTTTGCTCTGTTGTGTCTCATCAAAAGAACACCATTTCATGGAAGCAAGCAGTGGTAAGGGGAACAAGTTCTCGGTCATGGTGCATGCTGCAGTCTCTGGAGGATTATTCGCTGAGCGTATCCAGAAGCTCAGTGGCAGAGGACAGAATCTTACTCACGGGTGATTTACTGACAATATACAGCAATTGCTTACATTTCTTATAAATAAGGTAATAAAAGATAGAATACTGATATTTGTAACAGAGCATCAATCTGTAACAACACTTCCTCATTTGATGAGCTGGGCATTCTCTTGTCGTTGCACAAGCTGTGCCAAGCAGAAGAGCCTGACTTAGCCTGGCAATGAACCAAGCTTGGCTTCTTGGGCAACTCAGATCATTCTTTCTGCCTAGAGATTCACAGGCATGAAGTTTTAAGAAAGGCCAGCACAGAGAAACTATGTTCACAGTCAAAGGCATATCGACTAGTTCAACTGTCAGAGAACTCAGCAGGGCAAACTCAATCTGCTGATGTCAAAGATGGAGTGGAAATACTTCGCATAAATAAGAAGGGAATAGACTCTCCATGATACGGGCTGAAATGCTATACTCTTCTTACCAGTCCTTCATAGGCAACTTTTCTATCAAGTCCTACAGATAATCTCATTTGTATATGTATTCTGGATTATTTTTACATTTTCAATATTTTAATTTCCAGTTTTATGTTTTGGGGACTTGAGGATGAGGTGTTTAGCACATCATTATAATAGGTGTAAATTAGTCTCTAAAAATACCTGCTGCTGCCCTGGGTTTCTATAGACACAGTTTGAAACTAGGCAGTGTTATAGCAGCACTCTCCCTGTGGAATAATGAGACAGTTATATTTCCACAGGAACTGCGAAGGCACCTGTTTACAGCATAGGCTTATGGTCCTCCCCAGTGTGCTTTCTGCCCAAGGCAAGAGGAAATTTGCATGCTGTAGAAAATTAGCAGCTGATGCATAGGTACATGATGTGATATCTACATGGTTTCTTCTTGAGTTGTTTATATCTCTAATGATGGTTTTACCTTCACTTGAGAGATGGGGGGGGGAGAGAGAGAGAGAGAGAGAGAGAGAGAGAGAGAGAGAGAGAGAGAG
>NW_021604597.1:16845204-16933411 GCF_004785775.1 Grammomys surdaster | reverse complement strand
GAGAGAGAGAGAGAGAGAGAGAGAGAGAGAGAGAGAGAGAGAGAGAGGCAGGCAGAGACAGAGAGGGACAGACAGAGATAGAGGTAAGGAAACTAATAAGGCTTTTCAAATTTTCAAATAAAATCAAACAGGTTTTCTAAGAGAAGCCCAGGGTAACACCAAGTGTGCTTATGAATGCGTGAATGCATGCACACATGCATGCTAGTGCACACAAGGGATGTGTGGAAGAAGGAGCATGCTTCCCCTTTGCCTTCTAGGTCTTTGAGTAGCCCTGATGTTTCAAATGTATCAATATGGGTTCATTTATCTAAAGCACTACATGGGAAACTTTGACAACAATAATACTAACAATAACAATAAAATAACAATGATGATGATGGTGGTGGTGGTGGTGGTGGTGATGATGATGATGAAGAAGGCTATTATTTACTCCTCTAAACTGGGAGTGGTTGATTAAAACTAGTTGGAAAGGTGACCTCTAGTGGCAGCTGTGTTTATTCAATTAGTTTCAACTAGTAATAGGATAACAAAACAAAATGACCCTCAAAGGTAAGACATAAATCTAAGTGCCATCTCAATGATATCTAAAGAAGCACTAATAACATAACCATGCATGTCTTCAGTCGTCTCGGTTAACAACTATATAGGTTACAACAGTGTTAACATGTCCAAAGTTATCATTTAGGCCATTCTTCAGTGTCTCTACAGTTGATACAACCTTGGACCCGTATTTAAATAACTATTTGAAGTTTATTTAATGTGCAAAACAGGTTGATTTAGAAACTGTCCTCTGTCTTTTGGGGGGTATGAGATGACTGTTTTAAAGTCAAGTTGATTTTTATAACCCAAGTTTTCCAAATTAGCAATACAAAATTCATATCAATATTTATGCTTTATGCAGAGCATGGGGTGAGTCAGAAAAACACTAGACTTCAAGTGAAGGTAAATTTCATTAAGGTAAAATCGGCTACTATTTTGTGTGTGTGAACGATGTGTGTGCATACACTCATGTACGTTAGTAAAGGCACATGTGTCAGGGCACTGTGGAGATCAGAACACAACCTCGGGTCTTGGTCCTTGCCTGTCACCTCATTTGAAGCAGGGTTTCTCCTTTCTTGTCCTCCTTGGTGTACACAGAGGTCTGGCCCATGAACTTCTGAGGTTCTCCAGTCTGCAGGACTCATCACTTTGTTGGAGCACAAAGATTACAGATGTGAGTTACCAAGACCAGCTTTTACATGGGCTCCAGGAATTTGAACACGCGCCCTCCCATTTCCAAGGCAAATGCTTTGCCCACTGAGCCATCCCAGCCCTCAGTTACAATTTTATCACCAAGGTGGAACACAATAATATATAATTAAACTGTTAATATAATCTCTAAGGAACTATTATAACTCATTAATGGTCCTTAAATATACTTTTTTTTAAAATGCAGGAGTACTGTTGAAACACTATTATTTATAATGGATGGGGCCCAAGAGTTTCTTTGGGGACATTCTGTCAGCTTTTCTAGGACTAGTTAGGTAAGAACATGGACTAGGTTTGCAATCCTTTACAGTGTCACAGCCTCACTGTGAGATGCTGCACTTACGTTTTAGCTTAGAACAAGCACCAGTCTGAAAGTTTTCCTAGTGTGTAACAAAATTGCCAGAAAGACATTTAATGATCTAATTATCTTGCTTAACTTAGAGCAACTGAACAAGGATGCCTCTCCTGGTTTAGAGGCATGTCTTTCCAGGATGGAAAAGCGCTGGTCAGGAAATGATGGTGCTCAGAACCGAGCTGGAAGGTGAGCTCAGGGAAGAGCTGACGTCAGTCGTGGACTGTTCTGATGCACTCAAGTAAATCAGGAGGTTAATCCCAACTCCTCCAAAATTCAGATTTAAATCAGTCAGTTCTCCACTGAGAATGGCAAAGACAGACTCTTTCAGACCCACAACCTGGGCCCCCAAGATGCTCACAAGTAGAAACTGTCAGGGATTCTTCATTATTTACTAATTATGTCAAGACAGAATGTAACAGCCCAGAACAGAACAGGCTCAGTGTTGTGTAATAAGCCTGTCACCTTTCTCCTTATGAGATGATGCTCAAGGAAGAGGCTGGGTTGGTTTTGTCCTCTGTACCTGACTATTCGTCTGCTGTGCAGGACAGAAGCGGACTTCTGTTATTTTCCTCATGTATGTCTCATCTGACTGTTTTCAGACAGGGTTTCTCATAGAACCTGATGTTCACCAAAAAGGCTGGCCAGGGAGTAAACCTGGGGACTGTCTTGTCTTCTGCAACAGTTTTCCCCCTGAAACCTGCGGGTGAGGGCTATGCTGGGGCTTGACTCAGGCCCTCATGATTGTATGGCCCACACTTAGCCAACAGAATCATCTCTCCAGGCCTCATTTTAGAACTTGACATCAACCTCCAGGAGGAGACACTAGAAAACACAGCACAATCCACTGGGCAAATCTGTCCACTTCCTCTTGCTGTCACTGCCTGCCGAGACCATGCACAGCGAGCAGCTGAAGGCGTTTGCTCTACAGACATCAGTGGAAACGTGCTGATGAGAAAGTAACGCTACTCAAGATTCTCACAATCAGTTTTGCAGAGAGTACAGAAGAGATTTCTCTCAGACAGCTGTCACTACATCTACAGCAATCAGATCTTTGGCCCTACATTTTGATGGCATAAATTTATAAAATACCATTTAGGAAGAAATTTAAGCCCACTATTCGCCTTGTTCTCCTGACTTGATAATGTTTCACTTCTTGATTTACTTCCCAGTCTTATAAAACATTAAGGGCTGGCAGCCTTACCTTTTCAAATTAAATACACTTCTCAACCCATAACAGATGATGTCACATCACAACTTAAACTCTCATTTCCTGCAACTCTTAAGATCTTAAACCCTACTGCTCTCACCTCCAGGCTTCCTTTTGCCATCTCAAAATCTTGCTCACTCCTGCAACTCAGATCTTAAACCTCCCCCGTTGCATTAAAGGCTTGGTTACCAGCTACTTGGAACTGATGGATCCTTTAGCACCTAATGGAAGGAAATTAAGTCCTTGGGAGAGAGCTCTCAAAGGGGATATTGGGGTCCTGGTCCCTCCCTGTCTCCTTTTTGCATCCTGAGCATCATGAGGTAAACAGGACTCCTCTGCCTTGTCTTACCCTAATGTGCTTTGCTGCCACAGGGCCAAGTAACCATACACTGAAAACTTGGAAAATGTAAGTAAAAATAAACCTTTCCCCAGGCACTTTGTCAGAGTAATGGCAAATTGAGCGGTAGGCTACTAGGTAGTCTGAGAAAAGCCATGCTCGAATCTGCTCAGGGTCTTCACACAAACTGCTACTTACCCTGGACTCTAGTCCCCCACCACACAAACTACCTTTATTATGTAAGGTGGGAAGGCCTTTCCCTAGCCCCTATTTTAAATCAGGTTCTATTAGATTTCTCCCCCATACCTCAGTACAACATGTCGCTTTGGAGATGTATAGTGTTGAATTGCTCCATGAGACAGCTGGAATCAAATTGCTCAATCTATAACCTTACATTTAGCATCTAGCAGTACGGGACATACAGTAGGTGTTAATGAATATTTGACTGAGCTAATGAACACAAATCCCAGGAAATCTCTTACTTCAGGGAAGGGAAGTACCCATAGCCAGTGCCATAGCTGTTATTAGCCAAGCTATCCATGTGGCTACTTGTTTGTCTGAAGTCCGCTGAAGCTCACCTGGGAGCCAAGAGGCTGACTGCCAGTTTGGAACTAAGCCTGGGCGGCATTTTGGCCACAATTCCCTCTTCACTTCTAGCTGTGGTAATGGCAGGCTCTAGGGGGACCCCTAACTTTGTAGATCTACCTACTACAGGGCCAAGACTGAGTGTATCGGCTGGACTTAAAGGTAAACAATTGTTTACAAGAACTCAAATAAGGTTAACATTTACAAATCTGCAGTAGCTGACTGCTCCTGATTCGATATCAAATTACTAAGTGGAAAGAGACGAGTTATGGAGTCCTCCTTCTCCTCCCCTCCCTGGTTTGCCGCCTTCTGGGAGAGATTTTGTTTCGAAGTGACTGACTTACAATTACAACCTGGGCTTGTGAAAGACGGATATTTTTATATTTGCCTGTTGACCTTGGAAATTTAGGGCATGTTTTAAAAGGATATAAAAATAATAAAGAGAGTAGACTAAGTGTTGAAACCAAAGTAAAATGTACAGTTTAAACATTCCATAAAACTTTCTAATGTGTTATAGAGATAGTGAACATAGCTCAGGTCTCTCTGATCTGTATTCTCTTTCCTTTCCTGATGTGTATGCGGGTGTGTGTGTGTGTGTGTGTATGTGTGTGCACGTGTGCATGCATGTATGTCTGTGCATGTGTCTGTACACACTTATGTGATAGACAGAAATTCATATCAAGCACCTTCCTTAATCACTCTCCACCATAGTTTTTGGGACAGTGGTCCTCACTGAACTTGGAGCTTGCTAATTAAGCTACACTGGCTGGCCAGCAAGCCCCAAGGATCAACCATCTTTATCTCTGTGGCATGAATTATAAGAGAATCTGGCATGTATATTACTTTTTTAAACCTGAGTTTTAGGGGGTCAGGCTCAGGTCCTTATGCTCCTGTGACAAGCACTTGACCCTCTGCGCCATCTCCTCGGTCCCCTCCCCCACATACTCTCTGTAGTAATGGTTCTTATCCTCAACACAGTACTACCAGAAAGGGATCACACAGAACTATTAAGGGTGTTGTCCTCATCGTCTAGGTTGTATGACAGATTAGTCAAGGATTTGTGTTTGGTTCAGAGAACAAAGACCTGGCTGGACGAACTAAAAGCTCTGTAGACTCTTTGTTAACATCCGTCCACACAATCTCAGCTTGATGGCTACACCTGGGGAGGGACTCGGGTTTTTCCCAGCTAGTGAGTAGGTTAGAGTCCTGTCTGCCTGTATACACAAGTGCAGTCTGGTATGTGCTCACGCACAGCTCTGCTCCTGTTATCTTCTTGAGATAACACACTACAGGAAATCGATGTTTCTTGTACAAACAAGAGAGCTCCCAAATCCAGGCAAGAAATGCTCTGGAGGAAGGATTTAATGGTCTGCTGTGACTGGCAGTTCAGTCACACTTTGCTTTCAGTTCAGACTAACTTAAGGATTTTCAATTTACAAGTACATGGGAGGAATTATATCAAATCCTTCCGAAGGAGACTCTAGTTCTTCATTTTGAAAAAAAAAAGTGTGATTAAATATTGAAGTCCATCATAAGATTTAATATACACTCGATTATTTTCTTATTTACAAACGATGTAGGGATGGTGCTTTTCATTGTTTTCTTTTAATACCCTTTGTCTTTGTTATTTTTCTATTGCTGTGAACACCATGACCAAGGCAACTAATAAAAGAAAGCATTTAGTTTGTGGGCTCATAGTCCCAGACAGTTAGTCTATGATCTTCATGGACAGAAGCATGACAGCAGGCATAGGACTGGAGCAGTACCTAAGCCCTTACATCTGAATCACAAGCACGAGGCAGGGAGAGCTAGCTGAGAGTGGCACGGGCTTTGGAAATCGCAAAACCTACCCACAATAACACACCTCCAGCAAGGCCACACCTCCCAATCCTTCCTAAACAACTCTACCAACTAGGGACCAAGTATTCAAATACAGTGGGATTTTACATTTTATGCATTTATTCATTCATGTGTGTGTCCATCTGCTTGTCTGTATGTGCATGCATCTGTATTGGTGCCCTCAGAGGCTGGAGGAAGGTGTTGGATCCTCTGGAACTGGAGTGGCAGGTGGTTGTGTACTGGTTTATTACATGAGCTATGGGTACTGGGAACCAAACCCAGGTCTTCTGTAAGAGCCACAAGTGCTCTCTCTAGCTCCAGTTCTGTCTCTTAGGGGCCTGAGAAGATGCAACTGTAGACCTAGAACTAAAAAGTCAGTATGAACTTTCAGGATGAGGTCGCTGTGTAGCTCAGTAGTAAAACATTTGCCAAGAATATGCAAGGCCCTGGGTTGGCACCCCAGGGGTGAGGGGAGAAGGTGATTTTAGGATGACCACAGTTAATCATTCAGCAAAGGACAGGGCTCTTGGAAGCCAGCAGAGGTCACCCATCTACCATAGGCAAAGAGAAGGTAACCCAATCCAGTCGTTTAGATTAAATGATGTATTACTTTCTTATCCAACAACAGCAACTTAAGGAAGGGAGGAAGGGTTCGTCTCATAGTCTGAGGGTCTATCTTAATGGGGAGGGCCTGGAGGCAGGAACAGGAGCTGGCTGGACAGATTGTGTATCTGAAGTCAGCAAACAGAAGGATGGATGTTGTGGCTGGCCTCCATTTCTTCTTTTGATTCAGTGTGGAATCCTAGCCCATGGAATGGTACTCCCCACACTGAGATGGGCCTTCCTGCCTCCACTAACCTAGTCTAGAAACTGACTCACTGATATCCCCAGAGATGTAAAGTCCCTTCCACATGACTCTAGACCTGGTCAAATTAGGAATAATTTGATTAACCACAAAAGTTGCTCAGTCTTGAAAAGAAAGCGAATCTTGAGCTTTGGCATGAAAAGAAAGAATTTCCCTCAGAAGAAATGAAACTGGAGAGGGAGCTGAGAGAGAGTCCCGAACTAGTCTCCACCAAGCACCTCCCAATGTCAAGCTGGCCTTGCATCACCACCACTTTTTCTTGCTCTAATATTGGCACATCTCCCCACACTAGATTCTGCAATCCATTCCTGAAACCCCTCACCTGCCCCTCTCTCTTCATACTTACCAAGTTCAATCCCACTTTTTGTCAGCTCTCAGGCCTATATAGATGGCTAGAGAAAAAAAAATATACAGTAAGGTCGACTACTCTTTCTTTAAATTCATGGCTGCTACCTTCAAAGTTTCCCTTGGGTGTATTTCCCTTGTCCATTCACTCACATGCTCCCCTAGACAACCACAAAATTCTCTGACAGAGCCGTCCAGACTTGCTGTCTGCAGGTTCTCTCTACCCTTTATTTCCCTTTGAATGCTTTCCAATTAAGCTTTTGTTTCCACAATCTACTCTCCTAAGCCCCGTCTCACCGTGTAGTGCTCCCTGTGTCGGATCCTCCAGTAGGACTCCTCCCAGTCAGCTTCTGAGGCTTTCAGCTGCCTCTGGTCCTTTCCTGAGGTAAAGGCTTTGTTTCTCTTGGTCCCTCCTCAATTCTCTCACTCTTAATGCCCAAGAGCTTCCTGTCCACTATGGCAGCATGGGCTATGTGTGCCTCTTTAAATGTTAAATCAAATTAAACATGCGCTCTTCAGTTACACACATCATGTCTTAAGTGTTCCAGACCTGCATGGTTCTAGTGGCTGGACATCTGGATGATGTAAAGAATATGTCTATATCACTGAATGCTCTACAGGACATAGCTACACTAGACTATCTGAGGCTTACTCATAGGATTCACTCCCTCTTTGTGTCTCTGTTCCTCCCCCTTCCCTCTCTCTCCATTCTCCCCGCTCTGAGACTCCTTTCATCTCTTCCCCAGTGAATTCTACACCCCCATCTCTCTCCTGGACATTTCTCTGAGCTCCAGACTCCTTTATCCTTCTGTCCACACCATTCCACTTGCAGATCTCATGGCTGCCTTAAGTTTATGAAACCTAAATCAAGCTCCTGGCCTTTCCTAACCTCTGACACCCTCAGACTCCTGCTTCACAGTTTTCCCCATGTGATGGCAAATTTTGTACTCTGACCTGATCTGAGAGTCATACCAGACTCTTCCCTATCCCTCTTCCCACAGTCTAGGAGCAAAACGTCTCTGACTGATGCTTCAGAAACCCCTGGAATTATCTGATTCCATCATCTCTCCTGGATCATTACACATGCTTTCTTCCCAGATTCCCTGGTTCTGCCCTTCCAGCCTCCCCCACCTTGGCCTAGTCTCAGCAAAATAACCAGAATATTTATCTGACAATCTGATTCTATCTCTTCTCTTCAAAATGTTCTAATAGCATCCATCTCTCTCAGGGTAGATAGACACCAAACTTCAGCCAGGAACCAGGGTTGGTTATCTGCCTCCCAGCACCAAGGAGATCTGTTCTTCCTTCGACTTAGTCTCTACTCCAAAGCCTTCTGCAGCTCAGCACTCTGCTGAGTCTGCTGGGGAATCTTAAGGGGTTGCTTCTGTACTCCCCCACATATGCTGCCTTAGTAAAGAGGTCTCCCCTGACAACCCTGTGAACAGTAGCGACCTCTCCTGATATCCCTTCCTATATAGTAACGACCTCTCCTGAATATCCCTTCCTTCCTATCTCATGTCCCTAGTTCTTATCTTGGCATTTATTTCATGTTAAGTGTGACATTGATGCTTGGCTATTTCTGGCTGAACTCCCAGTTGAAAGAGTCCTCAAGATGTCAGGAGACAATCTTGCCCTCAATTTTTTCAAGCTTTAGACATTGCACAACACCAGGAAGTCACATCTGTACATGGTCTCTGACTGAGCATGACAGGCAGAGACGTGCACACATGCCTTCTCTATTCTTGTTCTGATTCAGCTCCTTCCTTCCTCCAGCCCCCTCTCCTCAGACGTGTAGAGTTCATTTCATTTCAGACTGAATTTAAGCTACAGGTTTGAATTTTTTCTATAATCTGCCGACCTGACTATGTATATAATTTCCTCCGAAGAGTGACTTGTCTATAATTATTATTTTTAGATGTTTTAGTGATTTCTTCTCTTAGGAAGCTATAATTCCAAGTGCTAGGTGCTGGTGTCTGAATTTTCACCAGTAGGAAGTTCTTAGTATGTATTTTAATTAAGGTGGGTTTGATGGGTGGGAAATACACTTAAGACTCTCCAGCTGGTTTTGCAACTTTACAGTTATCCTTTGGGCTGTCCTCTGAGGCCACAGAAGTCCTTTACACAATGTCCATCTGGAGTCTGGTGGCAGAGCTGGCAATGGCCAACAGCGTTCTGTTCAGGCTGTCATGTGTCAGTAGGAGTGCTTCACTCAAACCTCTGTGGTGGCCTCCTGGAAGATGTGACCAAGTCCAACCAAGACGGCAGGGAAGGATGACTCCCACCAAGAAGCTGATTCCCTGAACCACCTACCTTCATGGAGGGAATATCAGAGACAGGCACTTTCATCTGTGACTGGCACCAATTAAAGAAATGGGAGGAAAAACCGCACCTGGTCGCATCTGAGGAAGTTTCACAGTGGATCTTCCACTTGCTGCTTCCCTTAGACCACTGGTGAGCAGGAGAATGGAAATAAGGTGCAAGAGGTACGACCTTCTTCAAGATGAGCCATGATTATTTCTATGATATTCCAGTACTTCTAAATTCCTTTGAAGAATGAGGTACTCTCAAAATGCACCCATAAACTCCTTTAGACCTTTCTGTGAAGCAGTAGGATCTTGAGTGTGGCCTAGACTTAAAGACTGTGTTCTATAGGCTGATGGCTGGTACAGAGTGAACTTGCACCATGACGTAGGAACAAAGAGCCTATGGAGAAGGCCATTCTTGAGGAGCTGAGGCTTCTGGACACCAGTCTCCAGCAATGTATCCCTCTTTCCCCAAGTAAAGCCTTCTGATGACTGCAGCCTCAAGAGTCACCTTGGGCTAGAACCAGAGCTACAGAGCTCTGGGTGGGATTTCTGGCTGGCAGAGCCTACGAGACAAAGTTTGCTAGGTTAAGCTGAAATAAGCTACTTTAAAGCAACAAGTAACTAGGTCATAGGATAAGGACCACACAACCTCAAACAGATAATTTTGCTAATGTAAAAAACAAAATCATCAGCTGCCTGAAAGGAAGAGGAAGCAATTTGGTTTTGCCTTCGTGTGGGTCAGAGCTGCCTTGCCTTGCCTGCTCAGAGTGAGGCACAGAAGGTTCACAAGACCAGGAACACCAAGCCATTGTCATAGTTCTGACACTGTATCAGCAACACTCTGCTCCAGGCTGCCCATGGTCCTCTGTTGCTGCCTGGTGGCCTACCGGCCCTGTGGAATCCCAGGGTGCTCAGCCAGCCCTTCCTGGTGAATATATGAACCCAAGGGTATTGGACAATGTTCCTGAGTGGGTCAGGGGCTGACAGCATTATCAGGAGATATGTGTTACCACTATTTGTACACAGTTTCCTGTTGGTTTTGTACCTTAATGATCTTACTGTCCCTAATTCAAAGTAAATCCAGCTACAGTTTATATGCAGCTTTTCAGTGATTGGTTTTTGTTTTGTTTTGTATTCTCCCTATAACTTGAGTGGAACACGTAGTTACCTACCTGGAGACATTTGATGAGAGTTTGAAGAAGACAGGTACATTCCTCAATGAGCATCATCTGAACACGAGTGAAAGTTCTAACCGCAGCTTGCTCCTCATGTGTGGACCTGTCCTGCTGTTAGCCTAATGTTTTCCATCACTGATATTCTATTCCCTCATCTGAATTACACAGTTAACTGAAGGCTCAAGCCTTCAGAGGTCAGGAATATAGACATGAAACAAGATCCATTCTCACACTAGACATAGAGACACATAAGCAACTATTCTACATACCACATATTTATCTTATGCATGTATTTTGTATGTGCATGTCTATGTATGTGTAGGTATGCATATACAAGTAATGAGAAGGTTAAAGAACAACCTCGGTGTCATATCTCGGAAACTATTTGTTGTTGTTGAGACAAAACATCTTCACTGGCCTAGAATCTGTGAAGTAAGGGAGGCTGTCTAGGCAGCAAGGAATGTGGAGAGCTCCGCATCCCCAGTGCTGTGAGTACATGTGTATATGACCACTACACCTGGCTTTTTCCATGTGAGTTGGGAGGACAAACTCATATCCTTTACCAACTGAGCCACTTCCCAGCCTCTGTCCCACAAACCCTTAACACCAGTTACTGATTAGGACATATGATCGAGACCCAAGTGGTGGGGTCAGGGAGGTGTCCTAGAGAAGGAAGACTCTTCTCTAGAGCTACACTTCAGGGACAAGTAGGAGCCAACTGAGCAGAAAGGAGACAGGATGGAGAAGAAAATTCAGGCAGAGGATGTCACAAAGGCACCAAAACTCAAGCAGTGTAAGTTCAGAGGTTCAGGGGGAATGGTTACATTAAAGCACAAGGACGTGGTATAAATTAGACCAAAGGTAAGTTGGGCCCAAATATGGAACATCTCTGGTACCCATTTAAGAATTTAGGCTTTACTATCAAGAAGTGATTAATGGGGTTAGAGATGGGGTGGGCAGATGAGTAGATTAAAGGGTGAAGAACCAAAGGTCAAGGAGACAGGCAGGAGTTATGGTGGAAACGAGAAATTTGCAGATGATGGTGGTATCTGTAATGGGGAAGGGAGTGACTTAAGATCATTTATAAGATGGATTTTTCTTGGGAAATGAGGACCATGGTGACATCATGAGGGAAGATGAAGGAAACTTCATTCTGTAATGGTTTCCTGAGGCCACTACTACTGTCCCAGAGAGAGTGCTGCCACAGGCACCTTAGGAGACATAGTGATGAGCCAAGTTCTGAGCACAGCAGTATGCCAACTGTTTGTATTTTTGTTCATTCTCTAGATGTCTTGGGAGGCTAAGAGAGTATACATGTTGATTTATCTACAGCCTGAAATAAGGGTAGCAGATTCTGTTAGTAAGCAACCCTGCTATACCATTATAGGCAGAAATCAGAGCTGGGTGTGGTGGTGCACACCTGTAATCCTAGCTCTCCACAGACAGAAGGATTATTATGAATTTGAGAGAAAGTCTATATAGTGAGATGCAGGCTCAAACATTTTAAAATTATTATTTAATAATAAACCGGCCTGAAGCACCGACATGAGATGATTTGGATCATATAAGAAGTCTATTAGGCTCTGACGTCACCCAGTCATTTGTCCAAGGAAGCCTCCTGTCAATTTACACCAATGCAGACCCAAAATAAAGATCAGCACAGACTAAAAACAAACAGACAACAGCCAACTTTTCCTTACTTTTTCCAAGGAGAAATTGAATGGAAGCTCTAAGACCGTGTAGCGAGGAAAGCTGGGAAGAGCGACCTAAAATCAACTCTTCCCTTTCCAGATTCAGGGCCTTTCCTTGGGATCAAAGGTGGAGGTGGGTAGAAAGAATACTAAAGGTGGGGTACCACAGTCCCTTTACAAAGGGAATGTCAGGGTCTGTGTTAGCTACTTTTTAAAGTATCCAAATACTTAACAAGGAACACCCTAAGGAAGAAAGGACTTGTTCTGGCTTATGGCTTGGAGCCAAACATCTCATTTCATTATGGGATGGGGAATGGGAGTCAGGGATGTGATAGCAGAGAGAGATCAAAGCTAGTGGGGATATGAGGTAACTTGCTCATATCCAGAAGACAACTCAGACAGAACCAGGGTGGGATACGGCCCGTAAGACCACCTCCACCTCCCCTCACTCCCTTCTTCCAGCAAGGCTCCGCTTCTAAAAGATTCCACAACTCTACTGGTTAGCTAATGCTGTCAACTTGACACAACTTACAGCCGCAGGTCTCAACCTTCCGTGTGCTGTGGCCCTTTAATGCAGTTCCTCATGCTGTGGTGACCCCCACCCTCAACCACAGAATTATTCTCATTGCTACTTCATAACTGTAATTTTGCTACTGTTATGACTCATAATGTAAATAGTTTTGGAGACAGAGGTTTGCCAAAGGGGTCGTGACCCACAGATGAGAACTGCTGACCTAGAGTCATTTGGCAAAAGGGAAGTTCAACTGAAGATCTACCCAGGTCAGACTAGACTGTGGTTGTGTCTGTGAGAGATTGTCTTGACTGTTGATGTAGGAAGGGCCAGACCATTACCAGGCAGGTGAAAAAGGTCAAAGAGCATGACCCAGAGGTCAAGCCAGTAAAAAGCACTCTGGTTCTGCTTGAGTTCCCGTCCCTTTTGCCCTCAGTGATGGACTGCAACCTACCTGGAAGCAGAAAATGAAATAAACTCTTTCCTCCCCAAGTTGTTTTTGGTCAGACTATCTAATTCATAGCAACAGAAAAGCAAAGCAGGATACCACCTTCCAAAATAGCACCAACAACTGAGAGGTATTAAAGCACAAGAGGCCGTAAGGAACATCTACATCCAGACCATAACAAGTTGATCTCCAGTGTTTTTACCTGGCCATATATACTCCATGTATGTCAGCTGAGGCTTTCTGAGATACTCTCCTTTGAGGCTGACCTTGCACTCTGTCCTTCAAAGCCCCCTACTATTGGTCCTTTATTCTCTGGCCTCTATAAAACATTAATCCTCACAACCATGAAAGGAATTCTGGCATCTAGCCCTTTGTACTTAAAGATCTTCAGGCGTGGGAAGCAGAATCTTCAGGCAGAACTGTACTCAAGAGCAAGCTCCAGCTCAACAACTGAGACGAATGAAGCAGTAAGCCAGACTGAAGGTAGACCCTGACTCCAGTGCACCTGAAAAAACTGGTCTCACAGAAGCAGCAGGTGGGCTGGAGGTGGGTTGGCCCTTCTAAGTTGTTTCAACTCTGGAGTAAGGCAGGGTCTTTGTTTGCCAGTGTTAATCAGTCACTAGATATGGCCTTATCTGGAGAAGGAGGCATTATCTAAGACAAAACAGCTCTGTTTAACCCCAAAGGGTCTCAGCTGAGAACTGTCAGCTGCCAACATTCCTGGCAGCTGATAGATTACACTTGTGGAAGAGGCGGGCAGAGAGTCATGGCTAGGGGGATCTGGCCTCACTGTCTGCATGGCCAGGGTCGTGGTGCTTCACCCCTTCATTACTCAGTCCACAGAACTTAGGGGCTGGGTTTGGGGCTCTCTTATACTAACACTACCTTCTATCCTATGAGAATGAGGTCAACACTAACAGAGGTTTTACTCTTACATCCCAGTAGGGCTTATGGAAATGATTCCTAATCCACATGTGTGCTGGGCAGTTTAAAATCAACATGACACAAGCTATAATGATAAGGGATGATGAGGAGCCTCAATTGAGAAGATGCTTCCATAGCATCAGGTTGTATTCAGATCTGTAGGGCATTTTCTTAAGTACTGACTGATAGGGGAGGGACCAGCCCATTCATGGTGGCGCCACTCCTGGGCTGATGGTCCTGAGTTCTATAAGAAGGCTGAGCAAGCCAAGAGGAATAAACCAGTAAGAACCCCTCCATGTTCTCTGCATTAGCTTCTGCCTCTAGGTTCCTGCTTGGTTTGAGTTCCAGTCTTGGTTTCCCTCATAGACTACATACCTCCTCCCGAATTCTTTTTGGTCCTGGTGTTTCATCAAAGCAATAGTAACCCTAACTAAGACAACATATATCCAGAGGCACGAGCAAGGGGTTTGGAAACTAAACTGACATTTATGGCTGTACCAAACTACATACATCACACTTTGTCTCGTGAATCTCTTATCACTATTTATAGCAGGGAATAATTAAAACAGATGTTATTTTATATAAGTTCCAAGCTTGCTATGAGAACCCAGAGATGGTGCTGGGTTGTTGTTGTTGTTTGTTTGTTTGTTTGTTTTTGGTCTTCCGGGAAGAGGAAACTTCAGCTGAAAAAAAACACCTTCATCAGACTGGTCTGTGGGGATTTTCTTATTTTCTTGATTGATGTGGGAGGTCCTAGCCCACTGTGGCACCCTCCTGGGCAAGCTAAGCTTGGAGCAAGCCATTCAGCAATGTTTCTCCACAGCCTCTGCTTTGTTCCTGCCTCCAAGTCCCTGCCTTGACTTCCCTTCCTAACAAATCGACTATTCACTCACTGTAGGATGACAGAAACACTTTCCTCCCATGTTGCTTTGGGTCATGGTGTTTATCACAGCAACGTAAGCAAACTAGGACAGATGATAAACTCAAATTACTGTTGAAAAGAAAAAAACCTACAACTAGTGTTTCACAGTGTTAGATAATAAATGTACACCCATTCAAGATGGAAAATACTAGGCTGGTAAGTGAGAAATAGATATTTCTAAATATTTACAGTTATTGATATTATTAGTATACATTATACTATATAATGTTGTATTAGTAGTATATGCTATATACTATTTTATTAGTAGTATATGTTACATATGTAATTTATATAATATATTAGTATATATTGTACTATTTAGTATATATTATAGTTATAGGTATAGAAATTGATATTTATAAATATTTATAAAGAAGTAAGGCAGAAGATTCAATATTATTAACAGATAAATTCTCATCAAATAGATCTGTGAACCCAACAAAGGTCTTAAAAATTCCAAGTCTTTTGGGCAGAAATTGATGAACTGATTCTAAAATACAAATGGACACATGAAAGATCCACAAAAAAAAAAAAACCCTTAAAAGACAGAAAGCAAGAAACCTACGTTTCTCATTTTAAAATTCACCATTAAGCCACCTTAATTAAGATAGCATGGTACTGCATGGGGAAAACATATAAATCAATGCCCCAGAACTGAGAGTCTTACAAGCGAAGCTTTGCACTCATAGCACAAGGTTCTAGGCAAAGGCATCAAGGTAATAGGACAGAAAGTATAGTTTTTCTGACAGAGTTGTGAGACAACTGGATAGCTGAAGGCAAAAACCAAATCTAAACAAACCAAGAAAAACTGGACTTAACGGATAAACTTTCAGGAGAGGAACTGGAGTCCATGTGACAAATTGGTAAAACTTACTTTAAGAAATTGCCAAACTATTCTAAAATGAAGTCAAAATGAATTGGAACATAGGGTAGGTTTTTAAAAAATGAAGAAGAAAATATAGACAAGATTTACAAGCTTGGGTTAGACAAAGAGTTATTGAACAACATCAAAAAGCATGACTGACTCAAGAGAATCTTAAGGCAGAAAAAAAGATTTCAGCAAAATTAAAATTAGGCTTCAAATATATCAACAGGAAAATGAGAAGACAGCCACACTCTGGAAGAGAAGAACACACACGCAGAAGTGATACTTCTGGGGAAAAGAAATGTTTTAAGTTTGGGTCCTGCAGTGTCTGGGTAGCCCTATACACTTACTGAAATCACTGATTTATACCTAAAGCAGCCCAGTGGTGTGGCATGGAATTAGATCTCAGAAAACTGTTAAAAATTAGAGGGGTTATTTTGCCCACACAGTGAGGGCAGGCATCCGGCCTGTTACAATGGTGTTTGAGCCTCCGAGGGACAGGCTCTCTATCTGAGCCTCGGCTACCTCTCCTCTGTGTTCCCACCTTCACACTGACTCCTTTCCTAGCTACAAAAAACTAAAAAAACTAGACATGAAGAAGACACAGGCCACTGCTTCTTGGCCTTCTGGATGAGACCAGCTATAGTGTCTGTTTTTACCAGCCTACCTCCTGAGGCATCCTCTATCTGAGGACAATTGTTTAAGAGGATTTTTGGAGCAGGGAGGTAGAATAGGAACTTGCTTGACCCACATATAATTCTGGTATTATAGTGCCTTGAAAAACAATATACCCCCTTAGTAGAATTAAATCAAACATACTCGCCAGGTAAGTCAGCCAGCCACTTTAAGAGGTATCTCAGAGAAATAACAATCACTGGCTAAATCATGTCACATGACCATAAAGGATTTTATTTATTTATTTGAGATAGGATCTCATGATGTAGCCTGAGCTGGCCTGGAACACACCGTGTAGACCAATCTGGCCTCAAACTCAGATTTGCCTGTCTCTGTCTCCTGAGTGCTGGGATTTTAAGGCATGTGCCATCATACCCTGTGATTTTACCCTGTGTGTGTGGAGATGGAGTCACAGGCAGCAGTGAGTCACCCAATATGGGTGCTGTAAACCAAACTTGGGTCCTCTGCAAAAGCAGTGCTCTTAACCGCTACACCAGGGTTCTAGCCTAGAGATTCTTAACCCAGGGATCATGACCCTTTTGGGGGTAATAGATCAGATATCCTGCATATCAGATACTTATATTATGATTCATAATGGTAGCAAAATTACAGTTACAAAGTAGCAACAAATGTAATTTTAAGGTTGGGGGAATCTCCAAAACATGAGGAACTATATCAAAGGGTCATAGCATTAGGAAGATTGAGAACCGCTGCTCTAGCCCCAGATGTGACTGTTAGAAACACAGGGTTATATTGCTGCTCTTGGTCACCCAAGGTTCCATTAGCAAGAAAGAATGGATGAGCGGCTCACAGTCTCAGGGTTGAAAAATAATTCTTGCTGTCAATCTAAATACAAACCCGGCCAGCACTCCTCACACTGTTTAGTGGTGTCTGTCTGGTCATGAGTCGATGAACCAGGATGTGCTTATTATTCACGGTTGCTAATTAAAATGAAAACCAAACAAATCCTCTGAAAAAACAAACAAAAAAACAAACAACAACAACGAAAACCAGAAGGGTTCTAAAAAAGCTGTCTGTTAGTTGAACAAATGTTCACTGTTCTTCATATTTTTAGTTCCAAGACAAAAACCTGAAGGCTGGGACATTTGGTACTGTAGAAAAACAGGATTCTCAAGTTAGAAATGCCTGTATTTTGAAACTTGGTGGTGTCTTGAAGTAACTACGCCTTGGGCAAACGCCAGTGTGGCTCGGCCTCAATTTCTTCATCTTTACAAAGGGAGGCCAACAGTTGACTCCCAGGCGAGGGAGGCCTACACAGTGGTGTCAAGCCCAGCCCTGGTGCTTAGCTTCCTTCCTTGAGACTCACACAACAGAGAGGCACAGCTGTCGCACACAGCCAACAAGGGTGAGGACTCGCTGCTTTTCTTGCCAAAATTAACCAGCTTTCCAGCCACCGTTTCCCCCACATTTCCCAGGCTGATTATGCTTCTCAAGGGAATTCCTAATTAGAGATCATCCATTCAACATAGATACAAACACACACTAATTTGGAGAAGGGGGAGGAAAACAACCCAATCTCCGAAAAATCCAAAACAAAAGAAAAAACCTCAAACAAACAAACAAAAAACAAGAAACCCAACAACAACAAACCAGAAAAACAACAATAAAGATAGAAGCATACAAAGAAGAAAATTCTAAAAATACTTTTAAAAAAACCCCACAAATTGTTGTAATCTTCCTGGTGGTTGGTTCTTTCACAAAGCCATGGACAGCACTTGGAAAACCACGCTGCTGTGTGCCATGGACTGGGCACACAACAAAAGGTAGAAGCTGGGTTAGGTGCTTGTTGAGAGTGGACGTGCAGGTCATCCGAGGCAAGCTCACGCCTCACACCGTCCATAAAAGGCAGAGGGAGGGACAGGAGAAATGGCACTGGGGCAGGGGGAGATGACTATAAATATGAGCCTATAATAAGTTATAGTCAGGGCCAGTAAGCTCAGCAGGTAAAGTAGCATGCTGCCAAGCCAACGACCTGAGTTCGATCACCAAGACCCTCTAGTGGAAAGAAAGCTGAACCCCCAAAGCAGGATTGACTCTCCACATGTGCAGCAGCACCTCTCTCTCTCTCTCTCTCTCTCTCTCTCTCTCTCTCTCTCTCTCTCACACACACACACACACACACACACACACAATAAATAAATAAATGTAAAGGAAGAAAAAATAAAAAAGATCCATTCAAACTGACAAAGACCAGTCTACAACTTTTAAGTGGTCTACAACAGTTGTGGCTTTTCACAGCTCCCACTTAGCATTGACTGAATATACTCCTAGTCTCCATTTTGGCAAGAAAGCTATGTGTCACAAAGGTGAACTCCAAGGTTGTCAATGGAAAGATAGAACAAATATCTAATGTGCCTACCATCTACACAATCTAAGGCATCATCATGGCAAACTCACTTGGTGTGTCTAATCTGGTGACAGGCACAAGCCACCCTGATGTTGCAGCCTCCCCTGCAACACTGCAGTCACTGCACACATCTGTGGCTTAGCTGCCTCCCGGTGCCTCACTCAGCCACTGAGGCTGCAGCTCTTCTGCTGGGGCTTTCCTCTGCTGTGGGAAGACATAGCCAAGGTTGGAGGAGGCTGTCTTGGCAGTGGCTGCATGAGCCCCTGGACAGCAAGCAGTGTGATGCTTGGTTAGCAGTAATAGCAGCTCTGCTTGCTAAAACCAACCAGCTGTCAAACACCTGCCTGTTTTCCAGAGCATTCCACAGATCCCAGATTGAGAAATTCTATCTGTCCTTCAGTGCCCTCCAGAGATCATATTAGTTCATTTCTAACCCTTGCTTTGTGCAAAATTCCTCCTAGCTGGAGAGCTGTCTCATTTCACACTTGCCTTCGAAATTGGTTACAAGCAAAACAAATCAAAGATTCTCTCTCTTTTTTTCCTTGGGTGTCATCTTCTTGTCTCCTTTTATCCTACAACCCAAATCCAGGAAAGCAGGTAAAATCCTGTGCCTCCAAGCGCACAGAGCAGAGGAAGGCTGAGAGGAAACACATCTTCACCAGTGGCTCCAGTCTGGCTCCCAGCAGCAGAACAAGCTGATACCATGTAATAAAAGCCCTGCACAGTGAGTACTGGAGCTGTTGACCACACTGTAGCCAGGCCACAGCACAAAACAGCTGCTCAGGTGTGCCTTCTGGGATACTGGAATACTTTGTATAACATAGAGTTTACATATGCAATTGACTGCTGCCTTAATTACAGTGTATGCATTTAGGCTGATAGACCTGCTATTTATGAGCAAAAATATAGCTGAATAATACCTACACTCTTCTCTCTTCTTCCCTCTCCCCTCTCCCCTCTCCTCCCCTCTCCCCTCTCCCCTCTCCTCCCCTCTCTCCTCTCCTCCCCTCTCCCCTCTCCTCCCCTCTCCCCTCTCCTCCCCTCCCCCCTTCCCCCTCTCCTCCCCTCTCCCCTCTCCCCCTCCCCCTTCCCCCACTCCCCCCTCTCTCTCACTTTCTTTTATTTTAAGGTGTTTCTGCACAGTCAGGCTGGTGGGGAACTTGCTATATGCAGCCCAGCCTGGCTTCCTACTTGAGCTCCTCCTGCCTCTGCTTCTTCAATGCTAGGATAATAGTGGTGGTCTTCATCTACCCAGGCAATATTCACTAAGACTGTAGGTCCTCATCACATACCTATGCCCTGCCTCCAAAAGGATACCTTGCATCTAGGGAAGAGACCTCCTTGGACATGATTGACAGGGGCGACCAGGTTTACATAAAGTTCTCTTAGAATGATGGTCAGGAAATCCCCAGCATGAATGCTCAGCCTTTTGTTTTTGAGATGGGGGAATCTCACTTTATACCTCCAGGTTGGCCTGAAACTCACCAGTAATCCAGGCTGGCTTCAAACTCAGAAATCTTGCCTTAACCTGCTAAGTGTTAGATTCACAGGCAGAGAGCCACCACACGGGAGTCTGTATGCTGAGTCTTAACGGGACTCAGAGGCCTCCCATTAAAGTCACGGTTTATTTGGCTCTCAACCTCCTCTTGCATAGCTCTGGGGTTTCTGTGAGAGAGGAGGTGGGACGTGAGTCTTTAGAGTATACAGCCAATGCTTATTGAAGACACTAGGGGTCAGCAGATTCCCAAAAGTTGTGAGTGAAACCAGGAGCCCTGGCGCCTAGGGCAGGGCCCGGTGCTCAGGGCGTTGCTGGAGTGATGCCACATCAGGGAGCCTCTAATCATCACTGTAGCCGCTTCCATATACAGGCCCTCCACTTAGCCGTAACTTTAACTTGCATTTGGGTCCCTGACTTCTTCCTGCAAAGCCTGGGTGCTCTGAGTCGACGATCCGGTAGTGGCAGCCCAAAGCTAATTTACATAATACCTCCCACAGCATAATCCAGGCCGCCAGTTCAAAGAAATATGACCTTATTTGGGCAGTGAGAGCCAGGAGATCAAATAGGATGGAGGTGGGAATGAGGGCAGGGGCGGGGACTGAAGAGGTGGCTCAGCAGGCAACTGAAGACCAGCACTGGTCTTGTAAGGAGAGATGTTCAGTTCTCAGTACTCGTAAGCACCCATAAAGATTCGGGGGCTCTAACACCTTACCTTCTGGACCCCACAGGCCAGGCACCGGCATTCACACATTTGTACACACACACACACACATACACACTTAAATAGTTAAAATTAACTAAAAGATTGAATGGGGGTGTGTGTGCAGAGAAATTTGCTAAGGACAACTAACTCTTCTGACAGAGTTCCTGGGAGCCTCTACCCCCTACCCGTCTTTTTTTTTCCAAGTGAGCTAAGAAACTCAACTCTCTGGAGTCATATAATTAATACTCTGGCAACAACCAGGTGTGGCAGTGAGGGATAGCTATAAAATGAAGCTGACTGCAAGAAACACAGCAGGGGCCTTAATAAAAATGATCACATTCTGAGTAAAATTCTGTTAAATAAAAGAAGGAAACAGATTCTAAAGCGTGTGTGTGTGTGTGTGTGTGTGTGTGTGTGTGTCCCTCCCGTGCTAGAAATAGAACCCAGAGCTTTGTAGAGGGGCATTCTTTCCTTGAGCTTCGGCCACATTCCCAGAAGCATTTTCTAAAGAATGTTCTAGCTGCTTAAAAGCCGAATCTCTTCACTGTGTGAAGCCAGCTTGAATATGGATTTTTTTCATATTTGCATTTAGTGGCATCTTACGTAACACACTGAGGGGACAAAGCATTTCAAGTTGTAAAGCAACTGATCTGTATGTTCAAACGTTGTTTCATGCCAGACCAACCTATACCGGGACCCCAAAGCTCTGCAGCATGACTTCAGAGGCCTTGTACCCAGAACACATGGCTGGGAAAGAGGGCATCATATACTCAAGGCCTCTCTCCTTTCCAGTTGCTATGAAGAACACATCATTGCTGGTTCTTCTCCCTTCCCATATGCTTATCAGTAGACTTGGGTTTTTTTTTAATTTGAAACATGCAGATCAAAATTATCTCCTCCAGTGTTACAAGAACAGGGGGCTCCTGTCACTGTCTGAGAAGGCACAGCGGGTGGAGGACAGGCCTGCACTCCAGTTGTCTTCTGTGCCATTGCTTACTCAGACCGAAGCAGTGTCAGATCCTTAGAGCTCAAAAGCCTGGGCATTTCCTTCATATACAAAGATGGTTTTATTTGGAACTCAGCAGAGAATCAGTAAGGGAGCGAAGGGATCACTAACACAGTCAGCTCTCCACAGCACAGAAGTCTGCATCTGTGGACCAACTGCAGATAAAAATAAATTCCTTAGAGGGATCGAGGATAGTAGGTTTGGTGGCCAAGAGCACTGGCTGTTCTTCCAGAGGATCAGGGTTTGGTTCTCAGGGCCCATTTAGTGGCTTACAACTCTTCCCTAATGCCTTTTCTGACCTCCCCCTGCACCATGCATGAACATAGCACACACACATAATGAAAGCATTCATACATATTAAATACATCTTTTTTAAAAAAACTAAAGACATTTAGGGCTTCTGAGATGGTTCCTGGGGACTAAAGATGCTTACTGTCAATCCTAGTGACCTAAAACCAACCCCCAGGATCCCCTTCATAAGTAGAAACAACTCATTCCTGCAAGCTGTCCTCTGACCACCACTCACGTGCTATGGTACAGACATGCAGATATAAATAAATGTAATAACTTTAAAGCTCTGTCTGCAGTGAACATGTACAGACCTTAACATTGTGATTAGCCTCTTAAGAGCTCAGTATAAAAACTTTCATCATGTTTACTCTGTATTTGTTACTGTAAGCAATCGACCAAGGTTCTCATCATTTGGGGAGCCATACGGAATGGGCTGCGTATGTACACTACTTGGGAAATGAGCACCTGTGCATCTTGGTAACCATGGGGAGTCTTGGGATAGTCCCCAGAGGATACCAAGGGATGACACATGACTCCAGGGAACAGGCAAAACTGACGCCACCTCTCAACTTTCCTTAGTTTATTACATACTAAAACCCAGCAAATGTTTCATGATGTCCTATACTTTTGAAAAGGTATAGTTCCATCTATAAAGGGTACAGATGCCAGAGTCCATGACCTCAGTTCAAATTGTGGCAATGCTCTTGGAATCAAATGACCTTATCTCCATCTGTAAACAGGTGATGAATGAAACCTGTCCTTCAGGTGACTCTCAGGTTTACGTGTAACACGGGTAATGATTTTAGCATTGAAAACAATAGTTGCTAGGACCCTAATCTCAATATTCCTTAGGAGGAAAGCATGCTGTGACTTACAAAACCAGAGAAGTAGCCAGCTCTTGATGCATTCCCACTGTCTGTATTTATTCCCACCTGTGACAAGACTCCCTCGGTATACCCTGATGAAAGCGGGTTGCAAGACCTTGCAAATGCAGTATCCTCACATGGAGTCTGTATCTCTAATTGGGAATCTTAGATAAGCCCGAAGATTCTGAGAGTAATTGCAGGGTTAATGCTTGTGATTCAGGAATCTGAATCCCCTAGGGGAGACTTTAAGCAGTCTCAAAGGAGCTACTAAAACCATACAGCCATGGCCCTCTTTGCTTTTTCTTTGCTACAGCTTATGTCTGTGTGTGTTGATCCATGTGTGTGCCTGTGTGTGGAGGCTGGAAGAAAACCTCAGAATGCCATCCACTTCCTTTGAGGCAAGGTCTCTTGCTGGCCTTCAACTCAACAGTTAGGTTAGACTGGCTGACCAGTGAGCCTAGGACCCTCCTGTCTCCTTCTTCACGGAGCTGGGGTCATAAGATCAGGGCTACCTGGGTTGGCAGATTCAAATGGGTTTTGGAGATAAACTTGAAGTGTCTGCAAGGCAAGGAATTTATCACCACTTCCTGCTTTCCTTTTTATAAAAATACAGATTTCTAAGGACTTCAGTCATTCACTCAAAATCAGGTGACCCGAGGAGACGTTTAGGACCCACATATACATCTATTTCAGGATTCCTGTTCAAGGCAGCAGAAAACAGGGTATTCTGGAACAGATGCAGCAATGGAAGTAATCTCTCCAATGTTGCATGGCTAACCCTTTCCTTCTCTCTCTAGCAAAAGTATCAGTTTCCCACACTTGTAAAGTGTTCCCTTTTCATTGTATTACATGATGACAGGTGCTTAACCAGCCATCTTGGACCATAAGCAGAGACCAGGAAATTAAGGATGGGCAAGAAGACAAATTGAAATCCACAGCTAACACTAAAGCAGAGACTTCAGCCCTCCTGAAGCTGTCTTAGGTAGTAGCAGACCTCCACACTTCTTCCATACTCCTTGTGAAATAAAACCCTACCTCCGTGAAGCTTTGCCATTGTAACATCAGCCACTCACAGTAATAATCTGAGACTGCCAAGCCTACTGTTTATCCACTGTTTATGTTTCCACACTCATCTGAGGTATCAGCGACACATCAGCTGCTTTTAAGATGATGAGTCACTTAGAAATGGGGCTTGAGGCTGTCAGTCATCAAACCACTAAAATCCCACTCACAGCTTACAGAGTGAATTCCACCTACATACATTATACTGGAAAGGTCGCCTCTCAGATGTGGAGAGGAACTGGGACTTAAACAAACAGAAAGAGCTAGGCATGAAACCTCCTTTTTAAGAAAAAAAAAAAAGAGAAAACTCGTCTATTCAAGACAACTGCTTTTACCTCCTGTAACTGGCAGTTTTCATAGAACTAAGAATATGTTCTCCTTCTTAATTTTCTACTACAGTTATTTGATTTAGACTCTTATTTCCAGCTTCTTCACCTATAAAATAAAAGCTCACATTATATTTGCAAAAACAGATTAATTGAGGGGCTGGAGAGATGGCTCAGCAGTTAAGAGCATTGGCCAGAGATCCTGAGTTCAATTCCCAGCAACCACATGGTGGCTCACAACCATCTGTAATGGGATCTGATGTCCTCTTCTGGTGTGTCTGAAGACAGCTACAGTGTAATCACACACACACACACACACACACATATATATATATATATATATGTATATATATAAATCTTTTAAAAAGATTAATTGATTAAATGAGTTAACATGTGCAGCTCTCCCAGTACTTAAAGGGTGTTTTAGTAATGTACTGGTTTTATGTCAATTTGATACAAGGTAGAGTCATTTAAGGAAACCTCAACTGAGAAAATGCTCCTTCCAGACTGACCTGTTGGCAAATCTGTAATACATCTTCATAACTAAGAACTGGTATGGGGTGGAGGGATCTCAGCTCACGTAGGTGGTGCCACCTCTGGGCTAGTAGTCCTGACATATGTAAGAAAGCAGGCTGAGCAAGCCATGAGGAGCAAGCCTTAGTAAGCAGCACCTTCCATGACTCTGCATCAGCTCCTGCCTCCAGGTTCCTGCCCGACTTCCCTTCATGAAAGTCTGTGATCGGGACATGCCATCTGAAATAAATGCCTTTCTTCCCCAAGTTGCTTTTGGTCCTGGTGTTACATGACAGCAATAAAAACCCTAACTAAGCCACAAAACAATCTTTATTTGTTTGTTCTTTTGGTTTTTAATCAGTACAAAGCGAGAGACCACTTGTAAATTTGTAGAACTGCATTTTTATGCATGAGTTTTATAATCATGGTATCCCTAATTACTGAAGATTGGGTTTCTTCAATCAGAATTGTGACAACAGCAATAAAATGATTAATTGTAGCCATAAAATTTGTTAACATGTTGTATGATTATCAGATATTAGGCACTGTGCCAAGTCCTTTATTTTCATTGGGGAATGTCTGGGGGTTGGGAATAAAACTGAGGAAATGTACAAACACTGTTTATAAAAGAAAATTTCAAGTGAGACACGGTAGGTGCTAACTGCTTGCCTCTAATCTGAACACTTGGGAGGCAGATCCTGGTGGTATCTGTGAGTTTGAGACCAACCTGGTCTACACATTGAGTTCCAAGCCTGCCAGAACTATGTAGTAATGATGAGATATATGTAAATATGGAATTATTACTGATTGAATAGTGTAGGAAGCCATCCTGCTACATAACATTTCCAAATATATAAATACTGGATAATCTTTAACCATAAGAGTCTTCATTCTATCAGGTACCGTGGGCCCAATAGAATGGTGGGTATTCTGGGGTTGAGCCAAGCTTTGTGGAGACAGCATGGTGGATTGGCAGAGCCATCTCCCACGCTGGCATTTTGTGGGTGCCAGGGCCGGTGTTTCTGGCTGGCCAGAGCTGCGGTCTCATGGGTCTACTTGTGGCACGTGTGCCCTCTGGCTGCTTCCAGCTGTGGTGTGCTTGGCTCTGACTGCGGAACAAGGAGGCCTGAGCTAAGCAGAGCCACTGCCGCTTAGATAGTCAGCCCCACCAGTGGCATTTAAAAAATATTACCTGCAACAGAATAGCTAACTTCTTTTAGGAGAAAAAGACCCCAGAGGATTTAAACTACTCTGGATGGATCTGTTTTCTTTAAGAACTTAAGGTAATATATTGATAAGGTATTTATGAAATTGCTTACTACAGAAAAGATGACAAAATGTATATGCAGAACATACTGGACTCCCTTTCTTCTTACTATAGGTGTCTCTCATTAGATCCAGGGGAAAAGTAAGTATCAGACAATTCTTAGGAACAATATGGTTCTGGAGTGATGGCTCCATGGTTGAGAACACTTCTTGCTCGTCCAGACAGCCTGACGTCAGCACCCACCTCAGGTAGCTCACAGCTACCTGGAACAGCAGCTCCAGGGGATCCAGGACCCTCTTCTGGCCTCCATAGGCAGCTGGTGTCATATACACATCCATATGCAGACAGAAATACATACACATAATTTAGATAATAAAAATATGACTAATGTGCTATATATATATATACACACATATATACGTGCTTTTTCTCTTTTACTTATAAATAATTGTTTATGTTCTAGAAATGTGTGTTAGTTGCTGAAATTCTGAAAATTTTCCCCTTAGAGAAACAACATTTACAATATCTTACTTAGAGTAACTGCTATCATTTCCAGCTGAAAATTCCTCTGTGTGTGTGTGTGTGTGTGTGTATTCACTTTTATACATAACTCTTCCATAAAAAAAAGAAAAACAATTAGGAAAACTGTCATTCATTTTTCTTGCATACAAAGGGAGCCTATAAGTTCTAGGGTTTGGAAATGAAAAGAAAAAACAAACTAACCACCTGGATTCTAAAATGGGAACTTTTTTTCAGGTAAAAATCACACACTTTGCATTTTCAGCACAGCCAGAGCACTGGGTGTGAACAGTACCCTTGCCCTCCATTGTAAAAGTAACTTCTATCTGCCTGCTTTAATTGTCATCTCAGAGGCTTCCTTCAGAACTCTGCCTAGCTGGTTCAATTCAGTTGTTCTGGCTCAAACATTCCCCCCACCCCCAACTGACTGATCCAATCTGGCTTCTCTCAGCTTGTCACTGAATTGCTCTGCTTGGCCTCAAACTAATTCTAACAATTTGTTCTAATCTGGCTCCTACTTATTCTCTGGTTCAACTATCTATCCTGACCTGCACTACACAAACTGAACAAACTCAATGGAACTCACAAACTCAACAGTACTCAACTGAACTACACCCAACTGCACTGAACTGAACTCAACTAAATTGAGTTCCTAACTCTCCCTGTGTGGTGGTTAAATAGCTTGTCTTTCCTGTGCTGTTCTCCTGAGAGTTGGGCATATCCTATCTCTGACTCAATCTGTCAAATCTTTCTCTGATTTGTCACTTTGTCTGCCCCTCAATTTGATGACACTTTCAAACATGGCTGCTTCCCTTTACAAATTACTTTTACCTTCATTGTTTGGGATTAAAGGTGTGCACTAAGGGTGTGTCTGTATTCCAGCCAGAAGGATTAAAGGTGTGTCATTTCTGCCAGATTATACAAACCTAGAAAGTCTTTGGATGTGATCCCTTGTCAGAGTATCCATGTTGCTGGATTCAAATTCCCCTACACTCCGTACAGGGATTCCCTTCTCAAAAATGTGCTTGCCCTGCATTGAAGGAGTGTGAATGTGTACTGAAGGGATGTGAGCAGAAGGTCTCTCAGCATGTGTGTCACTCTTGCCTGTGAGAACACAGAAGGGGCTGCACGTGCAGGTCAAGGGCTCACAGAAACAGAAGATGGATCTGGCCTATCCTACTTCCTCTTCTGTCACCTGGACCCTCACAGCCCGGCACTCAACAGAGATCACATGTAGAAACTCCCTGATAGTGCACTGCAGATCAGCAACTACTACTGAAATCTGTGCTCCTTAGACCCGTGGTCTGCTATCAGATGCCACCTGTGTGACAGGAACTGATAATGGCATTCTGTTCTCCCAGGAGGCTGCAGCTGTGACCTTTGTGGGGAACAGAGGAAGCTCAGACTGAAGTCCTGAGTAAATGTGTATTGTTTCCATGGGCCACATCCAGGACTAATGCCTCAGCCCTGTGGGTAGTAAAGTCTTCCTTGGGAGAGGCTCAGAGGGAAGGCAAAGCCTTCCTCTGGGCTGAGTGTGAATGATAACAGTGTGTGCAAAAAACTGTCCACCATAGCTTTTTAATATCTACCCAGATGTTACTACTCAAAGGCCGCTTCCCTATAGTGAGTGCTCCTACTGAGATTAGCTAAACCTGCCTTTTTGTCCAACTGTACATAATAAATCTAATTTCTTGTTTATCTGTATGTAATAACCCCACCTCCATATCTCACTGTATATAATAAACAGGCTGAGCTTTCCGGGATGCTGCTTCTCCAAGACCTGAGAGCCCAGTCCATCCAACCCCAGCTTTTCTGTGTGTCCAAATTTGTCTTTTCTTCATTCCCTTGCAGCCCCAGTAGGTCAATCCTTGAAGCTGTGCAGGACACAGCATCTTTGAATCGGTCTCTTTCTTGCATCTGTTGGTGGGAAAAAGAGAACCCATGATGGGTTCAGAACAGATCAAAGATCTTGGGACTCAGGATGACTTTATCAAAATCTGCACATGACCACTGTGGCTGACCTGAGGCACACTGGCTTGCCTACACTAGACCTCTCATTTTATGGTAGAGCTTGTGGGGGTGGGTTATCAGCATGGTCACAACACTGTAGTATGTGTTCACTTGTTTTCCCTGATGTAGTCAGTCACCTTATATGGTGACTGCAGGAGGGGACATTGTTTTGTACATAGGAGCACTGGCACATGACAGATGTTCCATTCACATAGGGGAGAGTGGGGGGTGGGGATATATGTGAGCAAATGAAAGCAGCATTCACCTTCCTGGAAATCTGTCAGGGCCCAAGCCCCTCCCATCTCACCTGCAGGGCTTCAGCTCAGACATTCTAGAGCAAGGAGATCCAGGCTTTGCTTTGCGGCAGCTTCCCCATCCAAACACCTCTGCCTTGAGTTACTATTCCAGACTCCAAATCTACTGTTTTACTTCACTGAAAATGCCTCAGTAAAACTTCATTTTCCTTAGGATAAAGTCCCAAATTCCTAACAAGATTGAGAAGAACCTGGCCCCATTCAGTCTCTCTCACCCAAGCCAGAAAAACCGATCCATGTCTCTGTGACCGGCTTTCCTTCCCATCTTCCAACCAGCTGTGTGGCAAACTCCTAATCAGCCACTGGGTTTCAGTTAAGTCCTCCACATTTGTTTCCCCTTAATTCTTCCCATTACCCTTGAAACGTTCTTTACAACCCCTGTCTGTCAGGTGCCGGGTTAACTCTATCCTGCTGTTCTGTGACCTTGGTCATCCGTGCCAGGCCTTTGCCTCCAGGAAGCAGCTTGGCAACTCTTACTAGATAAACATATTTGATTTTGTGCCAATTTCAACGCCATGAATGTGCAGTCCTCCATTCTGTGACTTCACGGATGAGAGAGCGAGCTTTGAAAGGCTAAGCCATTTGCACAGGGCTAAGAATTTGACTTTCACTTGGCAATGCTTCACCTGTCTTTACCCTGGGTAGCTAAGGCTGCATACCTGAGCCCCACTGTACTCCACAGTGCAGGGCCCCTTTACCTCAGGAAGAAGGAATGCCTGGGGAGAAAGAATTTGCAGGGAGGTGGCTCAATATGAGCAAAGCAGAATGAAGGAATGTAGGTCAAATTACTGCCCTGCCCCATCTCTCTAGTGGTTGCTTAACTGTCGTCATTTACAGGTACATGTGAGGCCACAATCTCCAATCATCAGATGGAAAATTCCAGCTTAACAAGTATCGTTAAAACCAAGGGTTTAAGTCCTCTGCTTTAGCACATGCTCTGTTCTAAAAAACTCCATACATTCAACTTGTGAACCAGGTACGGAAACTTCGGCGAGGGTCTGCAAGCATCATCCTTGTTTGTACAGCTCAGGAGTAGTACAAAAGTCCCCAGCATGGGAGGTAAGGAATAGATGATAATAATTACAAAGACAAGGAAAAATAGCTAACGTCATTTATGGCCCAGGTACACAGGCAGACCAAGCCTGCTATTGCTAGCCACATTCCACAGGTGTAGGAATTGAAGCAAAGAGAGTTAAAAATTTTTTTTCAAGATGGAACAGCTAAAGGGATTGGAGGAGACTGGGGAAAGAGAGAGCTTGTCAGTAGAGGGCTTGTCTTGAAAGCATAAGAACCTGAGCTTGGGCCTCCAGTACCCACATGAAAAAGTGAGCATGGTAGTAGACACACCTGAAATCCCAGCACTGGAGAGACAGGCAAGAGGATTCTGGGATTTTCTGGCTAGGAAATGAACTTCCATGTTGAGCAAAGGATCTTTTCTCAAAAAATAAGGTGGAAGGCAATTGAAGAACCTGACATCAGTCATGGGCTTCCACATGTACCCCATACAAACACTTAAACATACACACACACAGAGACACAAACCACAGACACAGATACACACACAGACAGACTCATAACAAACACAGACACACACAAACACATATACACACAGAGAGACACAAACCACAGACACAGATGCACATATACAAAACACACCAACACAGTCATACCCACACATACACACAGAGACATAAACCACAGACACAGATACATACACAGACAGACTCATTATACACACATACACAAACACACACACAGACACACACAAACACATACACACAGACACAAACCACAGACACACAGACACACACACACACACACACACACACACACAGTATGTCTGGTTCCAAGCCTATTTTTTCCAGCTTTCTAGTTTGTTTAACACAAATGAATAGTAATCCAAACAAATCATTAGATTGTATTTTCCCAAAAGAATCAATTTAAAATTTAGCAAAATCTGACATTTCAATAAAAATCTGCATCTTATCAACATGCTGTTTTCAGTAAGAAACTCTACAATGTTGACATTCTGCTTGATCCTTTCAAAGGAGAAACGGAAAAGAAGAAAGAAAAATGCCTTGTTAGAAGACTCTAAGGACAGGATTTAGGGAAATAAAAATGACTGTAGAAATCCCACGTTTGACTAAGCGTGCTGGCAGATGTCTTTAATCCTAGCACTCTGGAGGGAGAGGAAGAAGCAGGTCTCTGTGATTTCGAGCCAGCCTGGTCGAGAGAGAGAGTTCCAGGACAGACAGGGCTGTTAACACATAGAAACCCTGCCTTGAGAAAAAGTCCCACATTTAAAACCCAGACTTCTAATATAATCAAGTTTTACAGTGACCTGTGGGATACTATTATTAACATACAAAAAAAGGTCATGTTCATGTTCAAGAGCTTGTAACGAATCATCTGTCAATAAGAGGCTGCAGGAATGAGTGGTGTCAGAGGCTTGTACCAGCCAAAGGAGGTTGTGTCCCAGTTTAAACCTTCCATCTTGGAAGGAGGCTCACAAAAACACTTGATGTTAAAGAGTAGTTGGAACCACAGGATATTCTAAAGTGTGTTAAGACCCAGGGTATTCTAATGGAGCAGTTCTCAACCTGTAGGCAGTGACACCTTATCAGATATCATACATATCAGATATTTACATTATGATTCATAACAGTAGCAAAATTCAAATTATGAAGTAGAAATGAAGTAATGTTATGATTGGGGATTGTCACCACAACATGTAGAACTAAAGGGTCAGAGTATTAGGAAGTTTGAGAACCACTGTTCAAGGAAAAGTGAAATATTCTATCCTGCAGTGAAGCTTAAGTCCAGGAAATAAACAACTCAAAATAGCTTAAGGAAGTCCCTTAGATTGACCAGATTCACTAGGCCCTTCCCTCCCCAAACATATATAAGCAATAGAGGCTGCTGAGAGACTTCTACCACATGCTGAGCTGCTTGGAAGAGGCTCAGACCAATTCTCCAGCCTGTTGAGCTGCCTACAGGCTGTGCAGTGTGCTCCAGGCTTCCCAGCTTTCACCCATGTTGTCACCCATGCTGGGGTGGACTTTGGTGATGCAGCTGTATATGAGTCATTTTTACTCCTGGTAAATAACCCCTCAATCATATTCCTGCAAGTAACCCCAATAAAACTCATTGGTTCACCAAGCTGGACTTTGGCCTATCATCTATCTGTCCCCTAACTGGGAGTAGACATTAGTTCACAACTTCCCAGGAATAGTGTCATACAACAGAAGAATTGTTAAGAGCAATTTTGAAGGGCTTGACGTTGAAGCAGTAGACATGAATCTCTTTGGCAACAAGGGTCCAAAGACAATAGTCAAAGTCCGTTAGTCATGGAAACACAGACTAATTCAGTAGCTAAGCTCTTCGAGTCCTTGTTCTAGTACCATGACATCATCTGGAGAAAGACACAGTGTGGTTTGTCCAGAAAGTTCCAGTCACTTCCCTCAGTGGCATTCAGAATGGAGGGCTTTAATTTTTATCTTCCATCCATGATTGTCCACCCTGGTGCTCTCTTAAGAGTACTTACTATTTTGTTTCTCCACAGTCAATGCAGAACTTGTCACCAAAGAATTGGGAACACTGTACTTTGCTTTAGCACGATGCTTCACTACTGCAACTTGTGTCCCAAATCAAAACACTGCAAGCCCTTACTCTATCATCACCTAACAAGTGTTAGACAGGGAAAGCCTTGCTTGTTCCCATTATCTACAAGTGTCTTTGCCCAGTCATGCTGTGTTTACATCTTGCTTTCCTGTTGGGAACCTGGGAAACAAGGTTCCTGAGCATGTGTCCTCAGTAGGTCTCCCTTAGAAGGAGTTATATTACAAATTCCAACTTTTGTGTCAATTACTTCTCCAAACTCAGACTTCTGTCTGGTTCCTCAGAATCCACATACCAAATACAACAAAACCCTGCAAAGACAGGACTCGCCTCCCCTTACCATTACCATCCTCAGTACATCCTTCTCCGTGGCTACTAGGTTCCCAATGTAACTTGCACATCCTCACTCATGACTTAGCATATTCTATTCCCTCTGTCTGGAACTCCTTCTTCCCCATACCCCTGTCACCAGTGAGGAGACCAAGGCAGAGATTAAGTAACTCTCCAAAGACCACATGCTTAATAAGTAGAGAAAATAGGATTAGAAGCCAGGTTCATGCCTACATGAGCCACAACTCCTAAAGACTTATCTCCCCAGTTAGGAAACCAGTTACAGAAGGAGTAGAAGCTAGTGGAATTATAGGGTCTGAGCTTGGTCCTGTCCTCCTCAAAGGTCAGGGAGAGTCTTCAGCAGTCTGGTAGAAGAACTGGGGTAGAACCAGGGTGCGCAGAAGGCCTTACAGGGGACGTGTGAGCAGAGAGAACGTTCCCAGCTCTTCACTGAGTCCTTGAGCTCTGATGTGCTCTCTTAGGTCTTATCATAGTTTCACTTCTCCAAAACCAAACTCAACAACATTTCTTCTGTGACAGATGCCTGAGCCCTCTTTTAATTAGATTATATTTAATTGCTAAGACTGGGCTCCCGGGAGCCCTTTTTTTAAAAGGGTAACATAACATTTCCTTCTTCCCACAGTTCCAATAAGTTGATGGAGTTGGAAGCCGCTGTTGAGGCCCCTGTCTCCTGGCCAACTTCTGCATCTCCAGGTCGTTCTTTTGCTGTGTGCTACCATTTTATTAAAGTCCTATTTGTTGGCCCCTTATAGAAGTTTTTAATCATTTTCATGCCACAAAGGACCTCTTCTGAGGTTTTTATATGCAAATATTAAAAACAAAGGATAATAGCAACAAAAACAAACCCTAAGAAAGCAAAAAAAAAAAAAAAAAAAAAAAAAGGCTGACAAAGCCGGTTACAACGAACTACAAATATTCTGGCCACCAACAGTCACTCCTCTTCCCCTGCTCTTGAAAGCTTTCATCCAGTTGGTGCTTGGTGGATGATTGTGGGAAGAGTAAGTTCAGTAATAAGCCACACCCACTTCTTGCTGAGAATCATTGGCTTGGTAATGGCAAAGCAACCCCATCTGAGAGAAACCAGAAATGCACCAGAGCTCACGAAGATTCTGAGGTTTATATAACCTATTTTTAGAACAAATTCTTAAGGTATCTGGAAATTTAAAAACTGGTAGCACTTTTAAAAAATCAATGGAATTAAAATTCTGAACACAGTGTCATCACTTCCAGTCCTTACAGAACGTTCCTCTTTTAGAGTCTTCCGATGCTGTGGGGCGCTAGGAAGTGGAAGCAAGGACTTGGGTCTGACTCAGAGGATGTTCTCCTCAGATAAGTAGGGGGAATGTTTTCCTGCAGAGTACTACCCTCTCCACACGTCTAAGCCTAAATCCCCAGACCCCATGATTAGGTCTTTATGATTTCTTGCACAGTGAAGGAGATTTCATAGGTATGGGTAAATTAAACCTTGAGATAAGATTATCCAGGATAAGCTGGATGGTCCTAACATAATTACAAGCATTTCTATAAGAGGGCTAGCTGCAGGAGTGTTAAAGAGAAACATAGCAGCTGAAGCTGATGTAAGAACAAGGCATGGCAATGCTCCAAGGCACGGAGACACCTTCTAAAAGCCAGGGAAGGCCAGAGAACCTCTAGACTCTGCAGAAGGATTGCCTTTGGCCCTGGAAGACTATCAGACTTCTGACTTCAGAACTGTGAGATGATAAATATGAACAAGAAAAATTGTTTGTGGCAATTTTTTACAGCGGTGATTAAGAGATGAACTCATCTGCCATTCTTCAATAAACAACCAAACGGCTAGCACACACAAACTATGGGCAAAAAGCCAAGCACACGGTTTCATCTTTTGTCTATATGTTATACTAGTATTTTTTACCCTGAGTGCTTGTTAGAACCATCTGATAAGCTGTAATTAAAGATACAGACATAGAGATAGATTATGACAGATAGTTCACATCATATATATACAAATACCGGGGCCCAAATGCATCAGAACCTACGGTGGGGTCCATTATACCTTGGACCAAAACATGGTAAAGTCATGCCAGTGTCATGATACATAGGGATGGCTGAAGAACCCTGCCTCGTACTGGCAAAGCTAAGATGGGTTATCTCCCTTTATAGCAAAGGTAAACTTATGTAGTATTCATTTTTGTAAAGTTGCATATATGTGTGTACTAGCCAAAGGAAGACATGTTTTTCTCTATTGTTCTTAGCCTTGTGAGATAGGTCTCTCACAGAACCAAAAGCTCACTATTCCAGCTAAGCTGGCTGGCTGGCTTGCTGCTAAGTTCCTGGGATAAGCCTGTCTCTGTCCCCCCAGGCTGGGGTTACAGAAACATACACCCATCTTTCTAAATGGGTGCTGGGGATTTGACCTCAAGTCCTCATGCTTGCACAGAACTTACCTACTAAAGCATCTCCTCAGCTCTGTGTAAACTTTTTTTTTTTTTTTTTTTTTTGGTTTTTCGAGACAGGGTTTCTCTGTATAGCCCTGGCTGTCCTGGAACTCACTCTGTAGACCAGGCTGGCCTCGAACTCAGAAATCCTCCTGCCTCTGCCTTCCAAGTGCTGGGATTAAAGGCATGCGCCACCACCGCCTGGCTGGTGTATACTCTTAATAAACAGCTTAACTCATTAGTGCACCAAGAAGATGACACACGTATGTGGAAAAGGAGTAAATACTTTATTTCTCTATGGCTATAACAAGTTTCTGCCTGATTATAACTAGAATCCACATTCTTACTTAAATTTCAAATCAGTGCTACAGTCATGATAGGCCATGTTCACCCAACCACACACCACATCTTTATTCTGATGAGCACACCATCAACCTGTAAGCCAATACAAAGCCCCAGGCCCTGAGACATGGTTAATTCCAGTTCCCTCAGCTCCTTTCTAAAGATGAGCAACAGAATAGAACAAATCCTAAACTACCAATTTAAAACATACATTCCCTTCCATGGAAATGATAAGAACCAATAAACAACTAAAATTTCAGCTGAGTGACTGAAAGGCAAAAATCCTAGCAATGGAAAATTCTACTAGGTTGAATAGTGAGTAAAAATATCTGGACCAAAACTGTGCATGGTTATCAAAATGAGAGCACAGTACTTCCGATGGAGCAGTGACTGTGGTCCACACTGATGTTGGCTCCACCCCACTCGGTTCTTTAGCAACCCTGCATATGCTAGTGTTTGTCCTCACAGCATCTAGGGCACCACAATAAGGAGCATAAAGGGCCATTGCTGAAACTCAAGGTCAAAGACTGTAACAAGGCTAAAGCCATCTCCATGGGGTCCTTTTGCCTCCTCATCTCTGAGGTACAGCCTGGCATCTGTCAGCCCCACAATAAAGGCTGATTGAGTAGAGTTGGACACAGTGCAGGGGAAGCACCATCAATACGAACTCCATCATCTCTAGAAATGAACAAAGGAACTGTAGCAAAAGGAGATGCCCATGGAATTCTAATCTCTTGAGGGAAAATCAGTTACACACACACACACACACCAGGAAAAGGAAGGACACACAGAGGTAGAAGCAAGTGTTATAAGGACATGGGTTTACACCACAAAAAAGAGAAATCAGAATATTACAGGCATCCCATTGTCTGAGAAACTCGCAATCACATGGCACTCTAGTCTCTGGCATTTAATTTTTTGTTTCCAACATCATTATTAACAAGTACAAAACAATTGATATGATTAACTAAGACAGACTAACAGCTTTGCTCCTTCTCTCACCCTCCTGTCACTAGTACCAACGTCTCTTGAAAGGCAAAACCTGTACACAGATGAGTGATTACGGTTCATGATAAGGCCTGGTGCAGGAAGAAAGGAACCAAACCACAGGACTTCTACTCTCTGATGCTGACACTGTCAGCAGGATGTTCCCTAGGCTCTGTTGTGACCTGGTTCCCTGCAGAGCCCTTCAATCTGAGACATAGGGACAGGCTGACCCTAGGGAGAGGACAGACAGGGAGAGATTTGGCTCTAGAAACCAGAGGCTGGGGAATATCTCTCTAGACACCTCAAGAGTGCCAGACTAGAAAAATGTTGCTGTCTATGGCTCTGCCTGTCTCTCCTGCAGGAAGCCTGAATCACATGACACAGTTCCAAGGTAATCCTAGTCACATATCTTTGCCCTTAATTGCCTCCATCCTGGCAATAGTGGCTGATAGTCTCTAGAAACTAGTGTCTCTGGGTCTGGGTTTTGCTCTTTCAGTCTTCCTTCACTTGTGTTAACAAGTCCTTGTACTGAAATTCATAAGATGACTTCTTTTGATGCCAGGGCCTGGGTTGAGACAATGGCCCTTAAAGCTGATCATGAGAGCTATATCACCCTCACTCCATGTCATTGAGCCTGTGTAAACCTACCTCTCAGAGCTCTGAGGTCCCTACCTTGTCCATGCCCCCTAGAGACAGCTCCAAGATCAAATGTTCCTACATTCTAATGGTATTTATACACTAATCTGTACCCAAAGCTAAAGACAGAGACTTTTAGTTAAGTTGAAGTGTGAGGGCCAGCACAGACTCAGCCAGCACCTGACCTCTCAGAACCAATTCTGAAGTTTGTCCTTATGCACAAGGAGGGCTTTGCAGGGTGAAAAGGACTTCGGGGTTTGAAAGAACAGAACGTGCCATTTAAACACATAGACTCTACCAACACTGAGCAGAGGACAGAGAACTTGGAGCTGATTCTGTGTTCCCACCATGTGGATCTCGGGCACCAAACTCAGCTCACCAGGCTGGGTAACATGGCCCTTTACCCACTGAGCCACCTCATCTGTCTCACAGATTACTTTTTTTTTTTTAAATTAAGGAAGGAACTGTACATTTAATGTGAAAATCTTAAGATAGCACAACAAAGGCAGCAACTTCTAAAAGGACACAGCAAATAATAAACACACAAAGCATATAAATATTTTCTCTGAGTCTGTCACCAAGCACATAAAGATGGAAATCTTGTTGTCAGGGAAGACTGTGTCTTCACTTCCATTCTAACCAGAGAATGAAACTCAGCGTATGAAGGACACACATCACAGTGCAGCTTGAGTTCACTTGCCATAAAAACAGTGTGTGATTCGTGTCACAAAATGTCTCAGGGGCCTGAGAGATTGCTCCGTCAGTAAACTGATTGCTATCCAAGTACAAGGACCTAGAACCCACGTAAAAGCTGAGGATAGCACTGTATGTTTGTAAATCCCAACCTCCACCTCTGTGGAGGTGGAAACAGGAGGGTACTGAGAGCTTGCTGGCTAGTGAATTCAGCCGCTCACAAGTTGCAAGTTTAGTGAGAGATCCTGACTCAAAAACTGAAGAGAGTGACTAAGAAAGATAGTTAACACTGACCTCTGATCTCAGCATGCACATGCCCACATGTACACACGCATGCACATGTACACACGCGTGCACATGCACACATGCATGCACATGAACATGCACATGCATGTAAAAAGTAATATTTTAATGATTCAGTAAAGCATTTCTAATCTCTGCACTTTGAGCTCCATTGCAGAGTGGAGTTTTCAGAACGGAGAGGAACCTCTTTCACAGTCTGAAGGCCTGAAGTGTGTATTCTCCAGGCATGGAGAATAGAATCCTCCCTCCCAGTGCTGGGCATGTGTGGGGCAGTGGACCATGCCACCAGACATTAAACCTGGTAAGGCTGAGTGGATTCAGGAACCTCAGAAATTCTCATAACTGAGAACACTAAGTAGGCCTTTAAAATCTACATCCAACCAGATTCCTGTCCTGGAACACATGACTACAACATCCCATGGAGAGGACTGTGACAATAAGTTATGTAGAGGCAACACCCGAAGCCCCTCCACATGCAGTTAAGGCATCCCTAACATGTCAGACCAAGCGGATAGAAGACACCTGCCTTTAGACCCCAACTCACCCCAAAATGTACATAAGACCCTATCCATAAGGAATAAAGTGTGGGTTATTTCACCAAAGACCACCTGAGGGTGCCTGTTTTATCGAGCTGTAACACCCTAAGGGAAGCTTTCATCGCTGGAAGCTGCTGGAGCCTAGGCTGCCTGCTGCATCCGGCAGCCTGCCACCGCGCCAGTGGCTCTGGGGCATCAGTGGCTGGGGAAGAAGCCAGGCAGCCTGCCTTGCTCTGGCTCTCCTTCTGAGAGCTATAACTCTTTGTCCACTGAGAATAGTGCCCAGTACACAGACCTGAAAGCATGGTTGTGGCAAACTCTTCAACCCTGACCATTCCTTGGCTTTGATTCCCTAACTCCTATAAAGGTGCTCAGCTGTCTACAGAGCTGCCCAAGATTGTCTCTGCCTCCCATGCTGGTGAGATTATTTTCCTTAGTTTATTATAGTGTGGTAGGAACAGTCAGCCACAGACTTAACACTTGGTCTTCAGCTCCTGGTGCTATTTTGGAAGGCTCTGGAAACTTTAGAAGGTGGGATCTATATTGGAAGACATAGGTTACTGGAGGTATGTCTTCAAAGGTCACAATTGACTCCAATGTCCTCCTAACTTTGCCTCCTGTCCATCAGGAGGCTGATTGCCTCCTACACATGCCTCTGCCTCTGTGACGTCACCATAGGCTCAGAATCAATGGGGCCAGGGGCCAAGGACTGACATCTCTGCAACTGAGAGCTACTCTTTCCTTTTTGCAGTTGCTTCGATCAGGCATCTGGTGGCAGTGGTAGTTTTAGTTCTTATTGCAGATCAGCAGATTGGCATTGACTTTTTTTTTACACATTAGCAGGGCAATCTTGATTTACCTGGGCCCATCTCTGAGAAAGAAACCTAACTTCTCTCTGATCACAAAAGTCAGCTTCAGAACCATGAGGCTAAAGTGCAAATTCTGGATCTTAGAGATCCAGCATTTCCCAAACTGTGGTACCTTCACCATCAGCATCAGAAGCACCTGGGGCTCCTTAGAAACTCCAGTTCCCAGACCCAGTCTTCCACAGGCTACCAGTGTATCCACAAGCGTTCCAGGGGATTCTTAATCTCTGCTCAAGCTCCAGAGGTATTACATGAAAAGAAATTGTTATTTGGATGTAGGTGCAGAAAGAGAGGGGTGGGAGGAGGGAGGAAGCGATGAGTAATTATGGGCCAAACTTTACTAGGCCAAAGGGCCCCACTGTTGGGTCAAACGTCAGGCAAGACATCCCTGTGATGGTATCTTTTAGATGTAGTTGATATTTGAGTCAGTTGACCTGCAATACAGAACATTCTTTTCCATATGGTAGGCCAGTCTCACCCATTCAAATGAAAAGGAGACAACACAGGTCTCAGAAAAAGAGACTGCCTCTCAGCTTTGGACTCCAAGATACAACATCAACCGTTGCTCCTTGCTCCTGGCCTAGAGTTACCAGCCTTCACAGTTTCCTAAACCAAGGCCTTAGAATCCGTCTCTCCCTCTCTTCCTCTTTGTCTACACACACACACACACACACACACACACACACACACACAGACATACACACAGTCATATACAAGGAGACAGACAGACAGACAGACAGACAGACACACATACACACATACACACCACTTCGGCTCTATTACTTTGGAGATATGATTAACATGGGGTTGGGAAGAAGCAGCACAGATTTAAAGTAACCTGTGTTAAGAGTAGAAATTTATTCTTTTCTTTTCTTTTTTTTCCCCCTAGTACAATATGTTCAACAGTTAGTAAACTCCCATTATTTTTGGTAAACTCACTAAGAAAGTACAATGGATAATTTGGCCCTAAGAGGAGCCTCTTGGAAAAGAGCCAACCCTGAAGACGCCTCCACTCAATTACTGTGGACAATAAACCTCTCCTCAGGAATCTTCCAGATTGTATACATAAGCCAACAAGAAGTCGCATCCAGGAATGTGTTGAGTGTGCCCATGCTTAATTTCTTACAAGTGGAAGAACACTCAGCATCCATCAGACCCCTCTCAAGCTTAGTTCCCAGCCGTGGCCCTGCTGTTTTAAGTGTGTGGCTGTGGTGGCTGCATCTTGTCATTTCTGTCAGGCTTTATATCCAGAAAGAGCTTTCAGGGTAGATTCTTATCAGTGCATTACTCTTACTCTTCTGGAAGAATGAAATCGAAAATTTAGCCTTAAAATGTTGTATATTTTAGTACCTCCACAATTCATAATGTAAAGAATGAGGTTTCCTAACAAAAGAATGGAACTCATGGCTTCCACACTGTAAGTTTCCAGGGGGCAGGAGCTATATAAACAAAAAACAAGGTTGTTTCCCGACTGTGAAGATTGTTTTCAACACACTGAAAGTCATCTTGATGAGGTTGCTACGTATCTGCCAGGATGGTAATTTTATCTATAATATAGTACTAAAATGGAATAAAAGCATTACTTGGTTAATTTTCTTCATTCCTCCTACTGAAGCCTAAATGGAGTTTCTCTGAAGCCACACCAGGTTCTCAGTGCTAGCTGACCATGTTCAGGTTCAAAGGAGGAAGATGAAGGCAGCTAGGGTGAGGGAGGACTGGAGGCCGCACATATGCCACCAAGACACTACTAGTCCTTAGGTTCGATCTTTGAGAACCTTGTTCAAGTTCAAACATGTTCTATTATTTTGTTGGATCTGTTTTCCAGACACACACATGCACACACACACACACTATGAAAATGAGACAGGGATTCCTTATTACACTACGCATCCACTCAGTTCATATAGCATTTCACAGTTGGCACAGTACTCTTGAGCAGCCCAGGCACAGGGAAGGGTCATCCAGTGTTCACAGAAATAAAAACTGGGAATGTTTGGGACGAACAGTGACTAACTGGAAATGTACAGTTGGCAGCTCAGCAGCATGTAGCATTTACAGACTAAATGCTCAGCCATACAGCTTGGGTATTAGGCAGAGGCAAACAGCTTCCAGTCAATTCACTCGGGAACTTCTTTGAAGTAAGTTCTAAAGCAAGTCTCTTCAGCTTTGGTGTTCTAACATAATTACCTGCTATCTGAGTGGAAGTTACTGCTTTTCTCTTCATCCTTTTACTGAAAACACACATGATCAGATCCAAAGTCAGGCCTTCTCTTGCCCTTCAGCACCAAGGCTGACCAACCATGCTCCTGTGCTCACTCCCGGGCCACACTCTGTCCCTCTGCAAGTCCTCTGTTGTCTTTAATACTATCCTCATGAGCTTCTGTCCACTCAGCATCTCTCTCATTGTCACCCTTGTTTGGATCAAGATCTACAAGCAACTAAGGAAAGCTAAAAGTGGGAGAAACAGTCTTGCCAGGGAACAATACTCCAACTGGGTTTCTAGTACCAAATGGTTGGCCCTGAAAGCATACATACCAGTAACATACATACTGAGCAAGTTATATTTATTATTTTGGTGTACACACACACACACACACACACACACACACACACACACACACTAATGCCTATATCAATTTTCACAAATACTTCTGGTTTTCTGAAGGACAATGAGATCATTCTAACAGTGGGTGGCATATGTGGCTGGCCTAGCTGTGGGACCCCATGTCTGTTAGCTCCTCAGCCCAAGGGCACACACTCTGCCTGGTTTCTCTGGGATTCACTTCTGTGCTTCTGACTGAAGATGAGCTAGAGCTATACTCGGATAGTCGGCTGCCTCTCGTGCGACTTTCATTCTGACTAAGTACATGCCTTACTATGTTTCGAAGGAGAATGGGATCATAGATGCAGTTTTGAATAGGCTAATACTACTACGAATAATAATGCTAATAATGACAATAATGCTCATAGTAATGCTAACACTGCTACTGCTACTAATGCTAAAGTGATGCTGCAATAACGGTGCTAATAACACCTCTACTACACATTATTTTTAAACCCCTCAAATATGTATCAGTCCATCTTGGTTAAATTGAATCATTTAAGAAATACAATTAAAAAAATTGGGACTCAAACCCAAGACCTGGTATATATGCTAGGCAACACTCTACCACACCCTCAGACATTGGTTTTTGGAGACACGCTCTTCCTGTGCAGCTCAGGATGGCTTCATGCTGTTGATCCTCCTGCCTCTGCCTCCCAAGTGCCGATTTGACAGTTGTGTGTGCCACACCTAGCTAAGAAACACAAGGCTTTCATGAAGCATCTGTTAAGCTCAGGAGACCTTGAAGGTGGTGACGCTAATGCTCAGACAGCTGTCAGACAGCTGTCACCACACAGGTGGCCCTGGCAGCTCAGAGGAGGAAATGTCTAGGAAGTTTGCTGGAATAAGATGCAGACGTTTTAGATGACTATACTTGCTGAGAAGGAGACCTATGTTTAAATTGTTCTAAGGAATAAACAGTTTCACAACATGCAGAGACAACTGCTGAGTTAGTCTTCGAGGTGTTTATTACAGGGTATAAGGAAGAGTCCTATAATAGAGCTGGGGAGAGAGCTGGGTCTGTAAACTGTCTGGTGGTAAGCATGTGGATTGGATTTTGATCTCTAGCACCCATGGTAAAAGGATCTTAGAGCCTGCTGACCCGGCAGTTTAGAAAATTTGTGGCCAGCATTATCTCAAAAAAAAAAATACCCTACAGGTTGACCCTTGATCTTCAGATGATCTCTCTCTCCCTCTCCCTTTTTCTCTCCCTCTCTTTCTCTTTCACATATACCCAAATATGCACATACACATGTATTCACCCAGAATGTATGTACACAGTTAATTTTAAAATAAGCATTGCAATGAAAAAAAATCAGATCTTATAATAAACCTTATTACCAGGGGAAAGTACTGAAGAAAAACGTATTTCCTGTAATTATATTATATTATAATCTCCAAAAAAGAAAGAAATTTAAAGAGTTTTCTTTAGAAAACCAAGCTAAACATCCCATTTTCCCTCACAAAGGGGGAGGGGGAGACAATTCTGTGATTTAAAGTGAACCTATTTACGACAGTAGCAAGAAAGGACGAAGGCAGCAACCACAACCACGGAGTAGAAACATGTATTGAAACTTCCCAATCAGACCTCTAAGGCCCAGAAGTAAATCTGATGACTTCAGTCAGTTTGTTTCTTATAAACCAAACAATCAGAGTCTTTGAAAGGAAGAGCTGTCCCAGTGTAGGGAGGGCTCCTTTGTTCACCAGGCACCCTGGATGTTCTGTGAAAACTCACAAACAGCCTCTTTATTATTCAAATTGATTGGGAAAATATATTTTCTTCTGACAGAACTGGGTTGCTTTTTAAGGAATTACTTGTTTCAGATGACACCCTTCTATTGGAGCCGTTGAGTTTGACACCTCATGCATAACTCAGGACTTGCCCACTTCCCAAGGAAGCAGGCTGGCCCTGCGGGGATGCTTCTGTATTTACATTCGGCTTCACACACCAGCATTTACCAGGATGAGGCTGCTGCTGTCACATGCTGGCTCTTAGTCAATATTTAATCACTGTGCAGTTATGCAGGGAGAGGGAAGCATACCATGTGCCCCAATAACAGGGCTTTAATACGGGAAAACACTCTCATTTGTCTATGGAAGCATGGCTAGGCCTTTCAGAGAAGCAAACAGACCGAGGGTCTCTACAATGCTGCCCTGCAGACAATGGCTTGCTGCAGCATTTTAAGTAATAACTGGTAGGTGTGTAAGATGAGTCATACTTAATACGACTTCTTAGAAAGTATTACCGAACATGTGGTTCGCTCTAAAGCATTTCACTTTTTAAAATGGATGGATGGAGAGAGAAGTTTGTAGAATCCCCCACAATCCTTACCTGGCTCTTAGCTCTCAGCCAGACTGGCTCAGTCGGCCAGGTTACACAGCAGGCAGCCAGATTAAGGCCAAAGATTAGGCTGAGAGATGGCTCTGTTGTTAAAGTGTTTGCCATACATGCATGAAGACCCAGGTTTAGGTTCCTTAAATCCAAAGAGAAAGTTGGGAGGGTGTGTTAGATTGCATCTCACCTTTACTTGAGATCAAAGTTCACTGTCCTTTCTCTCCCTTTCTGTATGTGTGTGTGGTGTGTGTGGCCTTGTGTCAGTTGTCTTCCTTCATATTGCATAGACTGAGGTACATCTCTTACTGAGCTCACTCTTGAAGTACTCCAGGAATCTCCCTCCCTACTTCCCAGCATAGCAGGCTGTCAACAGGCCACCACACCCTCCCAACTTTCTATTTAGATTTAAGGAACCTAATCCTGGGTCTCCATGCATGCATGGCAAACACTTTAACAGAGCCATCTCTCAGCCTAAAATTTTGCTCTTGACTGATTTGTAAAGCATTTTCTCCAGACAAGCACTATGCTACAAAGCCACTTACATTTCCATGCATTCGGCAGCTGAAGAACACAACCCACTGGTTAAAGGAAAACCACAAAGGAAACAATTGGGAGATGCCCACCATCCGGGGAGTCCTCAGCTTCTCCCCAGCAAACCATTCCCGTTTCCTGTGCAGCAAGCAGCTTCTCTATCAAGATGTCATCTAAGCAGGAGAGGCTTCCACGGAGTCGGGGAGACCTCGCAGGCTCTTCGTGAAGGGAGTTGGGGAGATCTCACAGTCTCTGTGTGAAGGGAGTCGGGGAGATCTCACAGTCTCTGTGTGAAGGGAGTCGGGGAGATCTCACAGTCTCTGTGTGAAGGGAGTCGGAGAGATCTCACAGTCTCTGTGTGAAGGGAGTCGGGGAGATCTCACAGTCTCTGTGTGAAGGGAGTTGGGGAGATCTCACAGGCTCTGTGTGAAGGGAGTCAGGGAGATCTCGCAGGCTCTGTGCGAAGGGCGGCTGGAGCACGCAGAGCCAGGATGGAAAGGGCACTGCAGAGAAGGTGACTGGCAGAGAGGGCTTCGGGATAATAATCCTGAAAATGCCTTGACCCCAAGGCGATGCTGCCCTTCTCCTTCATTCCGTCCACTAACCAGTGCCGACTGGACAGGTGTGAACTTGCTTAACTAGATGATGTGTGGAGGGAAACACACTCACTTCAAACTTGCAAACCAGATTTGACATCCAACAGCTTTCCGTTGCAGGCGAGGAGACGGAGTCGTCTTCTCTGCTACCTCCGCTTGCTACGATTCACTGCTCACGCTCTGACAGAGTAATTACCCTTCACTCCAAACCCAAACTCCAAACTCCAATCATTGTGAATCCAATGGCTGGGCTGAGAAAGGGAGGGCCTGTCTTGCTTCTTCAACAACACACTGTGGGTTTCAGAAGGGATCCATGGAAAGAGCTCACACCATCAGAGTCCTAACCTAGGGCAACTGTCAACATCTCTACCCCACGTCTTAACTGGTGTAACTGAGATGACAGGTGAATCTTCAATAACACACAAGGTTCTCTGTGTTAACGTGGTTCCATCTCCCAGTATCCAGACCTGCAGAAACCCCCACAAATATGCCCACTCTCTTTAACCAAAACACTCAGGAAGTTCCTGAGGCCTGAGAATTAAACATTAAGTCACTACTAAATTCAAGAAACTACTTTTCACTCCCTAAGATTCTATTCCACACCACACCTATCTAAGCACAAAAAAATGACACTTTGAGATCCGTGATTATTAAAAAGGAGAAAGGAGTTTTGGTTTTGTTGGGAGACAGAATCTCAAGTAGCTCAAGCTGGCCCCTGACTTGCTGTGTAACCAAGGAAGAGCTTAGACTCCGGATCTTCCTGCCTCTGCCTTTCCAGTGCTGGAATTATAGGAATGTGCCATTGTGCTCAGGCTGGGTGGTGCTGTTACATGCTTCCTGTATGCACGGAAGCATTCCACCTCCTTTGTAAGACTTACTGCTACAGAAAAGCAATTGCTGAATATAGTTTCAGGATCCCTGGGAAGAGATTAAACTCTACAAGTGTCACCCACCCTACAAGCAGCAAGAATTCCCAGACAGGCCCCATCATCTCCAGGCTGCCTGTAACATGGAGCACATTCTGCATACAAAAGGGTCACAGGAGTGCTGGGCTTCAGCCATTTTGACGAATCTCAGTATCATTTCATTTTCTTCAAGCCAACAAACAGGGCGAGTTTTTGACACTCAAAGACTAATGGTTTACTAGAAATAAACACAGAGATAGAGATTAGGAGAGTTTTTTAAAAAGCATGACATACATACACTTTCATTTAAAGAAAGTTTTTGCTGGTCAGGCTTCCATTAATGAAAAGTACTTAATAGAAGAAAAACGAGCCTAAAAAAGTATCAAGAGATTGCAGAATATCAGATGTAGCCGTGCTGTGAGTAAAGAAAAACAACCTACATGAGAGACACATGCCTGTTTTCTCAGCATCTGGGAGGCTCTTGTAATCCAGACTATCTAAAGCAACACTGTGAGACCCTGTCTGGAAAACAAAACAAGAAGGTAGTTGCAGGCAATCAGTCATTGGCTGACTTTCAAATATTTGCTGTAGCAGATGTATCTGAAAGTGTACGTGGCCTTTGCAGACAAAGGGGCTGGTACCATCTCTGTGGGTCCAGGGTGGCTTGGCTGGTTAGATATTAGCAGTATCCACCCACCCCAGTGTAAGCCTTACCCACAAGAAATGAAAAGTTGAGAGCTAAGGCACTGGCCATAAAAGGAACTAAGCATTGCTACTGTTCTACTTTGCTTTCTGTTACTGTGATAAACACTGGGACCAAAAGCAACTTGGGAAGGAAGGGGTTTATTTGCAATCCACCATCATAAGAAGTCAAACCAGAAGCCAACAGAAATACACTGCTTACTGGCCTGCTCCCAGGCCTAAGTTCCCCAATCTTTCTTTTTATTTGCTTGTTGTTTGTTTTTCTCCACGGAGTTTATCTAGGTAGCCCTAGCTGTCCAGGAATTGTCTCTGTAAGCCAGGCTGACCTTAAACTCTAGGAGATCCAATTGCTTCTGCTTCCCTGTCTCCTGAGTGCGGGGATTAAAGATGTGTGCTACCACTACCACCTGGCTCTGCTACTTCTTTTATACAGCCCACCTAACTGGGGATGGTGCTGCCCACAGTGGACCAGTTTACACCAGTTAGTAAACAAGAGAGTGTCCTATAGGCCAATCTGGTTGAAGCAATTCTTCAGTTTAGGATTGATCTTTCAAAAATTTCAAGTTGACAAAGAAAATTAGCCACCACAGTTACTGTTCTTACAATTAAACACCACACAGTGGGGATGTGGTCGCTCTTTCATAATCTTTGCTAGTGTTTTAAATTTTTAGAAGGAAAGGTGTCAAAGGATAGACAGGCCTAACACACACACACACACACACACACACAATCTGTCGTTGATGACAAATGACTCCCTAGTGAGACTTAGTGTCTCCCCATTTCTCACGGCATCAGTCACCGCACTGTCTAGCGGTCTGTGCTGTGGACTGGAAGCTCCCCAAGGGTAAGGTCCAGGATGGGTCAGTTCCAAGTCAGCTTCTGCTGCTCTGTGTCCCCTACACCTAACACAGCACCCACATTCCACACAGACTGAACACAGCTATGAAGAAAAGATGATGGTATCTATTAAGGATATGCATGGTGGACACCACTTGGTGAACGACCTGCCTGCTTTTCTGAAAAGCTCCACAGAGGCAACTTTAAAACACAACTCTCCATTCAAAGCAGAGTGAGCACATTTATCCCTTCGGAACTCAGAGGCTTGCATCTTAGAACATGCAAAAACACGGTCCACAAAATAAGGAATGGTTGCAGAGCAGTTTTTAATTAAGATTGAAACTGAGATCTATAGCACAGTATTATAGGTTGCCATCCCTGAGCAGGCTAATAACCTCTTCCTTGTGGTAAGTTTCATCTGCATCAAGGTCTGAGATCACAGAGGACAAGCTTGCCTACAACACAGCAAATTCTGCCTCCATGTCTGAACAATGCTACAGACGCCATGGACACAGCAGGCTGAATCCCCATGTGCCTGTCACTCCTATCCTTTCCAAGTCTCTGATGCTACTTTACTTTCATCCAGTCACCTCATAAATGGCATGATGGGACACAGGGGCGGGGGAGGAGGGTAAGGATGTATGGACCAGATGCCCTGGGGCAGATGAGTCTTGTGGTCTGTGTGGTCATGATTCATGGATGTGTCCAGTTTATGACAACTTGCATACTTCTTTCACTTTGTGTGATGACTTCCCTGCCTGCAGCCTCCAGGACATTGGGCCCGCGGGCTTGAGGGCTGATCAAAGCTCCCAAATTCCATGATTTGGTTAAAGATGTCTATTTAAGTGATGACATGCCTACAACTGTCACAATCTGAGTTTGAGTTTTATGACAAAAGCCTGTCTGCTGTTACCAGTTAGGGTTCCTGTCTTGTAAACCATGAAGCCAGCAGTGCTGATGTGAAGGCACAGAATGGACAGGAGTAGGAGCTGAGGGAGGGGAAGAAGCCACAGGCACATGTCCTTCAGGACACAGGCTGGACAGCAGTTACCTCTAACCGCTCAGAGGACCTCATAGTCAGTACACTGAACTGTCCGAGGCAGGCTGCCCTTCCACCCACACAGAGCTGGCGGAGGAACAGCTGAGCTCCCAGGGCATGAGTCAGCCACTTGTAATCACTCAGTCACCAAAAGCACACACCACACAAAGAAAAGAGGTCAGTTCCCTAACGGAAACTGCCGAGCTTGAGGAAGGTAACGCATGTCAGCCTTCACACCCACAAGCATCCTTTGCAGGAGGGAACACTGAAGATTACAGCGTGGGAGGCCAGGGTTCCTTCTGCCCGGAGGAGAGCGTCGAATGAATTGGCAGGAACACATGAACTGAAGTAGTCACTCAAAACATTTGGGTTTGGGAAACAGTTTTGCTGAAAGAAATGTTGGGTTAGTGTTATAATCTACAATACATCAAACATGCAATTAGGGAAAGAATTTTAACAAGCCTCAGGGAAGGATTCGCCATCCTGTCAGCCAGAGACAAAGAAAGGAAACAGGAAACCCATTTTTATGAGACTACACTGAGTCATGTGAACAAGCTTCTCCTAGTGACACACTATGCCCAGGATTCAATGTTAAAAACTAATCATCCAGTCAGTCGACAATGCTGAACAACACAATTTGATGACTTCTCTTCCTCATTGCATGTCTGCAAGAGTCTCAACCCTCTTTCTATGCCATTTCCAAACTGGAAAATCTCCCAGACATGTTCCTTATAACTAATCCAGTCCTCTAAGCCACAGACCACTCTAACTGTTAGAACTGTCAGCCCCTCCTCTGCCAGGCTTTACCCAGCACATTCACAAAAGCCCACCCCAACTTAGCTGTGAAGGCGACACTCCCACATGGTTCCCTGGTGAACACAGAGTTAGAGCCAAAGAACAGTGACAGACTGGGATTGTCCACAGCCCATTTACAGGGATAAGGACACCAACCGCCCACAAAAGTTTCCACCCAAAATTTGTCCTGTCTAAAACAAATGCAAGGACAAAGATGGCGCAGACATCAAAGGAATGGCCAATCAATAACAAGCTCAAGATGAAACCCATCCCAGGGGCAAGCACCAAGCCCTGACATTATTAATGATACTCCGTTATGCTTGCAGACAGGAGTCTAGCATAACTGTCCTCTGAGAGGCTCTACCTAGTATCTGACAGATGCAGATACCCATAGTCAAATTATTGGACAGAGGTCAGGAACTTTTATGGAAGAGTTGGGGTGGAGGATTGAAGGCCTTGAAGGGGATGGGAACCCCACAGGAGGACCAGCATAGTCAACTAACCTGGACCTCTGGGAACTCTCAGAGACTGAGGCACCAACCAAAAAACAGGCATGAACGTGGCCCAGGGCACATATGTAGCAGATGTGCAGCTCAGTCTCCATGTGGGTCCCCCAACAAAGGCTCTCCCTATAGCTGTAGCCTGACTGTGGTATCCATTCCCCAACATGGCTGTCCTGTCTGGCCTCAGTCTATCCTGGAAGAGACTTGTTGAGCCAGGGTAGGAGGATACCCAGGGGCCCCACCCTCGAAGAGGAGGGGAGATGAGGGGAGGGTCTCTGTGAGGAGGGGACCGGGAAGGGGGGCAACATTTGATGTGAATAAATAAATTAATTAAAATGAAAAGAAAGGCAGAAAAGACTATGAGTAAGCATGCAGATTGCCTCTACTTAGGAACTCTTTCTGACACCGCTCCCTCCGGGCACTGGGCTTAGAGGGCTCACCATGTGTTCTGCTCATGTTTCTCTGACTGCCTTTCTTCCTTACCTTTCTTATCTTCGTTGTTTGGTTTTGGAGACAAGCCCTGTAGAGTTGCCCTGGTTTCTCTCAATGCTCTGGGATCAGGATATCCTTCCACCTCAGCCTCCAAGCTTGCATCTGACCCTTGGCTTTGCCTTCCTTCCTGCCCCTTTCTTCTCCTCAGAAGCAGCTGCAGGGCTTCTTGCCAGAGGAGCTTAGGCAAAACAACTGGCTGGAGGGAGGGCCAGGAGTCCCATCTTCAAAATGCACTGACCAAGCAAACACAATCCAATGGCCTAACTTACATAAAGACTTTGAGGGCAATATAGACCATGCTATTTATTAATCTTGTCTTACAGTTTTACTATAACTTTAATTTTTTAAAAAGTCACTACAAATCCAAATGAAATCTATACTTTAGGTGCCATTGCTCATTTCTTGGTTTAGACAGATGTTCAATGGTTACTTAAGAGGAAGGCAGCGTCAGGAGCAGCAACTGAGGACTACTCAGAACTTTCTGTACAGTCTTTGCAACTTTTCTATAAACCTACAATTATTCCAAAGTGAGTTTTGAGAGAAAGCTGACACCAAAGATTCCTTTTTGGTGCTTTTGTTTTTTGTTTTCTGAAAGAAAGTAAATGAATAAACTCAAACTTGTCTAGTTTGCTGTCTGTGTTGACTCTGTACTTAAAAGCTAGAAGTTCTAATAAGGAAAAAAAGATTCAAATGGTTATCTTCTCAACAACTCCTTCTCTATATTATGAAGAAAAACAGCAGGAAATAAAATCTCAATATCATTAATCAATGTTGATATTTCACTAGATTCTGAGTATCATGAAAGTTTAGTTAAGTTTGGTGGTTAAGAACTGTAATTTTGTCAAAGTTAGTAAATAGTAGAGGGCTGGGGACATAGCTCCATTAGCAGAGTACTTGTTCAGCAAGCACAAAGTCTTGTGCATATAAACTAAGCACAGAGGCACATTTTTGTAATGGGCACTCTGGAAGTTGAGGCAGGAGGATCAGAAACTTAAGGTCATCCTTGGCTGCACAGCAAGTTCAAGGAAGAAAGAAAGGGTAAAGGAAGGAAAAAAGATGGGGTACCATTGGTACAAACGATGACCTAAATATTAGACCTTATTAAGAGGATGAGGCAGGAGAACTCCAAGCTGTTGAAGGCCTTCTTGTGCTACTGAGTTCAAGGCCAGTCTGAACAACTACCTGAGACTTGTGTCAAAATTAATAGTGAGGGCTAGGGGCAGAACTTGGTGGCAGAGAACTAGACTTAGAGTTCAACTTCCAGTAGCCCCCCTCCAAAATTAGCCCTCATCACCTCTTGGAATTAAGGGGTCTTAGATGACTTTCCAACAGATCTAAGAACCTGAGACTACAATTGTTCATTCCACAATGTGTGTTTGCATTTAAGAGAATCTGTTCTTAAAGAACTCTTCTCTTTTCACTGGTTGTAACAATGAAAACTGAACCCCCAACACATCATCCTGAATCTAACAGCAAATCACTTCTGGAACAGCTCTGAAGAGGAAAAGGAAACTAAATGCTAACAAACGGGGTGACCCTGGAAAGTAAGTCACTTGTTCCCTGTTTGCCACATGGGTTCTGAGAATCCAAGTCAGGCAGTCAGACTTGGCCATAGGCACTCTTATCCCTGGAGTCTGTTCATTGGCCCTGATAAGATATTGCTTATACAAATCTGGGTTTGGTTTCTCCTGATGTTTCAGAATCCTGAGACTACATTGTGATGTGTCATCATGTAGCTAGCCAGGATGAGCAGTGAGATGCCATATTTCCTATTGTTTTTCCTCTTGTTATTATCACTTCTAACCATTGTAACCCCTGAAAAGAGAGAAGGAAACAAAACACTCCTTCATTAAATCAGAAGAGCTTCCCACATGGGTTCTCTTTGAAATTCCCATTTCTAGAAATGCAGTACACCTTTCTGTAAACTGCCCCCTTACTCCAAATCACCCCATTTCAGGTAAGGCACATCACTTGCTTGGGCCTCAGTTTTCTCCTCTGGACCCTCAGGGGGTTGAGGTATGGGAGGAGAAACTGGCAGGCTTAAGTCATATTCTGACCTGCAGAATAGAGATGTGTACTTACGGTTCCTTGACTGTATTTGATAGTCAAGGTATTTATTTTCTTAATTACATTGAGGGGCACATGTCTGACTGTGTATGTGTGGAAGTTAAGGGACAACTTACAAGAATCACTTGTTCCCTGTTTGCCGCATGGGTTCTGAGAATCCAAGTCAGGTAGTCAGACTTGACCATAGGCACTCTTAACCCTGGAGTCTGTTCATTGGCCCTGATAAGATATTGCTTATTCAAATCTGGGTTTGGTTTCTCCTGATGTTTCAGAATCCTGAGACTACATTGTGATGTGTCATCATGTAGCTAGCCAGGATGAGCAGTTTCCCTAGTAACTCTGTCATCTGTCCTGAAGCTTATGATGGGTCTGCTCACCTGAGGGTGGCTTCCATGGGCTACTTGTCTGGAAGCATTAGAGGGAATGACTCACTCTTGATCTGGAGGGTGATTATTTCCAAAAGACACAAATCAGTGCATCTTAAAGCACAGTGGAGCTTCTGGGGGGGGGGATGGGGTGGAAAGTGGGTACCCATGTCCCAACACAGGTGACAGTATTGTACACATGTCCTCTTAAGGGTTTCTATATGCCACACCAAAAAAGTAAACCTAAGAATTAAGTCATTATATCCCATAGTAAATCAGAGATTTTTTTTTCCTTCCTGGGTTTTCCTTACTCATTCCTTCCAGAATGATATCGTATTTTAAGGGCTATTTGGGTCAGAGTATGGGGCCTCTGCAGGCTTGATAAAAACACTAACAGATTACATAATTTAAGTGTTCAAAAATAAAATCCCAGCCATCTGCTCTTTTGCTCCTCATTGAACCCATTTTAGGGTAGAAACAGTGGGTATGAGCACTTAAGATGAAGCTGCCCAGAATAAATGGGCAGACCAGGTCAAAATGGGTCAAAAATGTGTAAGATCACACAAGAACAAAAATTTTCAATTTTCATAAGTAGGATAATAGTTAGCTACTGGGGCCATGGGAAGAAACACCGAGAACTAAATTGATCTTGAAACTATTTATAAACGTGTTATTTTTAGCAGAAGGAAGATTAGCCTTAAGGTTCTAAGGCACTGTACCAGTCTCCCAAAAGTTCAGACCCTGGATATAACTAGACACTCACTACACTCTCTTTGGGTGGGAAAGAGAAGCAAGAGCTAATATACTGCTGGCTTGATATTAAAAATGCCAATATTCCACACATGACACCATTCCTGGTATTATTATTTGTTTAATATCTTAACTTCAAATATAAGTTTATACCAACTGCCAGGGGTTTTAAGAATTGTCAAGAAATTACCTCATTCCCTTTCAATGTTTTTAGACAACCAAGCTCTTTCCATTTGTGGCAAAAGAAGGAAACAGAATCACATCACCAGCTTAGGAACTACAACAACTTGCCTTTTGTTGTTGTTCTTCCCAGCATGCCTGTTACCCACACATTAGCAGGCAGACCCTGCCCATAGCTGCTGGTCAGGGAGAAGGGCTGCCCTCCCCAACATCCTGCAGCAGAACAAGAGGAGACCTGACAAAGGGTACTGGCTACCAGAAGTGCCCCATGGGAGGTAAGCCATTTTTACTTAGGAGAAAACACAGAGAGTAAACACAGAGAGGTAACCTGCCCAAGGGTTGAGGGGGTAAACAAGAAGGCCAAAGGCCTTCTTTCAGTGGAAGGATGCTTGGATATTATTGCTGAGTGCCTGGGAAGACACTAGGAGGCAGGCCACTGTGTCCAGGCCTGGCTGCTAGGCTACAAAGATAGGGGATGCTGAGTTTCTGCCCTATGCCAAGTATCCTGAAAACCAACATCATCCGCCTAAAGGGAATGGTACATCTTTTGCCTGTTTCACCTAGAAAAGCCTAACCCACATAACCATTTTTTATTTTATGTTATTTTTAATTTTTTCCCCATATGTATGGTTGTTTTGCCTGCATGTCTGTGGACCACATACAATGCCTGAGGAAGAACAGAAGAGAGCATGAGATCCCTGAAACTAGGGTGCAGACTGTTGTTAGCCTCTATACGGATGGATGCTGGGAATCAAACCCTGGTCCTCTGGAAAACCAACCAGTGCTCTTAACCATGGAGCCATCTCTCTGTCCCAACACACACCTTCTTCATAAAGGGTTTTTGTGTTTGTTTGTTTGTTTGTTTGTTTGTTTGTTTTCAGGGGGTTGTAGTATTTTGTGAAACAAGGACCAAACAAATCATCAACAACAAAAGCCAATAATGAAAATAGCTAAGACATCTCTCTGGAGTTTTGAAGAGATCAATCACCTCTCTTGGGATACAGAAAAAAATAAAGCCTTCCAATTGGTTATATTTCAGAAATCAGCTGCTAACTAATGCCCTTTAAGACACAAATTAACACAATAGAACACTAACAGATCACTGGTTACAAAAGGCTCTGGTAACCAGACTTGACTGGTAGAGTAGATATTGTAAAAATGGCTACATCACTGAAAACAGTCTACAGGAAAATTCCAATGACAGACAGTCCTCTCTGAATTAGAGAAGACATCCTAGGATTCATTTGGAAATCCAAAAGACCCCAATAGCAAAAGCAATGCTAAGCAATCAGAACCACGCTGGCCATATCACAATATCTGAACTCATACTATATTGTCAATCATCACAGATGGTGCTGGGAGAACTAGGTTTCCACAGGCAGGAAGAGAAATCAGATCTGCATCTCAAAGACCTTGATTTAAAACCTGAAACACTGAAAACTGGTAGAGGGAAACACTTCAAGATTCAGGCACATACAAGAACTCTCTGAAAAGGACTCCAGGGTCACAAGAGAGAACCCCAAGTGCTACAAATTAGACTATATGAATTTGAAATGCTTCTGCACAGCAAAGGAAACTATCAGGAGTTTGAACATACAAGGTACAAACTAAGAGAAAATCTGCATCAAGTACATCAGACCAGAGGTAGGATGGGGTGGTGCTGTTAATAGGTAGATCATATATAAACACCGAGACCCACAAAATATCCCACTAATATATGGGCTACAATACATGTGGCACTTCTCACAAGACCAAATATTACCAAAAACGTTCAACGTGCTTAGTCATCCAGAAATACAAATGGAAACTTGTTCAAGATTCTACTTAACCCTAGTCAGCCTGGCTACCACCAAGAAAACAACAAAACATGCTGTGGAAGACGTGATGGGGAAAGAGGAAGCTTTATTTGCTGCTAGTTGGGGTGAAAACTGGTACAGCCACTATGGACTAGGCATGGGGTATCCCCAAAAAAGATAAGAAGAGAACTACCATACGACCGACCCAGCTTTGGATGGGTATACATCCAAATGACTCTGTCTTCTGCCATGGAGACATTGTTCCTAAGTGTTTGCTGCTGCTGCTGCTTTAACTAGTATCACAGTGGTTAAGAAACGGAACTTGCCTAGGTGGCCATCAATACATAATGGATAAAGGGATGTATAAACACACAGTGGAGTTTTATTCAGACAGGGAGCAAAATGGAACCATGACGTCTGCAGGAAAATGGGTGGAAATGGGAAGTATCACGAAGAGCCAAATAAGGAAGACTGACAAACGCCAAGTTCTCTCATGGTGTGCGCGTGCATGCGTGCGTGTGTGCGTGCATAGGAAGCTAAGTCATGAAACTAGAAAGGAGACCATGAGAAAGAGAAAAGATCTTAAAGGAGAAAAAAAGAAGTGTAATGGAGTAGAAGAGGCAGGAAAGCAGAGAGAGCTGTGGGGAGAGGAAGGGCTGAGCAGGACGGGGTGGGAAGGGAGATCATTGAGAAAACAAAGCGACATGGAGATTTCATAACGGAACACGCTAATTTGGGTGCTAATGCTAAATTAATAAAACAAGGAAACACAAAAATGAAACAAGTGCCGGGCGCACGCCTTTAATCCCAGCACTTGGGAGGCAGAGGCAGGCAGATTTCTGCGTTCGAGGCCAGCCTGGTCTACAAAGTGAGTTCCAGGACAGCCAGGGCTACACAGAGAAACCCTGTCTCGAAAAAACAAAAACAAACAAAAACAAAACAAACAAACAAAAAAAAAAGAGAAAAAGAAACAAGTTAAAGATATAAAGGGTGGGGGATTTAAAGTTTTCTTCAAACTCTGAAAATGTGTACATTTTAGAAATAGGTCTGAAAAATCTTTGTCGTGGTACAAAGCAAACTAATTAGAAGTTAAAAACAAATCCGCTGAAAAATCCAGAAACATCATACAGGAAACAGAAACCTCACACATACCTCCCGCTCCTTATGGCCACTTTTCTATTCTTTGCTCTCACCCATATTCTGACTAAGCCAAGTGTCCCGATTTAGACTATTTCATGGCCCTCACAAATCACAAATACTTCTTGTTAATGCATGCGCAAATCTTACTTCTAAATGATTACTAATACACCAAAAGACAAGTAACAAGTTCTTGAGTCCTATCACCTAGTAATTTGGATTCCGATAACCTGAAGGCAGCCTGGGTAAGTGTGTTAGCACTCATTAACCAGAACAAACTAATGTAAGGCTGGCTGTTGCTTCGCAGAGCTACAGAATACTGCTCACAATTTTTCACAGATAAAAGCCTCTGAGAACAATTTGATCATTTTTTTTCCTTCAAAGAATTGCCGTATTTACCTACTAGACCAAAAACCAAAAAGTCAACATAGATGCCTGTTGTTTTCGAGAATAGGCAAAGCAGACAACTAATATTCATTGCATTTCTAAGAGGCAAGGTAAGAAGAGTATCTTTTAGTGCTAACTCTTTACAAAGGGCCAGATCTGCGTCTCTCTTCAGAGTCCACTGACCTTCTACAGCACCGAGCAATAATCTAATGCCTTTCAGAAGCACAGAGCCCCAGCCCTGTGTTGGCATCCTAGTCCACACCAGTATCTCCAGTGCCAACCCTCACATCAGGCACTGCTATCCGTTCATGTAGAAGTTTCCCTGGATTCCTGGCCTGATGTGATACAAAAGCAAGAAATTATCCAGCACACTGTACCTGTTCCTCCTCCCTCCACAGGCTCTGCTGTTCAACAGCAGCCTCAGATCCTGGCCTGTTTCAGCTCAGGGTCTTTGGCCTGCAGGTCCCAGATACCCACTAAATTTCTCATTTCTCATCTGGTAGCACCTGCTGAACCCATTCATTTCAAAGGAACCTGGGTCTTGGCTTGACTTTAGGGACTCCTAAGTGAGCTAGCCTCAAACTTGTGTGATCCTTGTGCCTTGAACTTCCAACTACTGGATCACAGGCATGTGTTACCACACTAGGCTTGCAAATGCTTTGTTTTATAAAGCCTTTTCTTGTTTGCTTGGTTTTTTTTCTTTCTGTACTTTTGTTTTATGTTTTAGTTCATAACAAAATATCTACTGAATAGATTGGTGGTTCTCAGCCTGTCAGTTACAACCCCCTTGGGGGGGAGGTCACATATCAGAAAACCTGCATATCAGATATTTACATTATGATTCACAACAGTAGCAAAATTATAGTTACGAAGTGTCAATGAAGACTTTTATGGTTGGGGTACTACAACTTGAGGAACTGTATTAAAAGGTTGCGGCATCAGGAAGGTTGAGAACCACTGGTCTAGAAGGAACAAACCACCTTCACTTAGAGAATGAGCCGCACAGATTGCTCCCTTGGCATTCTCAGCCTAGGCGTGGCTGTAGCCACTTGAATGAAATGGGGTGTCAGGAGGCTGGTCGACCTGGACTAAGACAGTGCTGAACACAGTCCATTGCCACCTTTTAAAAAAAGGTTTGCTGAAGTGACCTGTCTGATTTTTCCTCTAAAATCTTCTTACTTCTCTATTGAGATGCTCAATTTTACAATTAGTCCTTGAATCATCGCAGATGCTGGGTCCCCAACAGACTGGCAGTAACTAAGGAGTCAAGAATGTCACCTGTCCTAGGGCTCCAGGATTACAAAGCTGCTGAGGTATCACAGCTGTGGAGTCAGCTCTTGTTAAGTTACCTAGAACTGAATGTCAAATTTCAGAAAGCAAAACCACACAAGTCTTTAGGGGACAAAGTCCAGGAGAGCAAACTTCTATTTTAAGATGCAAATGCAATATCATATAATTTGAGGAAGATCTTAAGGAATAGTAATGGAATTATGGTTGTTAGCACTAATAAACTTCATAATGTCTCTCAGGTTGGAGAAAACTAAAGAATCGAGACAAAAGTATGGTACAAAATACACTAATTAACCAACTAGACAGCTAGGGAGCACCAGAACTCTTCAAGACACGCTGTGAACTCTGGTCTGTGTGTTTAAAGGGGAGAGGGGATGCAGAGGACTTGTATAGTTAAGAAACATACCCACAGGAAGATAACAACCAACCATAACACCAATACCAGACGACCTGTGCTTAGGTTGTCATTGAAAATCTGAGACCAGAGGCAAGGCCTAGCAGGTCTAATTTGACTTTTATCAGCCATACAGCTTTAGCCAAGTCACTGGATCTTACTGGAGCCTAAGATGGCTTCTGAGTTTAAAGATGGATGGCCTTTAACTCTGATCCTCTCTTAAAATGGGAACCCTTCATTTGCCCAAATGTGGGCAAAAACCTGAAAGTCCTTTATGACTTGGGGAGTCATAACGGCACCTATGTGGAGTAAAACTTCACCCTTCACCGAGAGAGAGGCTGCTCAGAGCTCAGCTGACCAGAAAGAGGTTGGTCAAATTTCAAAAGTGGAGGCTGGTGAGAACCTAGGTACCTGCTACTGTAGAATAAAATCCTTCTTGAGCTGGGCTTCCCAAGCGTGCCTTACAAGAAATCCCAGGCAAGGACTTGTAGTTAGCAGAGTTATGAAGAGCAGAGCCAGGCAAGGGAGGAGCCTGCATGCCAGCAGTGAGCCGTTAAGAGCTCAGTCAGCTGGTGATGATAGTTATAAGGTCTGCACCAGGATTTCAGGGAAACATTTTCCTTTGGGGGCTTCAGAGTTGCTACAGACAAACCTATTATGAGGCAGAGCTCTCTTTTAATTCAATTACTACAGTTCAAAGGACCCTTCTGCAATGTAACATATAGATAGATAGATAGATAGATAGATAGATAGATATCCAGAGTTAATGATATATTCTCAAATTTTTAATAATGGTTCACTTATTTCATTAATACTGTGGTTAATATAGAAACTCACAACTGGTCAAAGGACAAAGTAAGTGTCAGTGGCATGCTCAGCCACAAATGGGGCATCTGTATCACACCCCCTCCCAAGGCTCAGGGGCCACAAAAAAAGGGGGGCCAGAAAGATTATAAGAGTCACAGGCTGGGAAGGACCAGAGCTAGATGGTGTCTTCTGGACGTGACAGGTGTGCTGCACTCATGAACCCACAGCCCCTGTAGTTGCCTCTTCCACAAAACCACTGGAGTACACACAATGAAGCCAACCATCGGTCTAGTAAGGAGTGGAAAGGATTCATGAGCCCCATCCCTAACTGAGGACTGTGAGCAGCTAAGGGCTTTGGAGGGAGGGAGGGCCAGTTTTCTTTAAGAGTGAGACCCCTGGCAAGTCGACCAGGCTCCTCCAGTGATGGCCCCACACTCAGGAGTATAATATGGGCAGCCCAAATTATACTCAATAGAGTGAGCACAAAATTAGGGTGTTTGTGAATATGCTCAAAACATGTTGTATAAAATTTTCAAAGAATAAAAATATTATATTTACAAAAGTTTGTTACTTTGGGTATTCCTGAAATCTATGTCTTTTCTCCATTAAGTATTGAATCCAGGGCCTCGAACAGGATTAGACAAGGACCTAACAACTCTTGGTAGGTACTGAACTCAGGACCTTGAGCAGAATCACAACTAAGCTGAAGTTTCAATTATGGCAAGCTAGTGTGTTTAGAGCCTGAACATTTTTCTTCTATGTCTTAAAAAAAAAAAAAACCCTCTTTTTCAAGCTGGGTATAGCTCCATACACTTTTGCCAACACTATGGAGGCAGAGGCAGAAGGACCTCCAAGTTTGAGGTCAGCTTGATTCATATAGTGAGTTCCAGGACAACCAAGGCTATTTAACAGAATATATATGTATATATATATATATATATACATATATATATATTCTTTTGTCACTATTATTATGTGTGGGTACATGTATGTATGGTGTGTATGTTGTACGTATTGTGTGGGTCTATATCTTCTCTCCTTCCAGGAGATCAAATTCAGGTCATCAGGCTTGGTGGTAAGCACCCTTTCCACTAAACCACCTTAATTTCAGTCTATAAAACAGGAATTTGTGTAACTTAACCATACCCCCAAGTAACTAAGGGAAAAACCACTCAGTCATTTAGTTACTTCTGTAGCACTGTGCAGAATAACTGGGTTGTAATTCTTACAGAACAATACATTGACTATTACTGGTAATTAGCACTTTTCTAGGGAGAAATGTAGGTAATTTAAAGTTTGCTACCAGCTAATAGTATAAACAAATAAAAAGACAAATTATTTTTAAGTACTTTAGAAATAACCTTATTAGGAGAGTTTACTTTCAATTAATGTATCAAATAATTCTTAACTTCTCATTAAATGAGGAAAATATACCTGACAAGGACATGATAGTATAATAAAACTGCACTTTAAAAGGGTGGGGTCTATAACTAGAACCCTTATCTAATTTTAAAAAAAAGAGACACCTCTCTTCTTTGGAACAACGGCAGAATGAGTTTGGTTAGATGTTAGATGTTACAGCCTTCGCAGTAACCTGGATAGAAATGCCCTGGAAAACCCAAAAGTTCAAATGATATAAACCAGCTGCTAGGAGAGGAGCCAAGTTCTAGTCAGTGGTGTAAGAGCCATGGCAATGACCACGGTGCCCAGGAGATGGCTCTGCAGGTAAGGGCACTTGTCACCAAGCCTGATGACTTGAGTTTGATCTCTGGAACCCATATGGTGGTACACATACAACAAGACATGTGTATCTGTACACAGTCATTGACACATACACACAGATATACAGACACGCACAACACATACACACAACACATACAGAATAAACAAATAAATAAATAAAAAAATTAAAGCATCAGGGCACTGGCCATCTAAAATGATGCTTCTTAGAAGGAGAAGGCAGCCTCTCAGGAAGTTGAACATATGCCAACTATATGATCCAGTCCCACTCTCCCATATGTACCTAAAAGAAATAGGATGAAGGTTCACATAAAGATTTATGTATAACTGGCCATAGCAATTTTACATATAATAGCAAAAAAACTAGAATTAATCCAAGTGCCCATCACCAGATGACTAAGAAATACAGGTATCTGAAGATGTAAGTAAACTCACAGTACAGAAATCAGGTCAGTGATTACCTGAGAAGAAGACAGGGGGAATGCAAAGGGACACAAAGATACTTTGGGGTGATGGATCTAATACCTTGATTTTGCAGTTTTACAGCTGTGTCAAAAGTCACATAAGTATTATAGAAAACATCGAATTTACATTATCACTTATGCAATTGATCTTCTACCTCAGCTAAACTGCCTTAAATATGGGGCGAGGAGTGTGTGTGTGTGTGTGTGTGTGTGTACGAGTTTGGGCACATGTGCTAGTGAGGACTACCTCAGCTGTCAGTCTTCCCTCCCTACGTCACGTGAGGCAGGCTCCCCTGTTCAGTACTATGCATTCCATGCCAGTAAGCCCACCTGCTTCCAGCAAGTCTTCTGTCTCTGGTTTCTTAGATTACTTCTGTCCTCACTGCTGAGGAATTTCAAGAGAGGTCTTGTAGTGAAGGAGTCTTTTAACAATGGGTATGATGGCATATGCCTTTAATCCCAGAGCTCAGAGTTAGGATTAGGAGGCAGGGGCAGGTGGATCTCTGTGAGTTCGAGGCCAGCCTGGTCTACAAAGCAAGTTCCAGAACCGCCAAGACTGCTACACAGAGAAATCCTCTCTCGAAAAACAAAACAAAAAAGTCTTTTAATTTATTTCAGGGAGGGAGGTACTCTATCTTTCCTATCTCAAAGTATTTAAAGTAGGAAAGAGGGGGAAATCACTCCTATGTGAGAAGGAAAAATAAAAAAGAATACCCTTTCACACAAAATAAAAAAGATACCCTTTCACAAGGCTTCTCATGGGTACCTCAGACAAATCACACAGTATCTCAGGCCCTCTGTTCTCAGTTGTACAGTGAGGACTTTGGGTAAAGTCTGGGATAAGTGGATGCTATAAACACTGCTTCCTTCACTGAATAGATGAGACCCTCAAACATCTCAGGCACTGGCCCAGGCACCATGGCACAGCAGGAGCACACCAGTAATCACAGCACTTGGGAAGCAGATGAAGAACAACCATGAATTCAAGGTTCTGCTAGGTAGAGAACCTCATGTAACCAGCCAGCCTGGGCTACATAACAGCCTATCTCAAACTCCAGAGGACCTAGGTTCAGTTCCCAGCACCAACATAATGGTCATTTGAACGAGCTGTCACCCATCAGTCTTGGACAAAGAAGACTAGTGCTGCTAGCACTAGGAAATGAGCCAAGGTAGGGGTAGGATGAGGGGTGCTTTGCCCTGCTTTAGGAAGTGGGCAGCAGGAATAACCTCTCAGAGCTGATGAGAGCTGAACAGATTCTGGAAGAGTCAGGGAACCAAGCCAATAGAGCAACTGAAGATGTGACAGCAAGGACAGATCCCTGAGGCGGCTCTTGGATTATATGGTAAAGAGAACCTGGCCTCTCTCTTGTATTTTACAGCCTCCTGCTCACGATGCACCCAGCCCTGTAAATGTGTTGACACACAACATTCTAAAGAGTAGCACAATACCAGTGGACTAGATTGCCTCCTTCAAAGGTAGGCTTTCTACACCAATTATTTGCTCTTCTCCAGCTCCTGACCATGCTATTACTTACTCCAGGCAATGATACATAGAATTTAAATGCTGTTTTCAAAACTTTTCATAACAGAAAACCAAAGTAACAAACTTTAGATGACCGTACAGTGCATACACAAAACAAAGTCATAGAAATCGTCAGGCTTTCTGTGACTGCGGCGTATGTATGTACTACAATGTTTTTAAGTATTAAGGTGAGCTCACAGATATCTTAGCTTGAAAGCACCATCCTAAGCAAACATGTAGTAATAAAGTTATTCAAACACAAACCAAAACCGGCCTGTTAGATAACTCAGGATGTTAAAGCACCATCAAACCTCATGACCAGTGCTTAATCCTCGGGGTCCACGGAAAGAGACTCCCAAAGGTTGTTCTCTGACCTCCACATGTGAACCATGGCATGTGCATAGGCCTTATTGCAACATACATGTGTTTGTGTGTGTGTGTATGTGTGTGTGTGTTCTTTAAACTTCTTTAAACTTAAAAAAAAGTGCAATGACTTCTAAAAATAACAAGAGCACACATTTTTAGAAGAGCTGGGAGTCTGGGAATCTGGGAACAAGGAGGAAGAAACTCCAAATTGCTGAAGGAAGGAAGGAAGGAAGGAAGGAAGGAAGGAAGGAAGGAAGGAAGGAAGGAAGGAAGGAAACCCTAGGTTTTAAAGGCTGCCCACAATAATGAGAATGTGTGAGCACTGGGTTGAGAAGGGTTCTGTCTGGGCCAGCCTTTAAATGTCAAGTTCCCAGAGGGCAGTCTACCCTATCTCACCTGACCAGACTCTCAGTCCAGTTACCCGATGTAACTGCTTATCTTCTCATTGCTCAAATCCTGGGGGTTTAATGGGGAAATAGCACTGGCTGCAATTGAAAGATTCCACGTCTGTTAGTGACATGGTACACTTTGGAACGGCTAGGATTAAAACAAGTTTGTTAATTTAATAGGTAATCTCTCAAGGGACGCTAACCAATGAGCTCTGTCAACCAAGGGCGCTGACAGACACTGTGCCAATTTCTCTGTGAAACCCTGTTACCACTCTCACCCCTGAAGTCAGAAGTGCATGCACCCAATTTCCAGGAGCCTGGGAGACTCAGAGTAGCCAAATTACACCTGCGAGGCAAGCATTTTCCTACACTGCCACACAGCTGTCACACACAGAAAGCAGCTCATTTAAACTGTGCCCTTCAGCCCTATTTAGGGATATCTCGCTAATGATTTCAAATTACAACTGTTGCTTTATCTCAAACAGTGATAAAAGGGAGAGCTATATTCGTGATGCCTTTCTTTTAAAGTCATTTATCTGCTCTCCTCTCAGGGGCACACACACAAAAAAATGTTGAGACAAGTACAAACCTGCCTGAGCTTATTATAGATGCAGCCCTCCTTCTCTCCCTCCTTCCGCTCCACGCCAGCACCCCTCCCTGTCTGGCTTTTCCAGAATTGAGGCAGTAGCCTCCGGTAAGGAACTGTAAGTGGTTCTTTTATCAAAACAAGAAGGGATTCGCCGACAGGGAGTGAGTCAGGCAGAGGCAGCAAGCCCCTCCCTCATCCTGGCAGTTCAATTCACCCAGTTCCTCCAGGTCAGCAATCGCTCAGGTTTCAAGGAAGAAAAGTCAGAGGAGGGCCTTTAATCCATCCAAATCCAGGAGCTGGGATGGAACACACGCGCTTGCCAGATCAGAGGTGTGGGCAGGCGACTGCATGTTTGTGCACAGGCACTGCCTGGCTCAGGGCGAGATGGGGGGGGGGGGGCAACGCTGGAAGATCCACGAGGATGGACAAAGCCACAACTATTATAGTGTGAAATAGCCCCTGCAGGCACTGACTTCGGTCAGGAAATCTCCCTAGGTTTATTTTCAGGCAAGTGACTCACAACCTAGTCTCCATAAGTAATTCCATCAAAATGAGTCGCGGGTTCCTCTAACCCGACTTTCTGCTGCCCTCTGGCTGCCCCTCCCTTCTCTCCGCCCATCCTGTAAACCCAGACAGCTCACAGACAGAGCAAGCGTACCCCAGGGGAACAGGAGGCAGGCTCTCCGGCCCAGCCCCCACCCTCGGGAAAGGATGAATGGGGCCAGCACCGGCGAGAGCGCGGAGAAGGGGCGTGTGGGCTGCGCGTGAGGTGTGTACGCGGGTGTGCGCGCGTGGGCACGCACCCGGGCCAACTTACAGAGGTGGAGTTGGTCCTCGACTGACCCTGGTTTCGCACCTCCTGCTCCCGGAACTGCAGCCCGGCCAGATGCTTTTCCAACGCCTCCCAGTCCATTGGGGGCGCAGGGGGTTCTTCCGGGACTCGCGTCCCGCGGTCCGGAGGCTGAAGACAGAGCCCCCCAGATGCCCGGTTCCGGCCTCCGCGCCGGCTCCCTGGAGGCTGGGTCTTCTGAATGGGTCGCCGGGGAACCCGGGAGGCATTCGGCCGGCCGGCTACCACCACGTTGCCATTGTGCCTGAGGTCTTGGGGGTCGTGCGGATGGAGGTTGCCGTTAGGCATCGGGGACGGCATGGTGGTGGTGGCGCTCCTGCTCCCGCTGCCGCTGCTGCCGATCCTGGCGCTCACGTCCCCCGGCTCTCGGGCCGGACAGCGGTCATCCCGATACCCTCGATCGTCCTCCTCTTCCTCCTCCTCCCCGTCCTCCTCCGGAGCCCACTCATCAATCACCTTCTTCTGGTAGACCGGGAAGGGCTCTTCATAGTCTTCCAGAGCAGACACCAAGTCCAAGCTACCCCCCGGCGACGATGAGGATTTGCACTCGGAGCAAGGGGTCACTTTGGTGGAGTTGGACTGTGAGCTGGCGCGGCTGCTGCTGCTGCTGCTGCTGCCGGCGTCACTGCCTAGATCCATCCCATCCTCTCGGTAGTCCTGGGAGGGGAGGAGGGAGAAAGAATGAGTGGCCGGGTTGAGCCCGCTGCTCCGGCCGCCCGCTGCCCACCCCGACCTCCCCGCGCGCGGCGCCGGCCAGCCGTGAGGTGCGATCGCCCTAAGAGGCCTTGGGGCGGGAGCCAGCAGCAGCCTGAGCTGCCTCCACCCCTCCCCGCACAAGTTGACTTCCTCTGGTTAACTAACCCGCAAATTAGCAAAGGGGTGCGCAGCCACGGGCGCGCACTTTTCACCCTCATAGCCCAGGGGCGCGCGCGGACTTTGTGTTAACCATTTTACGCCAGGCGCGCCCTAGCACTCCACCCCAAGGATTCTCCCAAACACTTTCCCACTGAATTCTGATTCCCTGGGGGCGGGACCCAAGAGGGAGGTAGAATCTGATTTCGCACCTCGCGGGGGCACTGGGACCACCCCCAAGCTGGCCCCGCCCGGCCCCGCCCCCTCCCGGCGGCCACTGGGAGCCCCGCGCCGGGCGAGCTCAGCTTTACTTTCTAAGGAACCGCAGTAGTCGTTGGGCACATCCCGCCTGCGCGCCTCCTCGGCCAGCCCCTCTCGGGAAGGATGGGCACGGGGGCGCTGTTGGCCTACGCCCCAGCAGGATGGCACCCCTCAGTGCTTGCTTCTGCCAAAGGTGTGCGAGGCCCGGGCGCAGCGACTGTCGCTGCAGGCGCCGCCGCCCTGGGGAAGGGAAGACGCGCCCTCTCGGCGACGGCGGCAGACCCGGTCCCGCCACGGAGCATGCCCAGAGGCTGCGGGGTGCGGCGCAGTCCGCTCGCCCGGTTTTCCCCGCTGGAGGCTGGAGCTAGAGGCCGGCTGGGAGAGCGCGGAGAGGCGAGGGGGGAGGGAGGGTACCGGCGCTCGGCTTACAGACTCCGCCGTGTGTAAGGACCGCGCCCTGGGGAGGGGATCTGTGCTCAGCGCACCTCGAGGCCTCTTGGCTGGGCTCTTTATCCAAGCAAAGCCTCCTGGAGGGCCGCGCGGACCCGATACCTCCCAGTCCACGCGGAAGTCCCCAAGTGACCCTGAGAAGGGCCTCCTGTCATCCTCACAAGCAAATACACAAGCCGCGTAGAAGCTCAAGTGACCAGTGGTCAGACCCTGTCATTTCCTTTCTACCTTCCCCATACCCGCTTCCTCTCCTTCAGCGCGCCCTGGTATCCACTTCCAAGTTCAGGCAGTGGGTGGAACCTGTTGCTTTTGCTCACATTTCCTTCCCCTTCCCAGTGGCACTGAGGATGACCTCAGCGAGGTGTGTGTACCGCTAGGAGTGAGAGTGTGAGCGGGGACTGTTATCTAATGTAGAGGTCAGGAAGTGGAGTGGAGATCTATCCTGAAGGTGGGGCCAGACATCCCTTCCAACAGAACCAATCCAGAAGATTGTAAAGGAGAAAGACAGTCCTGAGTGGTGGTGCCCGTAGTACCTTGGTTGGCTTTGCTTACTTTGTTTTTTCTTTCAGGGAATTGAGTAATTAATTTTTTAAAAAATCTGTGGGAAAGTTTCCAAGACCATACACGGGCTACCTAAACTTGCCAGCCCTTCTTTTTAGGAAGAAGTTTTGATGATGTGAAACTATTCGCTTGGATGATGTAGATGGGCTGCTGCATACCTTTTAAGGACTAAAAATTTCCTCTGAACACTCTTGCCTGTAAGAAGTTAGCTAGGAAATGCCTCCTCTGTGGTGAGAATGGAAGCGTGCTTAACTCTACAATGAAATGGAGAGTTTCCTTGGACTACCAGATTTAGGCCTGTAACTAATTTATTCCAGCAGGACTAGTCTGGACCAAACCCCAACCCTTGCTTGGCACCCTCCAAATGGAGGAGCAGAGGCATACTTAGGATTCCTGGGTAGGGAGTGGCTGCCACCCAGCCATCAGGGCTCTTGTGGGGGACTTGGTGCAGAGACCCTTTGTCTCAGTGATTTCCTCTCTTAGGTAAGCCCCTGGCCAGGAAATGTAATCAAACCTTTCTAACTTGTTTGGAAGCAGCAATCCTGTGGAAAACAGGAAAAGAGGCCTCTGGTCTGCCCAGCACTTCAGACAAAAGGGACTGGTTAGGACTTAAAGTACAATTCACATGAACATCTGTAAACAGCCTGCTTAGTGCCCCAAATATGTTTTGATGTGAGGGTGCGGTGGAGTGCTGGCTGCCACTGAAAGGTATGTGAGTGGTCCAGTGCTCTGTGCCATAGATGGGAAGTTCTGCTCAGAAGATCAACATGGGACATGACAAAGCTTAGGTCAATAAAGCTACCTAGAGTGCTGGAGAAATGGCTTAGCGAGTAAAGTGCCTTCTATAAAAGCCAGGATCTGGGTGCTGCCTGTAACCCCAACATGCTGGGGTTGGGTGTGAAGACAGACAGATCCCTGATAGTGGGAGTCAGGCTACCCCAAACTGCAAGTCCTAGGTTCAGAGAGAGACCCTGTCTCAAGAAAAAAGAATTTCAAAATAAGCTGACGTAATAAGGCGATGTCAACCCCTGACCTCACACGTTCCTACACAGGCAGGTATGCCTGCATGCATGTGTATACACACAGGCATACAGTACACATACATACACAGAGCTACGTACCCTGTGGCAGATGCAGGTGGACAAATATTTATCAGCTGGAGTGACAGACAGGAGCATTATAGTGACAACCCAGTTTTTAGGCACCAGGACCTCCAGAGCCACCTACCCACACAGCTAGCACACTAACTCCTCAAGTGCTTTATGGTCTGTGATCAGGAAATGTAAATGAAACCTAAATAAAACATTTGGCAAGGTAAATGCACTGTCAGAAATGCGTGGCATTTCAAAACCAACTATAAACATCTTGGAATTTGTCTGTGCGTTCACATTACTTTCTGACCAGATAATCTGGATCAGATGGGAAGTACCAAGCCTCCCTTTTCTCCTCCATCCATGGAAAGTGCTTGGCCAGCCCAGTTACCATTCTGCTTCCAGACTTCCACCCCCTGCCAAGAATGCTCCCACTCTGGAACAGGAAGGCCTGCCAACTTCAAGGCAGCAATAGTGAGCAGTTAGGTCCAGTAGGGTGGAGAAATGATTTGCAAAGTGATCCAAAAGTCCCGTCTTCTTCCTCTTTAGGGAGGCTTCTCTCAAGTTAGTTTGCTACTTTCTTCCTTAGATCTATGCCCTAAAACCTCTGTGAATCAGACATCAGAAATGTGGGACAAGAGGAGAGGCCTACTTCCAGAACCTTCCCTGTCAGTCCAGTGTTGACATTTCTGCCTAGATTAAGAGTCCCTTTTGACCACCAACTGCCCTCACACCAAGTACTGCACTCTGAAGTAGTCCTGACTATTGTATGCAGCCAAGTGTAGCCTTCCTAGAAATGCAGCTCTCCCCCTGACCATCAAAACTCCACAAGGGCTGCCTCTGAAGGACCTGCTTTCCATCACCACCTCCAACTTTTCCAACCAACATTTTTTTTCTTTATCCTCCTGGAAGGTTTGGCTCTTTCCTGCTCACTTGGCTCAGAGGACACCGAGGACATGCCTCTGAGCCCATGGCATCCACTGCAGTGTGACACATCCTATCAGTGTTGCTGTTTAATCTGCTTCTCTAATAGCCTCATAGAATTACATTTTCTGTTAGAACTCATGTCATACATCTGTTTAAAAACAAATATAAGTTCCGTGAAACGCTTATTTTGTGAGTACCCTATTCTAGGGTGTTAGAGGTGTAGTTCAGTGGTTAGAAGGCTGATCTAGCATGCCAGAGGTCCTGAGTTCAATCCCCCAAATGGTCGGAAATGGGGTAGTGACGCAGGCTCAGACAATCCAGAGGAAGAAAGCCTATGCTTCAGGCCTTCATGCTTATCCTTGGCCTCAACCAAAGGTTCCAAATTTTAGACCTAGTCTGAAAACTCTTGTTCTAACTTACTTAAAAACAAAGTGTACCTGTATCTTTATACCTTGCTATGGTGACTTGAAAGTCCTTAAGTGGGATGGGATTCTGGTGTGGAAAAGAAGATACTCTGAGCTCTGTGAACAGCAGGGCTGAGAAAGGAATAACGGCTTGATAGACATTTGTTGTTCGAGTCATTAAGATTTTCTAACTTTCTTTGGTCCTCAAGAGTTCTTCGAGGAAACTTTTTCTACTCATTTGTATGTGAAGTGGTCAAGGACGGTGATATTAAGTAATTTTCCCAATGTTACAAACTGGTAAAGTAGGCGGCTGAGCCAGGACTTGACACTGGGTAGTTTGTGTTTAGAATTTTTATTTGTATTCTCTCATCTACAAGGTCAGTAGATCTTGGTCCCAGGTGGGTCAACTTACTAGGGAGGGAAAATGTCAGAAAGGGTCTCCTTGCAGCATCCTCAGGCTAGCTCTGTCTCCTACTTGGAATCACTGTGTGGGCAATATTTGTGTTTGAGGAAGCTGGCTGGCACAGTGCTTGGCCTCTTAAGTTCAGAATATTCAGCAGATTAGGATATTATGTTGTGAAAGGAAGAGTATAGGGGCTGGAGAGATGCATTCTGTTTTCAGCCTCTACAGGTTGCTCACAATATCTTTAACATAAGACTCCCTCTTCTGGCCTTCAAGAGCATGTTATGTCTGAGGTACACATACATATGTGCAGGCAAAACACTCATACAAATAAACAAATAAAAAATGTTGATAGATGGGCCTGGAGAGATGGCTCATCAGTTAAGAGCATTGGGTGTTATTCTGGAGGTCCTGAGTTCAATTCCCAGCAGCCACATAGTAGCTCAGGATCATTTATAATGGGGTCTGATGCCCTCTTCTATCATGAAGGCATACATGCAAATAGAACACTCACATACATAATAAAGAAATCTTAAAAAAAAAAAAAGTGATTCCAGCACAAGAGGCAGGCGGGTAGATCTCTGAGTTTGAGGCCAGCCTGATCTGGAGCAAGTTCTAGGACAGCCAGAGCTACACAGAGAAACCCTGTCTTGAAAAACAAACAAACAAACAAACAAACAAGCAAACAAGTGTCAAAGAAAAAGTAAAGATACTTCAGGAAAGGAAATATCATGGTTCTGCCGGCTAATGTGGTAAGTTCCTCCCCTGTCTCCCCCCTCAAAACAATTTCTTTAAGGTCAGCTTGGGTTTTTTATTTGTCACAGATAGGAAACTGGATCCATAATAAAACAGTGTGGTCACGCCCCTCAGGACTAGTGCTATTTCCAGGATTTTAACTTGTGAAGGCAGTATCTGAGAAAAGACCTGTTTGAAATACATGTGTTGTAATGGGCGTGAGTAGGGGAAACACTTGCAAAAAATTCTCCAAGCTAGTTCTGAAATAATTAGCACCAACACTGAACTTTCTTTACATTGTGGCTGGTATACTAACAAGGAGTTGGCTAGCGAAGGGTTTGTTTCATCTTTATTGTGTGGATTCCATGCAAGTCACACACAGGACACAGATGTTCTGCTGTTTCATCACCTGTGTGTAGCTCTGGGGGTATTGAACCGCTCTGTAGGACGAAGTGTCCTAGATGTAGAACATCTGGGCCTTGTTTCCAGCCCGGTCTCTAAACAACTTTATGACCACAGTTTGCCAATGAAAGAGAGCAGACGGCCTGTTGAAGGCATTTGGCAAATAGCAGGGGTTGGTTAAATGTCTGGAAGAAAACAGGCTTCTTCCAGTCTAGAGACTCTACGGATTTCATCCTAGAAAAGATGGAAAATGGGATGCAAAAATGTCTCTCAGTCTTTTATCACCTTCCTTATCAAAAGATACCTCGTTTCTGCCCCACCCCCTCCCCTTTGCCCCTCACTATGGCAGGCAGCAGGCTGGAGAGCTGGCCCTGAAGTCAGGACAGCAGGAGAGCTAGCCCCTCCCCTTATTAGCTATAGGACCAGGGAGAGTGGGCCCTGCCCCTCACCTGTGCAGCATAGTAGAGCTGGCCCTGGTGGCTAAGGCACAGGTGATTGCTGACTGACCCCTTGCTGGCTTCAACATTAGGTGAACTAGCCAAGAATGGTATCGCAGGCTCCGGAGAGCGAGCAGGCTGACCAACTCAGCTTTGGCCCAGGCCCAGATCCAGGGCTCTGAGTTGGTCTATCCCAACATCTACTCCCATGTATGATCTGCTGGAGCACTGAAAGGGTCAGTTGTGCAGATCTGCAGGATCTCCATGACAGCAGACAATGACAGGATATCTATAAGGAGTCCCGGTGAGAATGTAATATTGATGGTTATAGCAGAAGCCAGAGGCCTCGAAACAAACTAGTGACTTATTGCAATGAGCATTTGCAAGTAAAGCTGTGTGGACTAAAGGGTCTACGGTATGACACACCACAGCTTCCACAACAAGAACTTTTTATTCTATTTTATTTTCCTTTGGGGGAGGAGGTGTTGCAAGGGCAGAGGACAGATATTAAGGGGATAGAGAAATGAGTGGAATTGGGGTACACAATGTGAAATTCACAAAGAATCAATAAAAAGTTGCAAAGAAAAAGATACCAAGTTCATTTTGTGCATTAATCTGAAACCAAAGTATGCCTGCTCACAGGCGAGGCAGGTTGTCTTAGGTACATGGTATCTTCACCAAGAGTCAGTTTTCACTTACTAGCTTATTTGTGTATACATTAGAGAGATGGATCTTCAGTATATCTAAGATGACATTTTCTCTCCCCCCCCATTGACAGTGCTATATTTCAATAGAAATGTCTATTTAAAATTCATCTCTTACGCCAGCAAGAGATGGCTCATCAGGTGTAGGAATTTGCTGTGTAAACCTGACAACTTGTGTTCACTCCTGAAGAGGTGGAAGGAGAGAACCAACTCCATAAAGTTGCCCTCTGGCTTCCACACATATACCCCCTCATCACACACAGATATTAGAATACATAAAGCAAATAAGAAAACATCTTAAAGGTCTTGATTTTTCCATTAGATGGTATGATTGTACAGTATACATTCCCCAATGATGAGAGCCCAAATAGTAATAATAGTACTTACAAAATAAACCCAGTCACGTGTTTTCCAAACCTGATCACAGGACCCCTAGACTAATGGTTTTGGTATTTACAGAAATAGGGGAGAATGTATGTTCATGATGAAGATTCCCCTGCATAGTTTGTAGGCATTAGGATCCAAACGGCTAAGCGCAGCAAAAATGGTATCTTTATCAGAGAAATGTCACATAAATATGTCTGTCAGGCCCTTACCTGCACGATAAGTCCCTATAGGTGAGAGCATTTGACACTATTCATGTAGACGGCAATGTGAGTTGTACCCTATAGGAACGTGCAGTGCACAATATGAACAGCAGTATCCAGAGGCCATGCTAGGATTCCATTAGTAGGAAATTTGCTCTCTTTTGACAAGAACGAGAGCATGCTATACTTCTAAAAAGGGCCATATCTCAGATGGAAAGAACTATAAGTCAACTGCCAGAACTTTCCTCTTGTGGGAGTTTTCTGCCATCATCGTCCATATTCTTAAAGTTCTCAGCAATTGAGAAGTAAGTCTGGAAGCAACCCTGATCTAACATTTTTGAGCGTCACTGGAAGGTATAACTCAGAAGATCTTGAAAGACAATCTAGGGACAGTTATAGGTGCACTCACTCCAAGCACTCACAGTAGCCTCCTAAGTGATAGGCACAGAAGCTGGTATCATTTGACCCCAGTAAACAAGAAGCTGCCCCGAAGGCCTTGTGTCTTGTGCTTCTGTCTTTTGCTTGCCAAAGAGCATCATTGCAGGAGGCTCAGAGATGTGAGAACTCTGTTCTGGTCACTTCATGATAAGATTTGGCTGCTACCATTGCCAGTGCTATACAGGGAATATAGCTTATGGAGCAGGAAGGAGCTTTTCCAAAAGCATTAGCACTGGCTCTGAGCAGCCCTGCATTCATGGACGAGGTGGTCCATGCAGCTCTCTGGCCCAATAGCATCCTTGTGAAAGAAGTGCATGAAACTGTCTGAGCCTAGAAACTGCTAAAGCTTCATGTGCCATGACCCAGATGCCTGAATCAGGCAGATGCACAGAATGGGCACTAGGGGCAACAGGGAGTGCTGGGGCATTCATTGCATCATTGTTAAGTTCAAATTCAAGTCCAAAAGCAGCTTCATTCTTTACCCATCTCTGTATCATCACTTGAACTTCAGTTCTTAGCTCTAGCCTCCCACAGTCTAAGTCTGCAATCAGAGCTGAAGAACTGACATCTTAAAAATCTTATGAGGATGGTCCTCCTCCATCCCTGCTATACTGGATGGATGACCCAGCACTATCTCTGCTATCTTGTGCAGATGTCCTGCTCCATCCCTGCTATCTCTTGTGGAGGGACCCATCCCTACTATTTCTATGGATGGTCCTGCTCTATCCCTCCTATCTTGTGTGGTTGGTCCTGCTTCATCCTTGTTCTCTTGGCCTAACTGTCAACACTAAGTTTTGATTCTCCAAGTGTCCCAGCCAAGTTAGAAGGTAATTGTCAAAGTTTGAAGTGAACTTTTTGAAAGACATTCATTTTATCCAAATTCACCCAAAGTTTCAGATGAAGGTATGTACTTTGGACAGCATTGTTCTGTAAGTTCGAAGCTACTTAGCTGGGTGGTCGTGGCACATGCCTTTAATCCCAGCACTTGGGAGGCAGAGGCAGGCGGACTTCTGAGTTCAAGGCCAGCCTGGTCTACAGAGTGAGTTCCAGGACAGCCAGGGCTATACCCTGTCTCGAAAAACCAAAAGAAAAAAAAAGTTCGAAACTACTTCGTTTAAATAAGCTCCCAAATATCCCAACACAAATGGATCAATAAAAGCAGCATGTCGTAAATTTAAAAATCACAGAAGACATGTTAAGGGACTGTTAACATTTAGAGTAATAGATTAATTTATAAAAGTCACAAAGAAAAGTATAATTACTTCTTTTGTTGTCAGACAAGGTCTCACATTTAACAGCCCTGGCTGGTCTGGAACTCACTATGGAGAACATGCTGGCCTCAAACTCATAGACATTCGATTTCCTCACAGTACTGGGATTAGAGGGATAAACCACCATACTGGACTATTGTTATTTCTATTAAAAAAAAAGATAGAGGGCTAGAGAGATGTCTTAGTAGTTAAGAGGATATGGGTTTGATTCTTAGCACTCACAACCCTCTGTAATACCAGTCCCAGAGGACCTGACACTCTCTTCTGGTCTCTAGGGGCATTGCACATACGTGGTACACAGATACATGAATGGACAAAAACACCCATCCACATGAAAAAATAAACCAATAAAAATATAAATAGAACATTTGGATTGGAGTTAGTCAAATAATAGCATTGTAAAGGTCTGGGTTTGCTCCCTAGTACAAAAAAAAAAATCAAATGAGAGAAAGAAGAAAGAAGGAAAGGGAACCAGCCTAGAGTGAGGGAATTCATCTGTTTTCTAAGAAGCTGACTAAGAGGAAAAGGTCAAAAGGAGCAATATCTTAAAAGCTTATGTATTTTTAATGGAAAATTGATTCTATGCAAATATGTCACAGAGTTGGCATTTTAACTTTCTAGGCTAAAAGCTAAAGAAAAAGGTAAAGAAAAAATGTAAGTGAAAATCTTTTCATCTTTCTTCTATAATGTTAAGGTTTGGGGTATCACGAGGGGAAATTCTATGCCTTTATAACATTCTACTCTGTTGTTCATGGTACAGATATGGAAGCCACTCTGGCCCTTTCCCTTCTGCTCACACCATCAAATGGAATTATGAGCTACTTTTTCTCTAAGCAGGCCTTGGTGCCTCCCTCCAGCTGCTGTGTATGCTTAGCCACAGGACTCACAGGTCTCCTCTAGGACAAAATCTATTCTGTGCCTCTATAGAAGCAGACTTACACATTCCAATTACTATCTCCTCACTTACTGTCTCTCAACAAAAGGCCTGCACCCAAACCCTGGAGAACCTGACACTAAGACTCCATGACAAAGGCTGGGCATAATTCCAGCACTCAGGAGGCATAGACAGGCTGGTCTCAATGAGTTTGAGGCCAACTTGGTGTACACAACAAGTACCAGGACAGCCAGAACTACATAGTAAAACACACACACACACACACACACACACACACACACACACACTCTCTAAGGCAAAAGTAATTTATCCTGTATGGCTGTGTCTGTGCGCATGTGCATTTGCGTGCATGCATGCCTGTGTATGTGTGTGTATGCACTGCGCATGTATATATTGAGGCCAGAGGTCAACTTTCAGTATTTTCTATTGCTTTACACCTTAGCTTTTTAAGACAGGGTCTCTGAAAGTGGAGCTACCTCACTGTGCTGACTAGACTGACTGGCCAGGGAAGCCTTTAGATCTTCCTGTTTTCCACAAGCCATCCCCCAAGCACTGGGTCTACATGCATGTGCAGTCTGGGCATTTAAAGCATGTTCTGAGGATCTGAACTCAAACCCTCACATTTGTCCAGCAAGCTCTTTACCTTCAGATCGATCTCTCTAGCCCATGCCACCCCACCTCCTTTTGCCTTGATATTTGACCCTTTTGACCAGTGTGTCTGCTTAAAGACAGTTCTTGGACTTGAGTATTCTTCTACATTTATTTTTCTATGTCTAACTTTTTAAACTTTAGTGTACAATGTTAATGGCTTTAAAAAATATCAGAAAATACTCCTTATAAAGTCATTCCATGAGAGAGCCCCTAAACAAAGAATTTAGAAGAGAGAGGCATTACAATTTAGAACAGTTTCTAGCATCATTAGTACCAGCCAGCAGAAACAGCTGCACACATATTACGGGCTTTGTTAATTGTTACTGATTATATTTTAAAATCACACTAATAGCCAATGGCCTATATATGATTTTCTAAGACCTTTACATTTCATTATACTGTAACAGGTTCACTGATGCTCAATTATTATGTGAATATCTGCTGACTACAAAGAATCCCTTTATTAGCATATGCATATGTATTCCATCTCTCTTTCAATTACACCTACATTAGAACCTTCACAGGGAAGTTTTCAAAAGCCGGCTGTGTGCACGCAGCAGAGCCTGTATGACTTGTATGACCTCCTGCTTTGTTGCACTGGGGCTAACGACTCATAGTAACCTTCAAGAATAAATGCAGATTAAAACAAGGGATGCTGTTGAACTCTCTGCAAAATGCTGCCACTGTGCCCTGCCGTTGAAAGCATGGCTGGGTGCAGTAGGAGCTAGGAGGCCGAGAAGCACAAATCCATGCACTGGCTACAGAGTCCTAGTAGATGCTGCAGCTTCCCGAACTCCACCAAAGCCATTCTCTTCTCCCTTGCCTTATTCCAGGAATAAGACAGCACCCACTACTTATATGTTCCTAGTGAAATATATTCTGATAGAAGTTCCTCATTAATCTATTCCAAGTGGCAAATCTATTATAAGAAAAGAAAGCGACCATGATTTGATAATCCCAGAAACCAAATGTTTTGTTAGCCAGTTTTCTTTAATAATTAATTTTTAAAATGAAAAAGAATCACTTTTCTTTCCTTGTTAGAGAAAGAATTCAAACTGAAGCAAGTCTCTGAATATGCCATTATTTAAATAGAGGCAATTCTGGATTGTTCTAGAATATGCAATGAGTCTACTTTCTATAACTTTCTTTGTATACTATACTCCTCGACTTAGACTCAAACCATTCTCTTATGCTCTTCTGTGGAGCAGTCAGAGCTCTGAAGCACATGGAGCCATACAGCGGTTAGGCCAAGACCTGTATTCCACCTCTGGGATCCTGCTATATTGTAGTCTGTATTATAGTTTTCTTTATGTTGGCTCACTTTATAATTAAACTCACAGCCAGGCATGGTGGCATACACCTTTAATACCAGCACTTGGGAGGCAGAGGCATGAGGATCTCTGAGAATTCGAGGCCAGCCTGGTCTGGTCTATAAAGAGCATTCCAGGACAGCCAGAGTTACACAGAGAAACCCTGCCTCAGCCCCACAACATCCCCAAATAAACTTACTGAAAAGGAAAACTTTATATAACTATTATCAATAGAGTACAAATATCCCTTTGCTAAAGTAGAAGTGGCCTGCAGGTTCTTTATTTCATCTATTTTAATCCACACTTTAGACATTAGGTATCTTGCGGTCAATGGCATCTTGCCCATTGTTTTCATTATAGTGCTAGACTCAGATCTACTACTGAGCCACAGCCCTTGAAATTATGAAAAAATGAGTGTGTATCATCACACTGTAGAACAAGATCCTTGGTTGAAACACCAAACAGGAAGGATTTAGCCAAGGCAGGGACAACTGGTTGGTAGCTGGGTCATCAAGTGGCTGAAATGGAATGCCAAAAGGTAGAAGATGGAGAGACGGCAGGAGGTCCTTGCATAGGAAGCTGCAGCCTCAAGGAGATAACATAGTGTGCGTCTTGCATTCTTCTGGTTATTTTGTTGTCTATTTATCCAGATACCTATGTGTCAGGCACCGGATTCTGGAGAGAGAATTGAAAGAGGCCAAAGAGCTCAGAGAACTAGGAAGGAAAAAGGATGCCAGCAATTACAGCCAACAAGGATGCCAGAGATTATAGTCAGGGTTTGAGTCTCAGGGGAGGCATTATCAAAGAGTGCTGTATAAAAAAAGATGCCAGAGAGGCATCCAACTCAATGTGGGTGGTTTAGAAAACCCTCGAAAGAAAAGAGAGGCTTGAGCTGAATCTTGAAGTAAGCAAAAGTTGCTGAAGCCCTCTCACATATCAATGACCGGGGAGACGGTGCCAAAGGCCTACCATGTCTGTAAATTTTCCAGTAATTCAGAGGAATCAGCTTTATTTCAGCCTATTTATACCATTTCCTGTGCCTTAAAAACAATCCAACACCCCTTTTTAAAACATGGCAACATTTGCAGCACTTACATCATTAGAGAGCAGGATGAGTTCCCTGTGGCTCTCTCCCGTTGTGACAACTCCAGTGCAATCCTATTTCCCCCAGAACCCCTCACCTCACTCACCCCACTGGGTTATTTGCAAGCGAGTTCCAAATAATGCCATTTTAAGACAGCGATTTTCCATCTTCTCAGCCCAAACCCGTTTGCAATGGAAGTAGCACGAATCTTGCTCTGTAGCTCATTAACCGAAAATTAACCAACACCAAGGCCAATTCTACTCTAACAGAATTTAAAAATAAGAGAATATTAACATAGTTAGGAGTAATTTCCAGAAAGGAATAAAAGGGAGTAAGTCATAAATAATGTTAATCTGCCAAATTCCTATCACTTGAATTAAATTAATTAAATATGTGGGTAGAAATCAAAGGGATTTTAACTTTTTTAAATGCACAAACTATCAAAGAAATAATCATTGACATGACTATTAGACTAGGAAAACAAACAAACAAAAAACAAAGAACAGAAAGAGTCCAGAGCTGTGGGTGGGGTGGCAAGTACATCAAGTGCCAGTTGGAATGTACCAGTCATTTAGAATCGGTCGCAATGGATTCTTCCCATGGGTAGTACTTGCTGTGTGCCACCTGTGCGCTGGGCTCACTCGGCACTCCATCGATGGGTTCCTTGGCAAAGCATCTTAGCTCCTTAAAGAGGTAAGCAGCTGCCTCTACCTGACTCAGCCAGAACGTCACCTAGATTCTATATTAAACACTTGAGAAATGCAAGCAACTGGAAGGGGTTCAAAGAAGTGCAACCGAAGATAATTAGACGAGATTGATTTTAGCAGAAAGATCAGAGAAACCAAATGCAGGGAACTTGGCTAAGCCAGGGATAAGAAAAATGAGCTATCTGAAGTTCCATGTGACTGCAGAGTAATACCAGGCAGGGCAGCCAAGGGCATACTGCCCACCTGGCGCTGGGTTGTACCACAGCCACTCCTATATGCTCTGATGTTCTGCAGGCTGCCACCTAAGGCCTGCCTTGTATGAGAATACCTTCTACATTCAATATGAGACTCACTTCTAGTTCTAGACAGAGGGAGGTGGTTCTTGGATCTTTCCACTCTGGCAAGCAGGATGAGCAGGGAAAGTATTTCCCCTTGAAGTGTGGTAATGTTCTCGACTTTCACAAAGTATTTCTAGTCAGCCTGTAAGTGTGTAAGTGTATAAGTGTATGTGTGTGTGTGTGTGTGTGTGTGTGAGTGAGAGAGAGAGAGAGAGAGAGAGAGAGAGAGAGAGAGAGAGACAGACACAGACACAGACACAGACACAGTCAGACAGATAGAGACAGAGACAGACAGACAAAGACAGAGACATGATGGTAACCCTGACATCTGGAAGGCTGAGGCAGGAGGATCAGGATTTCAAGACTAGCCTCAGCTACATAATGAGTTTTAGACCAATCTGGACAAACTGAGACACTGTCTCAAAAACCACACACGTGGCCAGAGCTGTAGCTCAGAGGCAGAGCACTTGCTTGGATGCCCAAGTCTCTGGGTCAAATCCCCATTACCAAACACCCATCATACAGAGAAAGAATATGTGCAAAATGAGCAAGAATAAGATTTATCATTGCCATTCATCTTCATTAGGGTTATTATTGCTATGATGAAATACCATGACCAAAAGCAAGTTGGAAGTTTTATTTGGTTGACACTTTCACATCGGAAGCAGAAGCTGATGCATAGGCTGTGGAGGAGTGCTGCTTACTGGCTTGCTCCCTTTAGTTTGCTAGACCTACTTTCTTATAGAACCCAGGACCTCCAGCCCAGGGATGGCCACACCCACAATGGGCCGTACCCCCATCAATCGCTAATTAAGAAAATGCCCTGCAGAAGGATCCTATTGTTAGCATCTTCTTATTTGAGGTTACCTCCTTTCATATAACTCTAGCCTGTGTCAAGTTGACATAACACCAGCCAGGGCATCATTCAACAACCATTTGTATCATGGTTTACTTCCAGGACAGAATTAATAAGAACGTGGGGAACTTTCTTATTTACAAAGTAAACAAGAAAATAAAAACAATTGCATTCAAAACCTTTGCCACCTATATTGCAAACAGGGCTCAGAAAAATGGATGAGCCTCTGTAACACACGCAGATGATGAAGTAGGATATGCCACGATTCTGCCCCCTGTTCAACAGTGGAGTGTCTGAGGGGATTCCACACTTTGAAGGGCAGTCAGTGTTCCTGCTGTTAACCTTGGGTGGCAGCACCTCCCACAAAGGGCCTTTCTGTGAAAGGGAGCAGCACACATGGCTGGTTTTGACGCTTCCTGATGCTGCGCTCAGAGGCCTTGTAGACAGGCATCACTAAGCTAAGACAGAGTTCTGCCACAGCTATTTCAGACTTAAGTCCAACCTCCCAGAACCCAGCCAGAACTGGCTTTGCCTCCTTGCTCTCACACCAGCAATGCATTACCATTTTTGGTAACTCGAGTGGACAGACCAGGAGTTTGAATTATACTCTTCAGTAATTTTAATGATGAGGCTGGATACTTCCGTATTTCAATGAACGAAAGGCCCCAAGCATATGCAAAGAAAGCAGGACATTTTAAACTCTTTAATTTGGAGTTTTTTTGGTTTTTGACTAGGAAGATCTCAAGGAGGCATAAAATTAAGTAAGGAATCTGAAATTTTTATTTCACCACTAGACAGGATGTGTCTATGTAGTCCTGGCTATTTTGGAACTCACTCTGTAGACCAGGCTGGCCTTAAACTCAGAGATCTACCTGCCTCTGTCTTCTGGGTGCTGGGATTAAAGGCATGTGCCATCTCCACTTGGCTGAATCTGGAAATTTTTACTAGTAAGTTTATACTAGATTATTATAAATATAAAATGTTCTATAAAGGCTAGGTAAGGCTATTATTTCTAACATTAGTGTTATAACATCAAAAACTTCCTTCTCTCTTGCTTGCTCCCTCACTCTAAGAACTTCAGATTGTATGGGGGAAAATGTATGGTTTTAAGTAAAAATGGTCTTGGGACTTTGAGTTGGTTGGGCGTATTCTCTAGTTTCACACCTTGCCTTTCCCTTCACTCAATGGCAAACATTTACTGAACATTGGATAAGTGTTGGTTTGCAGCTAAAGGCTGGAGATTCAAACTGCATATCAAGTATCGCCTTTCCAGAGGATAAAGGATGTTAGAGGAAGAGAGGTTCAAAGAAAGATGCATCCTGGTCATGCTGGGAGGGGGAGGGGAAGTGTAGCAGGTTTGATTTGATTTGGTTTGGTTTGGTTTGGTGTGCAAGGGGCACTGAGGAGCCTTAGAGGATGCGCACATCAGCCTCAGGGTATCTCACAGTCCGAAGGAGTCCTTGATAGCATATAGTTTCCGACAACCAAGGTGACCTCATCCAAATTTTGTTGTGACTAGCTACCAGGTAAGACAAGATTTTTCTGGAAGTGAAGAGTTTGCTTTCTATGAAACATAAACCTGGTACATCTCCCTGCTCTGTTCTTGGCTAGACAGTGGGGTGTGTCACCTCCTGTAGGGCCACACCCAAGCTTAGACAACAGAGCTCTGCATTGTTTTGTTTAAAGACTGGGTTTCCCAAAGCCAGGCTAGTCCTGATCTCACTATATAGTCAAATAACCCTTTGCCTCTATGCCCCCAGTGCTAGGATTATGTGGGTACAGTAGCATACTCAGTTCATGAGGTGCTGGGGTGGAACTCAAGCCTTTCTGTGTTCTAAGAAAGTACTCTATCAGCTGAGGTACATCTCAGCCTTCCTGGGTTTTTATTCCTATATCAGAGCCTGGGTGCTTTTTATGTTTTTTGTTGTTGTTTGGTTGTTTGGTTGGTTGGTTTTTCAGAGAGGGCTCTCTACATAGCCCTGGTGGTCCTGGAACTCTAGGCTGGCTTCAAACTTGCAGATTTATGCTTGGCTCTGCCTCCTGAGTGCTGGAAAAGGTGGCCAGGCGAGAGGTAGACAGCTATAATACTTCTGTATCTTGAAAAATAAAGGTGTCAGGGATTGAATCTGTGGTCTCGTGCATACTAAGCTGTATGGCTCCTTAGTTGCTGGGCTGATACAGTTTGCATGAGAATTTTAAAGAAGATAATTTGGTTAGGGGTGAGGAGTGTCCTAATCTTTATGTTTCTCCTCAGTTTCGTCCAGAAACTAGAAGGCAGAATATGAATTGATGAGCACCAGACTCCATCCACTTAGAGGGAAGATAGGTACTTCGTATTATGACCAGTTGCCATGCTCAGCTCTGAGAGTAGACATGGGGAGGACCCAGGTTCGATTGCAGCGGCACCTGCTACCCAGTGGAAGCACTCACCAGTAGATAGACAGACAGACACCCACTTCCTCTATCCCTCTTTATAGCAATACTTGTAGACTCAGCTAGGTCAGGATGCTTCTCTCATGGGTGAGAAATGGATCCTGTGAAGGTAGATCAATGGGTTCCCATTGCTTCTTGGGTCTCTGGATATAGGGATAGTCTGAGAAGTTCGGGGACTACTTGCTTAGGGATGCAGAAGATGCAGCTATAAGGAGAGGCAGTTAGGGCATCCTCTAAAGTCCCGGAAGCTGGAAGCCTGGGTTGGGGAGATGGAGTGTATGCACCTGGAAGCTATTTGGAAGGTTTTAATACTGTAGTAAAATTAGCACTAAAATGCCTGCAATCTCTTCAAGATATTTTGATGTTACCCTTTCGGCAGAATAAATGTAGACCTGGTACCTGTTATTCATGTGATTAGACACAGGTTTTATAAAGTGATACAAGCAGGATCATTCCTGTTGACCCTTGATGGAGGGAAATTACATATTGTTGTTCAGAGAGCAAGCATGATTTCACCTCTCTCTGCAAGCTAGAAGCAAATCAGTTCTCTCTCTGAGGAGGGGACTTCTTGAAATGCAGGTGGATGGCAGGGAGAATGTGCAAGGGACCTGGCGTATGCTGGAAAGAGTAAGCTCTAGAATTTGATGTTACAATGATTCCTTAATGTGTACTGGAAACCAACTGATGTTAAAACGGAAAATTCAAAAGGAGTTAATTTCAGCGTGTTGTGAGAAACAGCTCAAATTTACTTAGTAGGCTTCTTTTGTTTGGGAAAGGAGTCTTGACATGTAGTCCTGGCTGGCCTGGAACTCACAGTGATCCTACTGCCTTTGCAAATGCTGGCATTTCAGGCCTGTGAGTCTGAACCTGACAGTAGCCTTCCTTTTGAAGACAGGATCCTCTAGAAACTGTCCCACTATGTGCCTTATCCAGGCCATTGTCATCTCTGTTGTGGATGCTAGGATGACTTCCTGGTGAATCATGTTCTCTGATTTCTGTGCTTTTCTGTTCTCCCTCCACTCTGCTAGCCAAAGTGACTGTATTTATTCACTTCAGTCAGGGCTGAATGTCTGTAGTCTTACCTCTCCTAGAACTCAGTATGGAGTATGTAGCCCCAACCTGGCTAAGAATTGGCAGCAAGCCTCCTGCCTCAGCCTCCTGAGTACTGGATAAATATTAAATATAGCTAAAATCTTCCAAAGTGACTTTTTTTTGAGACATGAATTTACTTTGTATCCATGACTGTCCTAAATCCTACTATGTAGACCAGGCTATCATCAGGAGAGCTGCCTACCTCCTTCCTGAATGCTGGGATTAAAGGTGTGTGTTACTGTGTGCAAACTGATTTTTTTTTAATTTGAAAAAAATATTTTAAGGATATTTAGCTTCTTCCTTCCTTCTTCCCTTCCCTTCCTTCCTTCCTTCCTTCCTTCCTTCCTTCCTTCCTTCCTTCCTTCCTTTCTTTCTTTCTTTCTTTCTTTCTTTCTTTCTTTCTTTCTTTCTTTCTTTTTACAGTCTAATTATTGCCCCTTCCTGGTCTGCCCTCCCACAGTTCTCATCCAATCCCTCCCGTCAGTTTTAAAGCTCATGATGCTTCAGTAGCTCCCACTGAGCTAAGACACGTCTCTTAGCTGAGCTGCCCTTAGGGCTCCAGAGGATTTCTCAGCAAAGACCATTTCTGCAGCACAGCCTGAGCAGGGCAACACTCTAAGCAACACTGAGATCCAGCACCCAGACTCTGTCTTGTAAGTGCCAATAATTTAATGCAGCCCAGGCTAGCCTCTGACTCAAAATCCTCTTTCCTCAGCCTCTTGAATGCTAAAGTTTGGTTATAAGGGTAGCCAGCCTGGGCTATGTAAAGACCCTGTTTCAAAAGAAAAGGGAAAGAAAAGAAGGAAGGAAGAAAAAGAGGGAGGGAGGGAGGAAGGGCAGGAGAGTACACAGCCTCCCTCTCTGTGAACAAGTATTACAATTTCTTCTTTCTTTTCTTCTTATCTGTTTTCCTTCTCTAGAAATTAAATCTGTTTCCTTTCTGCTGTATTATCAGAGACTAGGGATATGTTTTAATAAGTATTTTTGATTTAACTGATACCATTAATTTATATTGTTTTATTATTCATAGCAAATGTTTAGATGAGCTGGACATGGTAGCCCACATCTGTAATCCCAGCACTCAGAAGGTCAAGGCAGGAAAGATCACCACGAGTTCAAGCCCATTTTGGGTTACATAAAGAGGTCCAGACCAGGCTAGTCTTCTCTGGTGGTTTGAATGCCATTTGCCCCCACAGGCCCATAGGGTGACACCATTAGGAGGTTTGGCCTTGTTGGAGTAGGTGTGATCTTGTTGGAGGAAGTGTGTCACTGTGGGGCTGGACTTTGAGGTCCTATGTTCAAGCTCCACCCAGTATGGAATCCAGTCTCCTCCTTGCTGTGTTTGGATCAAGAGGTAGAACTCTTTGTAACTCCACTACATATCTGCCTACACACTGCCATATTTCCCACAATGACCATAATGGATTAAACCTCTGAAACTGTAAGCCAGCTCCAATGAAATGTTTTTCTTTATAAGAGATACCACAGTCATGGTGTCTTTCACAGCAATAGAAACCTTGACTAAGAGAGCTACAGAGGGAGACAGTCTCAAAAAATTTAAACAAACAACCAAATAAATGTGAAGATGAAGCAAAAAGGCATTATCATGCTCACTTTTGTGTAAAACATTGAGAAGAAAATATCCTACACTGTTTCTTAATGATGGAGGGAGGGGCTAAGCTGGGTATATCACTACCTCTTTATTAGGTCGTAATGGGTTGTTTCAGTACAATGGCATCAGTTGTGTTATAATAAAAGACCTTTGCATACAAGGCTATAATTAATGTGTTTGTCCTTTTCTCACCACTTTAGGACAGAATGTCTATATTAGTGACTATTGCCTATCAGTCAGTTGAATCCCATTTTTTTTTACTTTTTTTTATAAACTTTTGCATTTTTTAACTTTATTTTTTATTATACCTTCACACAGACACACACACACACGCACAAACACACAAATGGCTTTCCCTTTCTGAGATGGAGAGGGAAAGGCAAGTTTTGTTGTTCTTTATAGAGCAGTCATCCAAATGAAATGAAGCTTGAACCTGTGTTTTCGTTCTAAGTCTGAGAGGCAGCAGAAGTGACCCATGGACAAAGTCAGACATGAAGTGGGGACTTTGAATGTGGAAGAACACATTGCTGCACTTTTCCTGGGCTCTAAAGGTGTGGCCAGGCAATCTAGAACTTTCTGGACATGCCCGATTTGAGGATCAAATCTTTCTCCTGTCACCATTGAGAATTTGGTTATTTACTCTCTTCCAGTTTGCTTTAGGATTCCAAGCACATTGGGCTATTGGGAGAATTTGATATTGTACACATAAGACATAGTACAATGAGAGGTTCATACACAAGGATAAGTAATTTTGGTGAGGATATGTCAAAGGCAGTAAGCCCAGTGGGGACTCTTAGTCCCTGAACCTTTCCCTTCCTTTTTGTGCTCTTTAGGTAATCCAGTCAGATTGCAAAGTTGAGCCTGCACCAATGGTAGGAGATGCTGTCGCCTGACCCATATCAGAGATAAAAGGTGGAAGCCATCTTGTCCCTGGTATTTTTCTAGACTGTTCTGGGTTTTGGTATACCCTTTTTACAAGAATTGGTCTGGTGAGCTAGTTCCATCTTGTTCTTGCATTTCTTTGTGCAATACCAAGATTATTCTTTATTTTTAACAGGGAGATATCTGTAACACACACACACACACACACACACACACACACACACACACACGAGCACGTGCCCCAGAATAGAAGATGGGTAGAGCCTGGGAGCACTGGAGTTGAAATGTAGTGTTGGGTTATAGGGCCTATTTCCAAAGTGGGGCTCCTAGACTGTCAGCAATGACAGAAAATTGTAGATATTCTGGCCCCAGTTCAGATCTACATATTTTTATGAAAGGGATAGGGACACAACCTGATTTTAATGACTGCTTTGTGCTCTCTCTAGTTTGGTAATTATTGCAATTATTGCAATATAGAGAAGGAAGTCAAAATAGTTGGATGCAAATATGATAAAAGAAGAGGAAGGAGGAGGAGGGGAAGGGGAAGGGGAAGGGGAAGAAGGAGAAGGAGAAGGAGAAGGAGAAGGAGAAGGAGAAGGAGAAG
>NW_021604597.1:16768475-16845194 GCF_004785775.1 Grammomys surdaster | reverse complement strand
AGAAGGAGAAGGAGAAGGAGAAGGAGAAGGAGAAGGAGAAGGAGAAGAAGAAGAAGAAGTCTGCTTCCCATGTAATAGTTAATAGAAAGTCAGGAGGTCCTGCCAAGCTACCAGCATCCATCTCTGGCAAGACCCACAAGCCTTGCTCCAGCAATGATTTCACATAAGCAGGTTATCAGCTTGCCACAAACATAAAGCATACACCCTGAGAACACCAGACAAGTGTGTGCTTGTCTCACTGGTACCCCCAAGGCAGCTAGGCAACAGGCAGAGGGACCATGGTTCTTGATTGCTCCAAGTACAGCTTTATATGAAAGCTCAACACTGCTCAAGACAGTTCTGCAAGTTTCCCCATCATGGCTGCCTTAGAGATGAATAAAATTATCTGCAGAAGTCAAGCAAACAGCTGGAGATGGCTCCTGAGATTCAGATCAGCCCCTCTGGAGTCTCCAGCTCACCTGCCTAATGTAGGACCACTTCCTGCTCCTCATTCCAAGTCTTTCTTCTTGTAATATCTCTCATGAGGTTAAAGGCTCTACAGGACACAGTCCAAAGCCCTATGAGACCCAGCAGCTTTTAAGCCACATTTATGTATCTACCATTATATCAACAACTACTTTTTCGTTCTACTTAAGCACAAACTTACATGTTTTTATTAAAGAATGAATTTTTGGGGCTAGAGAGATATCTCCATCATCCAGAGCACTTGTTGCTTTTGCAGAGGACCCAGGTTTGATTCCCAGCATCCACATGGTGGTTCACAACCATCTGTACCTCCAGTCTCTGGAGCTCTTACATCTTCTCTTGATTGCCACTGGTACCAGGCATGAATGTAGTGCACATGCATACACACATGCAGAGAAAACATTTATACACATGAAATAAAATTTTAAAAAATTAAAATTTCATTTGTGTATCCTGAGAAATATACATATATTTGAGAATAGTTTGAAGAGCTACAATGTCCAGGGATAACACTGTTTTTAATTTTCATTTTTGTGTGTGTGTGTGTGTGTGTGTGTGTGTGTGTTATGTGCATTTGTGGGTTAGGTGTGTGTGCATGTATGCAGGAGTCAGAGGAGGAAACTGAGTGTTTGCCTTGATAGCTTTTCCTCCTCCTCCTCCTCCTCCTCCTCCTCCTCCTCCTCCTCCTCCTCCTCCTCCTCTTTCTCCTCCTCCTCCTTCTCCTTTTCCTCCTCCTGACAGGATCTCTCACTAAATTATAAGCTAGCCAGCTAGGTCCTCAGATCTACGTATCTGCTCTTCAACATTGGGTTGACAGATTTCTATGTGGGTGCTGGATATTACACTTGGCTTCTTTTGATTTCACAGCAAGCTCTTTGCAGCTGAGCCCCCAGGGACACAGATTTATGAGAGAGGTCTAGCAACTCTCTTAGGAACTGTTAGACATTGGGATGCAGCCGATAGGGCCACATGCACTGGCAGTGTTTCTGACTCTCCAAGCTGTGTGCTCAGGTGCTATTATCCATCCCTTATGCACTTGAACTGAGGCTCAGACACACTAAGGAAGAAGAAGGCTAGAGTTTCACACCTAATTTAAACTCTCAATTAGGGGACTCTAAATCCAGTCTGTTGATAGAAGAGGTGTTAATCCAGACTAGGAGATCAGCTTCTGGGCAGGAGTGGGGTCATTTGTCTTCCCCAGCTGCTGTGTGTGCTGTGACAGGTATTTGGATCACTTCTGCTGTTGAATGTCTCTTTACCTTCCAAATATGGCAGAGAGAGTGTATTCTATATAGAACCACGTCATATATGCTCCTGTTACATACAATAAAACACTCATGCTCTCAAAGCAGCCTGGATAATGCAAACAGCACACACAGTAGCGCTCTTCAGAACGCTGTGAATGTGTTAAGAGATTTCTTAGAAAAGCAGCAGCAATTGGTGTTACTGAAGCACATGTAAGAATTGCCATCTAGTAACAAAAATTCCCCTTAAAAATCTTTTTATTGGGGTGAACCCCTCTTATAGAGATGCTAAGAGGGTTTACTGTTGTTCTTCAAGCACATGGAATGTTTTTATTCCAAAGGAAGAAGTCAACCCATCTTCGTCTCTGAAAGCAAATAAGTGGAAGTGAGTTTGCCGTAAGAAGGCCCAGAACAAGCCTGGTTAATAACTAGTTTCCTGAGGAGCTGAATGTCCTTCCTTAAAGGGGACTGGGAGGAGGAACATGAACCCACCATGGTTCTAAACTTATGCTACAGAGCTGGTTTCTGCTCCCAAATCTCATTTCTTCCTCTAAGGATGATATATTTCTCTAGGTCACAGGGAGAGAAAAAAATGAGTTACTCATTTACTTTGTAAACAAGGACACTGAGGTGCACACTAGCTAAGGAACGTGTCTACAGTCCTAGAGTAAATGAAGGGACTGGAAATGTAGCCCAGACCTGCTGAATTCCAATTGGTCTTCCTACATCCTTGGAAAGTCCCTTCTAATCCACATGTTAGTAGCAAGGAAACTGAAGCATACTTCAAATAAATGGCCCTGTGAATTCATACCATTGGTATGTGGCTGAAAGTCACTGTGTGAGAGGTTTAAAGAAGCTGTACTTTTAAAATGTCCTGAGTTTGTTTACAAAAGATCACCTCGTACACCTTGTAGAGATCCCAGCTTTGGGAAATGAGATTTCGCTTTCTGTGGCTACATGCACATGGAGAGCAGCATCTACACATGTATGCATGCATATGTATGTGTGTGTCTGTGTATGTGCAGATGCTCTTATGACATGGCGCCCTTGGAAGTCAGTGGACAATCCTTAAGAGTCAGTTCTCTCCTGCCACCTTGTGGGACCCGGGAATCAAATTCAAATCATCAGGCCTTCAAGCAGTCTTTTGGACTCTTCTTTCTATATTAGCTTGACACAAAATGAACAGAGCTAGGCCCATAGGCCAGCACTGCCTACGTTGTGACTATGAACGTTTTTGCCTGGACAGTAGTAGCATTTGTGAGTAGGGTAGCAAGTCAGAGAGTCAGACTTTATCCACCCATCAACAGTCAGGCAAGAGAAAAGTCCTTGACTAAAAATGGAAAACCTTGACTGGGAAAGGCCCTGTTGATAAAAACAAAATCTTTCCAAGGAGTCTTTAGGAAGCACTGGTAAGTGCATAGGACACTCATTAGTCAATAAATTAGTTAATGAATTCTTCAGTGACTATCCAGATATATGAATATTTTTACAAGGCATGGAATATGTAAGGAATTTCAATCCAATTTTAAACCTTCCCACCACAAGCTACTGCACCAAAACCCGCTGGCCTCAGAAGATGAATAGCCCCTGACTTAGCAAAGAGAAAAGGCGACCCCCACACCCTGCAACACATCATCTCTTTTAAATTCCTGGGCGGGCTTCTCCTTCTGGCTGTAGCTGATGAATGGTCCTGGTTAAAAGGCTTGGGACAGGCAATAAAATGACCCTCAAGTATTTTTTTCTCTGCCACACCCACTTCTCCTTAGGCAATCAATAAAATCCCAGTTCCAAAAGAACGCATCTTAGCCTTTCCTAGATGCACTGTGCTAGCAAGTATTTAGACTTTCAAAAGTCCTGTTAGCTGATTTTAGATCGGTAACTTAAGAGGCTACAGATCATGGGAAGAAACATCGGGAAGCAGAGTTAGTAAATGATGCAGGTACAATCAGCTTAAGTGGAACTAAGTCTTCCTGCCTTTGCCGGTGAAGGACAGAATTCCCGGGTGCCTTCTTTTACATGGTATTTGGGAGAAAACAGCGACGCTCTCCAACAACTGGAGTCTTCCTCATCTAATTAGTCTCTTATGGCATTATATCGCAGGACTTCTCACAGGCACCCATCCCATCCTTGGCTCCGTGACAGCCAAGCCTTACAGTTTTATCCAGACAAAGGGTTAAGGCTGCAGCCTTCCGTGCCCTAGCGCTGTGAACATTCACCAGTACTTTCCCCTCTGCAGTCAGCCCTGTACTCCAGCTTCTACAAAGCCACCAGCACTTGCAGAAGCATTGTCTCCTCCTGTCCCCGTTCGCGTTAAACTTGCAGTTCACCAGCTTATTTAGCTCAAGAGTCTAAACTTACCCCTTCATGGCGTTTGCCTAGAATCTGTTCTCACTTTTCCTGTCCTGGAATGCCTCGGGGCCTCTGTAATCTTACTGCTTCCTCACTGGTGAAGTTAGACGCATCGTGGCTGGTCGCTGGCTGCATTACTGCACATGTCTCTGGTAACCTTGCTTTTCCTTCAACTCAAAACTTCTGCAAGTAACACCCTATCTGCTAACCCTAAAATTCTCTAACCATTCATAAAAGCATTAGCCATCTTGGGAACAATTCTGAGAGTTGGGTGCAAATGAGGGGGGAAGGTTTTGGGAACTCACCTGCACAGCCGCAAGGATCAGACACAGGACTGGGCTGCCCGCAAACTTCCCAGGGACTGTCTGCAGCCCAGTGTCTTGGCCTTAAAGGGGCAGGGCACTTTTCTCCATATAAGGAAGGCAGTTTTGCTTGTCTGCTGCTTGGGCAAAACAGCCAGTCTCTTGGTGTTGAGGAGGTTTCTGGGGGCATCTGGAGCCTGTAAGTTCCTGAGGCAGGTTAATTGAGCCTTGATAAGACACAAGATAATGCTTGGCTGGGCATTTTAAAGGCCAGAAACCCGGGCTTATCTTCTTACAAGGGGACTTTCTGGCAACTTGGAAGCTTTCCTGAATGTCAGGAATGGGTTTCTGCTTCTAGATTTCTGGAAATGCGTGGCCCTACTCTCTTCAATCAGGCAATCAGACAGACAGGAGGCAAAGCCCCTGGAGAGTGCTGAGGCTTGTGACTTTTGTTTAAGACTCATTACTTCTGCACCAAAGGCAGGAGAGGGAGGCAGAGCAAGGTCCATGTGAAAGACACCAGTGGTAGACAGGAGGGCTGTAAGCCCCAGGCTCTTGGCCTCCAGGTAAGAAAATAAAGCGTGCATCTCTCCCAAACAGAAACAAAAACAACCCCCCCCCCCAAAACAAACAAAACAAAAAACCAAACCACAAACCAAACAAAAAACCCACCAAAAATAAAAATGAAAAAACAAAAACAAAAACTCAACAACAACAGCATCAGCAGCAACAGCAGCAACAAAGAAATCCAAGAGGAATGCAAATAACCCAGAAGTTTAAGTCGTGGCATTCAGAACACCCCTCAAGGTTCTGGACCTGGAGCCACTGAGCCCTGGATACATTTCCAGCTCTAGCATCTCCACTGTTAGAAATGCTTTTCTTCTCCTGTAATAAACCAACTACACATGCATCTGTGTCTAATTTCTTCTTCTGGTGCATAAGAACCTAGAAGTCCCATGGGGTGCTCACCAACCCCCACAACTACCACAACACACCCTAAAAGTGAATAGTTTTTATTTTGCAGCCCCCAACAACCCCCTACAATAGATGAACTCTCACTGTCCTCCACCAGGGCTGTCAGTCATTGCTTCAGTCTCCACTACTCTGGAGTGGCCCTCTTGGACTGAAGCTGAAGCTGGCAGCTGCCTTCATCTTCCAACAGCGTTAGGGGAATGTGTTTCAGCAAGAGCAAACATTTCCTGCTGCTGATATTTAAATGCAAAGCTGTCCTGTTCATTTGGGGGTGGATTAAAGGCAATTATAAAAGGCTGGATTCTAAGAAGAAAATGCAGTTTAATTTAGTCATCACTTCAGTGGTAACATGCTTCTTTTTTGCAGCCAACTGGCTAAGGTCCTTTGAAAATGCTTTTAAGTCTGCCAGGTAGCTCCAGCCAGCACCCACTCTGCACTGCTTAGCTAACAGTGCTGCCTGCACTGGAGATCCGGAATCCTTTAAGAAAGTAATTTGGCACCTGGTTATATAGTCTCCTGTTACCTTTGTACATGTGTTTTTGTTTGTGCATTTAAGGACAAAGAGCACTTCATTTTCCTCCATACTCCAGTTACACGGAGCATGAAAGATCCCCCTAGCTGACCGGTAAATCCCTTGTCAAATTATTTCAGCTAAGTAGAAACAGGGGTTTCTGTTTGGTGTTCATGTAGTTTTGTGAATAAAGTGGATGCTTGCTAAATTATTGTGGTTATTGACAAAGAGACATGGTTTTCTTTGCCTCATTGTCTGTTTGAGCTCAAGTAGGGTTTCTTTTCGATACCATTAAGTTTTCTTCAAGGGCAGAGATCAAAGGGAGTACTTTTTTAAGGGTTTCATTCTGCTGTCTCTTTGATCCAACAATAAGATCTCAAGGAAATAACTAATCGGAAGCAACACACGGTGTGAGGATGTTCCTTATATTGCTGTTGGTGATGAAGAAAATAAGAAACGACTTAGACTCCAAGATCATTTTGTACATCAGTAATAACAGCTCTCATCTGATGATTGCTCATTATGGGCCATGCATTACTCCAGAACCTTCCTAGGGATAACTCAACCCCTTGGGACAAACCTCTGAGATGTAATGGCCGTCATGTCATTTCCAAGGCCATAAAACAGAGGCAGGAATATTCAGAAACTGATATTTGAATTGAGGAATTGTCTTTGTTTGGGTTTCTGTTGCTGCTACAAACCACCATGACCAAAAGCACATTGGGAAGGGAAAGGACATTTCTATTACCGTAGTCCCTGAAGGAAGTCAGGACAGGAACTAAAACAGGGCAGGAACTTGGAGGCAGGAGCTGATATAGAGGCCATGGAAGAGTGCTTATTGGCTTGTTCTCCATGGCTTGCTCAACCTGCTTTCTTATAGAATGTTCCCAGGACCACCAGCTTAGGGGTGACACCATCCACATGAGCCTGTGCCTTCCCCCATCAACCACTAAATTAGAAAATGCCTTATAGGCTTCCCTACAGCCTGATATTGTGGAGGCATTTTCCACAATGGAAGAGTCCTCTTCTTAGATGATTACAGTTTGTGTTAAGTTGACATAAATCTAGCCATCATAGGTATGTTCATTCTGTATTGAGCATCATAATAAGCACTGGAGATTGACAGATTGCCAATCAGGAAGGAATCTGCCTTCATACAATGGTTAAAAGTGGCAAGTATACTAGGCAGTTTTCCCTGGTGGTGGTGGCGGCTCATGTCTTTAGTCCTAGCACTTGGGAGGCGGTGGCAGGCAGAACTCTGACTCTGAGGCCAGTCTGCTCTACGGAGAGAGTTCCAGAATAGATGGAGCTCTACAGAGAAACCCTGTCTCAGAAACACCCCTGCCCTCTCCAAAAGAAAACCAACCAACCACCACCACCAGCAACACCAACAAAAACAAAGAACAAAACAAAAACCTACCTAACAAACAAAAGAACCAAACCAAACCAAACCAAACCAAACCAAACCAAACCAAACCTTCTTACTGCTTTTAGCTTGTGGCCTTGTCTCTGCACTGAATGTGACATACCAGGGCTAAGTTACAGAGTAACAAGAGTGTCTCTCAATGATGCCTGTTATAGTTAAGACGGGAGATGTCCTCTGCAAGCTCCAGCATTTGAACACTTGGTCCCTAGCTGGTGGAGTTAGGTGAGGATACTTGTGGAACCTTTAGGTGTTGGGTCCTAGCTGGAGGACATGAATGCTTGGGCCTTTAGGGTTATATCTTGACTCTTTTGGTCCCAGATTACTTCCTGATCTATATTAGGGCAGGACAGGGAGACAGAGAAAATTAAAGCTAAGTTGGAAGGGAAAAAGGTCCCTTACTCTAGAGTCTAGTTGAAGTCTCTCCTCAAGTGAAAGCCAATAATTCAAACCAAGTCTAAAGAAGACTAGAAGAAAGACAACAGCAACAGACGTGCTAAAGTAGAAAGGAGAAGTCTCTCAGGGCTCTCTCCAGGTCAGGTAACTACAGGCAACCGGGGGATGCTGAGAGCCGGAGTAGTCTTCTGCAAGAATGAGCCCCCTAATTACCTTTCCAATATCAACTGCCACCCTGAAGTCATACACATACAAATAAATGGGCTCAGCAAGTATTTTATTGTGTTTATATAATTACATACGTATACACACATACATTACACATGTGGATAACAAAGAAAAACAGGTCATGGATTTTAAAAAGGGAGGACAGGAAGACTGAAAATAATGTGATTATATTTTAAGTAAAAAAAAAAAAAGATTTTGAGGCAAATTAACATCTGCTTCAGAGGTTGCCCACACAGAAATAATATGCCCTTTTACATAGAGAGATTTTCAAATAAGAATATTAGAATAGAAATGAACTATGTTTAAGACCTGAGAACATATGACATTGGAATATGACTTTAGTCCTTTCCCAAATATGAGCCTACAATCTTTTGGGAATCTCATAAACAAGACCATAAACTTTGTTTACAGTGCAAGCATATCAGCTCAGGTACAACCCTTGGGAACTACAGTTTTACTTCTCACTTGTATTCACAGTACATAAGGAATCACCTTATAATCTCATTTAATTTCCTTAGCAACCCTCTGAGATGTAACTTTGGAAACCAACCAAGCTGTGAGTGTTAAATGTGACTCTCTTGAAAACACACACCCATGCTTGGGTATGTGCTCCATTTTCTTAAATGCCTCTCTGTTACCCAGCACTTAAACTTATAATAAAATCACTTCTGAATAAACTTCAAGTTCCTTCAAATTGATTTGTCCTAAGGTTATTTTCTGTGGCAAAGAATCTTGTTTGTGCCAGTGGCTCTTGACACACTGTCTCTGTTCAGTGTCATGTGATAAGCAGCCGACACCATAGACTGACTCCTGGAGTGCTCTTCTAGCTATGATGAACCTTCCCTCCCTCAGCCATGAATCAATGCAAATATTTTACCTGTTAAGTTGCTATGATGGCTAAAGTTGTGTTTTAAGTTTTAATTACTGTGCTTAAGAGATCTATAAAACAATGATGCCTCTAAACTATAAGCCCTACTTGCCTATGGACAGATAAACCTGTAAACCCTACTTGCCCAAAGACTAGAATGCTGGGGGTTTCTTCATGTAAGATAACAATCCACGTGTTTTCACTTCTGTTAACAAGGTTGTTTGCCCCAACTGCACAGAAAGTGATCATATGTAAGTGGGAGGTAGGTAGGCAAGAATTATGTCAGGATGTATGCTTACCCCTAATTGGATGAAGGTAGGAAGTACATTACCTTGTTGGTCTTGCTTTTATAAGCACCAGACTAATGCAACTTGTGCCCATTCTCTAGGAATCCTGGGTTTGGACCTGGCCAGTGTCTACATCCTGACCAATATTTAATAAAATCTTGCTTCAGATTTGGCTAAAAAATTCTGCCAGTGTTGTTTTCTTACTCTCACCTGGTAGGATTAACATTGCTTCTGTCAGTTACAAGCAAAGAAACCAACACACTCCTGTAACATTACGAGGCTGTAACATTACTGTAACCTTGTAACAATGTAACATTGGCTGTAACAATACTAGGGGTGGCCTTCTGCTAACAACACCACTCATAGTAATCAGGAGAAAGGGAAAATAAATAAAACCAATGTGACTGTAGATAAATGAATGAACAGATTAAGGTTTTCCTTTTAAAAAGGTAATAATGTAAACTATAATTTACTTAATAGAAATAGATTGACTCGGCTTATTTAATATTCTAATATGCTTATTTACTGGATATGTATCACTGTAAGGTGATAGAAATGTTGAGTATCTTCCCTGGTTAGCATCTGGCACCTATTGGAGCCAGCCCCAAAGAGATACTTTGCTGCAGATAGCAAAGCTATGTGTACTGGACTATCCAAGCAGTTTGGAGTCCAGATGATGACATCATGTGCCGTGAATACTGAACATATAACTATGGGGTTTGGCGTTTTCCCTACTGGGTTTTGGCCTTGCTTTGGTCAACTTTTTCTTGCTATGCTCCATTTATCTTCTTTGGAATGGGACTGTTTAATTCTGTGACATTGCATTTTGGAAGTCTGTGACATCTTTCTTTCTTTCTTATTCTATTTTATTGTATTTTATCTTTTTGTATTTTATTGTACAGGAGCTCACAGTTAAGATGTTGACTGAGTTGAATGCTTCTGTAACTGTGGGAGGCTATTGGAACTTTTCAAGTTGAACTAAATGTACTTTAAATTATGAGATGGCCATAATCCTATGAAAACCAGGAGTGGGATACTATAATTTGAATGTCAACTGTCTCCCACAGGCACATGTGTTCAAATGCTTAGACCCTAGCTGGTAGTGAAGTTTTGGGAGGTTGTGGAAGCTTCAGGTATAAGGCCTAACTAGAATACATGGGGTACTTTAAGGAGATGTCTTAGGGAGGCATCTATTCCAATCTCACTTCTGGCACGAGAGCTCTCTCTTTCTCTCTAATTCCTGATCTGAAAGGACACGGGGAAGCCATACCACATGGTCTCACTATCATGAAGTCACCATGACTTCCCTACCACAATGGCATGTACTCCACCTGACTGTGAGCCACATAAATCCTTTCCCATTTAAGTTGCTTCTGTTAGGTATTTTGTTACAGTCATGAGAAAACTAACCAGCACAATCATAGTGTAGTATGTTTTATATATTGGAAAATAAAAAAAAAATAAGTACAATAAAAATAAAGTAAGTATCAATGTGAGTCAGGTACTTATAAATCCTTTGATGGATACTTAATTTTTAGATCTTGTGGTAAGATGTATTTGCAACATATTTTATGCTGATTTATTTATTCATTTTTTTAAAGTCGGGGGTCTCACTATGTTGCTCTGGATATTCTGAAACTCACTATGTAGACCACACTGTCCCTGAACTCACAGAGATCTGTCTGTCTCTGCCCCCTGAGTACTAGAATTAAAGACATAATGCATATTATTGTTTATGTTCATACTTATTATTATCCTAAAAGATCAGAGTTGTTTGACCTTAATGCACATTTATACTTTTTATAACTTATTTTTTAATTAATTAATTGATTAATTAATTACTAAATAAAGTTTTGGAAGATCGACTGCTGTGTCTTTTTTGTGCCTTTTAATTTCTTTGGTTCAGAGTTTGACTTATTTTTGATAACCGGGTCAGATGGAGCTATCAATGCAACATTAACCTAAGCTCATTCTCCTGTTTCTAGAATCTTGTCAGTTGTCACTTCCTTTAGATCAAAACAAAAAATGCAAAATTAGCGATCTCAAACTCTGGTCCAGAAACACCTTCTAAATAGTGGCCAATATCCTTTGACATTTTTTTTTCTTCAAGCAATTTTGGAAGCTTCATTTGTGTTTCTGTAAAGGTTTGCCCCTGGGCAGTGGCACAGGGCTTTTATGAGGAGAGCTATTAAGAGGACTCTCAGTGGAGCTGAGCAGAGAGAGGCTACAGGGAGCCCTGTTTTATAGTACAGTAAGGTTAGCCATTTACTGTCCCCATAAGCTATTTCACTTGCAATAAAGGTCAATGGGCCTTTTTAGGGAGGGGAGCTAGACCCTTGTCTCAAACTGCCATCTACTGCAGTCAAAATGACAGACTTTTCTAGAAAGAGATAGGTTGTTTATTTACCAGGGAGAGTGGTTTACTCTGACCAGCTGATAGCAAAGCCTATCAGAATTCACTGACTTCAGTGCAGAATTCCGAAGTCTTACAGCAGCTTGACCTTGACTGCGAAGCTAAGGATGTATGGCAGACTATAGATCTGGTTGTTATATTGATAGGTGAACTCTGCCAAGAAAGGTAACATTTCTGTACCTGGAACTCACTCTGCCTAGATTTTCAGGAAGCTGATGGTTCAAATGCCTGTGCTTTGAAGACAATGGAGAGGCACCGTACAGCACAGGTGAGCGGGTCCACTCACAATTACTTTCTCTTTTTGCTAGAATTATAGGACCCTACCACTAATCCCAGCTTATTTGGCAGAGGGAACTGAACCCAGGGCTTCAGGATGCCAACTGAGTTGTATTTCCAGTCTGTTAGCTTCTTTAAAAAAGAATTTTACTTTCTTTTTAATCATGTGCATATATGGTTATGTGCATGTAAGTGCAGGTGCCAGAGGAAGCCAGGGGCAGCAGATACCCCAGAAGCTGTAGTTGCAGACAGCCATGAACCACCTGACATGGATGATTGGAACTGAATTCGGGTCTTCTCTGAGTAGCGTATGCCTTTAACCACTGAGTCATCCCTTTTGCCCTCTCCCACTATTTAATTATTTAAAATGAAATAATACTGAGTGGGCACTTGTCTAAACACATTGGTGTTCTATATTTACTAAAGAAAATTTGAAGATTTTAATTATTTTTGTTTATGTGCACATGTGTGTGTCCAGGAGCCCATAGAGCCCAGAAGAGGACATGAGATGTCTTGAAGGTGGAGTGACAGGTGATTGTGCTTGCTGAACAAGAGTTCCAGGCCACTGCATCATCTCTCCACTCAAGTACAGGAATTTTGAAAACCTACTTGCTTCTTCGATTCTACAATGTAATTTAAAAAATACATATAAGAAATGTAAAGGATATAATATGATAGGTGGTCTGTTGTTAAGTACTGGTTTTTAAAAAAAGAATAGTGTTATTTATTCAAATAGGGACTAAGAACTAACTCCTGTCCTAACAACTAAGGCTGGGTTGGGTTCCTTTCCCAGCTCTTTCTTCTCCTCTTCCTTTCTCCTCCCACATCCATTTTTCTTTCTCTTGCTGGTTGAATGTTAATAACTCTGCAGCCACAGAGATAAAAAATGGAAGGAGAAGTAGCTGGAGGCTTTGAAGAAGAGTTGGGATCTCATCTACATTAGGCCATGGAACGACTGAGCAATACGCGTTCCTTGAATAAGCAGTTAAGCTTTTAAGTTTGTAAGTGGGGTTTCAGGCTGAAAGCCCCCTCCACAGCACTCCCAACAAGCTAGGTTCCGGTAACCATCCAAAGCTCAGATTAAAGCCATAGGTAATAGAGGAAAAAAACTGGAGGCCAGAGATTTCATCAACACTTTGGGTAGAGGAAATAATTAAAGGGCTCTGATGACCCTGAGTCTGATGTCAGTGTTCTGATTTGAGCATCATCAGAGCTCAAATCATGGAAGACTTGAGACAGGGGGCAAGAGACATGGATAATTAACAAGTCCCTGGTCAAGGTATGATCAGGCATATCGTATTTGTTATTTTAGTCCTTTAAGGTGATACTAATCTTGGTTTTTTTGAGATGATTCCTTATGCTTCAGGCTATTGCCTCACTTTCTAGGAAAATTGCCCTCCTCTGGATGGATCTATACCCACAGGGCTTTGTTCTTGGAAACCAAGGTAACTGAAGGTTGAAGACAGGAGCTTATCTTGTGCTCTCAGCTTTGTGGCTCAGTGGTGTACAATATATGCAAATTCTAGCATGGTATGGTGGTATGTACCTCTGGTCTTACCATTTAGCTTGAAGAACAGAAGCTCAAGGTCATCCTTGGCTCAGTAGTCAGTTGGAGTCCAGACTAGGCTACATGAAACATAGTCTCCAAAAAGTCTACCTACTACTACGACTATTAATAAATAAAAACAGAGCAAAAGCAGCTTCTGTATGCCTGCTACAGTGGACTGGCAGTTGTAAAGCAGGTTTCATTATGCTGACTAGTGTACCGGCTCTGATCAAAGCCATATGGGAATATTATGACACTTGATAAGTATATTAGGAACAAATAATTTTAAAAATTAAAAATGTACTCAACGCAAATAAAAATATTGTCCATGGCAATAGGAAGGAATGTGGTTCCTGTCATGTCCCTTGGCTGTCACAGAGTTACATGCATGAAGTGATCTATAATAACATTTGAAAACAATCTATCAACTGCCAACTGAATTGAGTCCCATTTCAATTTTATCGGAGGCAAAGATTTAACAACCACTTGCCTTGCAAAGGAATGTGGTACCCAGACATTAAGGTCATTCATTTTGTTAATATCCTTGCCAACCTTTAAACTGATATTGTTTCAGATCATCCTTACTTTTTTTTTTTGGCTTGGATCTCAGGGTTCTTTGTGCACTAGTACAGATCACCATCATAAGATGCTGGAAGAATGCTGTTGGGAAAGGAGGCTAGGATGGGGTTTCTCATATAGAACACATCATATGAGACATGGGCTTTAACTTATTTAAAACTATACGTGTTTATGGATCTTTGAAAGTTTCTATGAAGGATGCCCAGACTAATTGTATCCCCAGTGAGAACACTGCTCTAGGGAAGAGGGGTCAAGAGTCAGGAGGTGGAGCCATTGGATTAAGAGCTCCTAAGGTTGGACTGGATTCCTTTCCTGGCGACTCTCCCTTTCTCTCCCCACACCCACTTTTCTCCCTCTTGACCTTTGGATGCTAATAACTGAGATAACAGCAATAAAAAAATGGAAGCAGGATGGGTTGGAGCCTTGGAGACAAGCTTCTGACAAACTCCTAACCTAGTCCTCTTTGCATTACAGACTTTTCCTGATACTCTTGGCCTTAGACCTTTCCAGAAATTCTTGACCTATCTTTTCTTGTCCTTACTTCTGCCTCTCACTAGCTCACAGAACAAAGGCTCACGATCATTATTTGCAATACATAAGAAGTCATTTTATATATTTGTTTGTTTATTTATTCCTTTCTTTTTCTTTTTTAAAAATTAACTTTACATCCTGATCACAGCCCCCCCCCTCCCAGTCCCACCCTACAAATCCCTTCCAGAATTGTCTTTTCCCCTTGGGTATCACCCCACCCTGAGACACCTAGTCCCAGCAGAACTAGGCACATCCTCTCCCACTGAGGCTCAACCAGGCAGTCCAGGAAGGGGAAAGGGGATCCAATGGCAGGGAACAGAGACCAAGACAGTCCCTGTTCTACTTGTTAGAGGACTCACATGAAAACCAAGCTGCACATTTGCTACAAATGTGTAGGGGTCCTGGTCTAGTTCCTGCATGCTTCCTAGTTTGTGGCCCAGGCTCTGTGAGCCCCAGTGGTCTCAGGTTACTTGACTCTGTGGGGCTTCTTGTGTTGTCTAGGCAACCAATGACTGCCCCAACTTGAGATTCAACCCATATGAGATAGCTAACCTCTGACACTGTTAATGATACTCTGCTATGCTTACAGACAGGAACCTAGCATAACTGTCTCCTGAGGGGCTTTATCTAGCAGCAGATAGAAGCAGATGCAGAGACCCACAGTCAAACATCAGGAGGAACTCAGGAGAGTCTTGTGAAATAGTGAGGTATAAAAGTGAGCAAATCGGAAATATCAAGGAGTCATTTTAAATCAATGAGAAAATTATGTTGACTCCACCAGAAAGACCTGGGCCAATGCTATAAACAGGCAGTTCCCAAGAGACGAACTTCCAATAGGTCAATCCCATAGCAAATGTTAAAAATCACTCTGAGATCATGGCGATATCATTTAAGACAACAAATAACATTTGGAAAAGCAAATTAGTAAAACCACCATTTAGTGGTGGTTGGCTGGAGAATAAAGGGTTCAGTGAATACAGGGAGAGATTAGACAATACACATAAGAGTCTTAGGGCATGTGGACTTGAGCTGGCAAACCCAAGCTGCAGAAGTCTTCCGATGAAGAAAACACAAGTGTGTAAGGAAGACTCAGGCTCAGACCTCATCACAGTGTGAGCGTCAGTCCAGGTTCTGTTGGTTGCAAGTACATTTGAAATGCCTCCTCCCTATTCTGTTGTACTGGTTCTCTTGGCTTCCATTCTTAATCAGTTTAAACGAATGGCTTGTGTGCCAGTAGATTGATTGACTCTACCCAGTTAGCTGTTGTTTACCTGAGAGGCTATGATGGATATGACTCATCTTTTAGGGTTCCCCTGTGGAATTAGGTTTAATTTTTCTGCAGAAGACAAGATGCAAGATAGGCCTAGCATATCTATAGTGGGGAAGAATGGAACCAAATTAAAAGTCCAATATGGGATATAAAATAAACTCTCACACCATGCAATGGGATGATATATATTTAATTCATCTATCTATCTATCTATCTATCTATCTATCTATCTATCTATCTATCTATTTCTGGAGACAGTCTTACTATGTAGCTCTGGCTGTCCTGGAAGTTGCTATGTAGACAGGCTGGCTCACAGAGATCTATCTGCCTATGACTCCCAGTTGCTGGCATTAAAAATATGCAACCCTATGAGGAGCTAAAATGTTCTTGATCAAGGCAAATGGTGTGGAAATAGGTCCATGATGAGGAGAGAGAATTGCAAAAGAGAGTATGCAATTTACTTTCACATTTTTAACATGCTTGCAAAGGAAGGAGTGTTGCATAGAACATGTTAGTTGTAGGGAGAGTTGGGTGAAGAGATAATTGGTTAATCATCTAGTCCTTCTGAATTTGTTTCTTTCTAAACTAATTACAATTGACATTTGAAAGCATTTAACAAGAAAAAAAAGACCCCAAGATTCAGGACTTGTTTGGCTTTAAGATTAAAAAATATAAAAGTAGAGCCTAATTCTTGGTGGAGGGATGTTGGACTGGGACTCAGACAAGTCGCTCATGCACTTGCCCAGTTCCTGAGCAGATAGCAAGCACATGACAGGCTTGGCCATGATGACAAGATAACTGAGTGCTGTAAGCAGGCAAGGAGGACATAGCCAGCCATCTTTACTTTAGCTCTTCACCTCTCTCTGAGAACATTCAAGCCCTTCGGCTGTATTTAATGAATGTGTGTGGCCTAGGGAAAAGGGTATGGGTCATGTAGGGCCTAAATCTGGTTCACTAGTTATCTTAATGAAGCCATAGCCTCTTGAGCTACAGTAAGATAGAGATAATAACAGGTTAATTGCTTCTTCATAGGGTTGTATGTATGTGTGTGTATATATGCACATACGTATGTACATGTGTTTATGTGTACATTTCAGTTAAGAAGCCTGTGGTGGTTTAAATACACTTGGCCCATAGTGAATGGCGTTGTTGGGAGATGTGTCCTTGTTGGAGGAGGTGTGTCACTATGGGTATAGGCTTTGACACTCTCTTCCTAGATGCTTGGAAGGCAGTCTTCTCCTGGTTCGATTTGGAACAAGATGTAGAACTCTCAGCTCCTTCTCTAGCTGCCATGCTTCCCACGTTGATGATAATGGACTAAACCTCTGAACTTGTAAGCCCCAATTAAATGTTGTCTTTGTAAGGGTTGCCTTGGTCATGGTTTCTTTTCACAGCAATGGAAATCCTAACTAAGACAAAGCCTAAAGCCTCAATTTGGCCTCGGATCAATCTCAATGAAATTTTAGATCACTGGACTTCTTGGGAAGGTTTGGGAGTCTGGGTGACCTGAGAGCTTTGAGAAGTGTTTATCATGAGTCTTGCTCTCAGGTAAGAAAGAAAAGGTTAAAAAAATATGTATTTCTGGTGAGAACAGGAGCTCCACAAACAAGAAATGTTGCTAAGAGACAAGCCATGGAAATGGAGGTCTTATTTAAATTCAAAAACATTTGCTACAGAATTTTAGAACATAATAAATTATAGCTCTTTTTAAAAATGTTCACAGAGACATCTTTAAGATATTAAAATTGAAACAATAAATGTGGACATTAAGCCCAAAGTCTGTGATTACCACCAAACTCATTTGTGGCTGGAGCATTTAGGAGCACTGGTTGCTCTTCCTAGGACTTGGGTCTAATTCCCAGCACCCACAAGGCAGCTCACAACTCTCTGTAACTCCTGTTCCAAGGGATCTGACATCCTCATTCAGACATGCATGCAGGCAAAACACCGATGTACATAAAATAAAAATAAATAAATTTTAAAAAAGAAATTGTATTTATTTCTCTGCATTCTGGGGGGTTAGCCCATCCCATGGTTGTTGCTCTGTCCAGGGGAATCAAACACCTTTATGCTCCATCCACACTGATGGCATCTTTCTTTAGGCCAGTAAAGATTTGCTTCTACCTTTCTTTAGATCACCAGAAACAAAGGGGACTTCTAAAAGATTCGGTTTCAAATACTGTGAAGTCTGAGTTCTTTCTCACACAGTCATACCGGATGACATCTAGGGAATGGCAGAGGCAATGAGAAGAGAAAAACAACTATCACATCACCACATGTGTTGTTTGTTGTTCTTTTCCAATCGATGGCTTCTCTGCATAGTCCTGGCTGCCTTGGAGCTTGATCTGTATATCAGGCTGGCCCAGACCTCACAGAGATCTGCCTGCCTCTGTCTCCTGAGTACTGGGACTAAAGGTGTGCTCCACCACTACTCAGCTACCTCAGATGTTCTCACAATGGTATAGTACCCAACACTATTGCCTTTGAATGGAAATTTTAGTGCTTTGATCGTGGTATGGAACTATATAAAAGGCTATTTATTCACACGGTCAGGGGATCTGGGCTTGAGGTACTCTTGCTTCTTGCCCTGAAGTGTACTCTGTCAGTTTCTGCTCTGTTTTCTCAACTTCCACATTTTTGACTGGCCCACAACTATCTTTTAAGTGGAATGTACTATTGGCACTATGATTTGAATATGTCCACTCCAAAACTCATGTTAAAACTTTATCCCCATTATGTGATACTAAAAGAGAGGATCAGAAGGAACCACGGAGGAATGGTAAGAGCTCTGCTCTTTGCTGATTAATGGATTAATAGGTCAATAGGTTGTTTCCAAAGAGAGGCTTATAAAAACATTAGTGAGCCTAGGTCACTCATGAGCTCCTTTCATGCCCCCTCAAGACTCTGCCAACAAGAAAACCATCACCAGATGTGGCCCCTTGACCTTGGACCAGAACTGAGCCAAAATAATCTTTTCTCTGTAGGTAACATTGTGTTATTAGGAACAGAAATGGACTAAGGCAGCCATCATTAAACATTTCAAATGATTTTTGTGTAAAGACACAGAATAGTGGATAAAAAGGTTTACTGTCCTGTCTGTATTCCATCTACCGCAATGATTCCAGGTAATGGCCACTTAAAATTGTTGGTTCTGAGATAAACATGAAGCTCTGACTTAAGTTGTCTTGGATCAGTTAGTCATTGGCATTGAAGAGAAATTTATCAGGTGATGCTTTCTCTGTTTCTTGCCACATCAACTGACAAGGCCTTGAATTGTCAGGGGTGCACTGGGAAGTTTTATAGCAACATTTCTGCCTCCAGCTTTGTGGGGCTAGGAGGTGGGTAAAGGGGTGTCTGTAGCATCTTATACCTGTTGCTCTTGCTGTGTTGGTGGCTAGCGTGGGTGTACAGCTTTGGAGTTACAGAACTGGCAGCAGCACTTCTCCGGAGTTCCTTCTGATTTCCCATCAGCCCTGCTGAGGTGCTCTCTGACCTTCCTCAGCTGGCTCCTCCTCGCTCTTCTGGCAGCCCAGCCTTAGCTCGTTTTAAGCACCTCATTTCCTGTGCTAAAGAGCTTTGCCCTTTGTGCTTAAAATAGAGCGATTCCTGTCATCTGTAACAGAACCATAATCCACAGGAAAGAGGAGAGAGCTGGCAATATCTGGTCCCTGCTTTGGTCATGAAGATGGTGACTTGGGAGGAGCAGGAGGCTCTTGGGCGGCATAGTCTTTCCTGTACCTTTCTGTGCTCCCAAAATAGAGGCTATTTGTCAGCTGCCACTTTGCTCACAGTACATCAAGCATTTGTTTTGACAGACATCTGATTTCTCTTAATTATTTAGCCTTCGTGACCTATACTGAGTTGAGTTCCCACAGATTCTAATTCAATTTTGGTTGAAAATAAATTTTATTCACAATTTAAAAAAAAAACTTTTCAGGGTTGGAGAGGCAGCTCAATAATTAAGAACACTTACTGCTCTTCTGAGGAGCTCAGTTCCCAGCACCCACTTCAGAAGCTCTCCACTCCACAGGTACCCACCCCACACTCATGTGACACACATAAACATAGTCTCTCTCTTTCTCTCTCTCTCTCTCTCTCTCTCTCTCTCTCATAAAAAAATAAAATATATCTTAAAAATTGATTCCTTGAAAAACTAATTCCTCCATTTCCATATTCCAAAATACTTTCAACTCAGTGACAGAAAGCTGTACACAGAAGTGGACTTGGTTGTGTCTCTGTTGTTTCTACCAAAATATGAAATTAGCTTTGCTAGCTCTAGGGATGCTGCTGAGTAAACCATAATGCCACTGTGGGGACATGACACGGACCTCACTTCATGTTAAGCTTTGTCTCAGACATTTGTCCACCGTCTGCACTTTGCTTTTATGTTTGACTTTTAGAATGGACAGGCCAGGGCACTGGGGGATGTCATGCCTGTCAAACGTGTCCTTATGTCCTAGCCTGATTCTTTCTCACTTGGATCCCCTCACACACTCACATATTTCTAGGAAATTTTGTTGCACCACTTTTTAAAAGATATTTTTAAGGTTTTCATTTTTTTCTTTTATTTTTATTTCATGCACGTTGGTGTTTTGTCTGCATGTATGTCTGTGTGAGGGTACTGGATCCACTGAAAATGGAGTTACAGACAGGTTTGAGATATCACGTGGGTGCTGAGAATTGAACCCAGGTCCTCTGGAAGAGCAGCTGATGCGTTGACTGCTGAGCCATCTCTCCAGTCCAGAACTTTTTGTTGTTATTGCTTAGCCTTATAGTTTCCCATTTTCATGTTTAAGTCTTTAGTTGGTAGTGAGTTGCTTTTTAAAAATTGAAATCAATTTCTATTTTATTGTTTTCCAGACAGGATCTCAGGTAGCTCAGGCTGACCTCAAACTCTATATGTAGTGAAGGATGCCCTTGAAATCCTTATCCTTCTGCCTCCACCTCCCAAGTGATGGCTTTTCAGATGTGCTCAGTCCATTCTAGGTTTCTGCAGTGCTGGAGATCAAACACAAATTCACGCTAGGATAGTATTTCACTATTGAACTGTGTCTCTACTCTGCCTTCTCTTCCTCTCACCCTCTACCTCTCTCTCTCTTTCTTCATTTATTTGCAATGCTTGAGATAGGACCCATGGCCTTGTGCATTGCTGGCAAACCTTCTATACTGGGCTATAGCCCAAGCCCTGATTTTTATTTTTCATTGTCAAAATGATGATAGTGCATATTTATGGGGTATAACATAAAATTTCAATATATTTAAATTGTAGAATAAGAAAATTAGGCTAACTAACATACTTATTACTTTTCCTTTGTGGTTAGAATGTTTAACATTTTGTTCTTTTAGCAATTTTTGAAGCAAACAATTCATTGTCATTAACTATAGTCTCCTTGCTCTGTAGTATATCACCAGATCTTATTCTTTCTGTTTGACATCTTATAATCTTTGACCAACTTTTATCTTTCTCTGCTAATGTCCCCTTACCTTATTCTGGTGACACATGTTCTATCCTCTATATTTCTATGGCCTCAAATGGGTTCTATATCCCACCTTGACTCAGGGCATCATCATGCTGACCACATATCCTGTTATGTTCTGAGGTTTGCTAGTCTTAAGAAATTCTACAACCATAAGCTCCATGTAGGACCAATCAAAATTGAGTTCAGCTTAAACTGTTATGTCTAAACTAATGAAAGAAGTTGGGAAAAGGCTAACTAATCTGCAGGCCTCCTTGCACCCACTTATGAGCTCATTGTGGGTTTTGCCTATAAAAATTGACCCTGAAAAACATTTGTGGTCATAGCTTTCAGCTTCTGAGTCTGAGCTATGGCCCTGACCCATCAGTCTTGAGGTGTGAGTTCAATAAACCAGACCTGTTTAACTGGGGTCTGAATCTGAGTGCTTTGTGTGATGATCCCAGACCCCAACAATAATGTCATCTTCATTGAACTATTTTGGGGCAGATAACAGGGTTATTCTAACTCTTTGTAGAAGCTAAATATTACTCCAACATGTATTCATACTATACTTTAAAAAATCCACTTACCTATTGATGAGCACATAGGTCAGTTTTATATTTCTGACAATGTAAATAGTTCTTCAATGAACATGGGAGCACACACTCCCATCAACATACTGACTTTGTAGTCTTTGGATATAAACCAAGAAGTATTACCAGATTTTAGAGTACTATTTTCAATTTTCTCGAAGAGCTACCTACCATATTGTTTTCCTAAATGGTTGTACTAATTTACATTCCTTCCAAAAGTATGCAAGGGTTCCCTTTTCTTTATATTTCTGCCAACTCTAGTTTTTCTTTTTTTGGTAAGCCTTTCTAACAGGTGTGAAATAATTATTGGATGGCACACCTGCTATATCCGTATTTAATCTTCTTGTAACAGGACAGGTAATGAGTAAGTATTTAAATTAGCTGCCCCAATTCCTACTGCACTATTATGTTATGTTGGAGACCTATTTGTCCTTAGCCTCTCAGCAGATCAAGGTTGTTCCTAGTTGTGTTTGAAAAATTTCAATCTAACAACATTCTAAAGATAGGCGTTTTATACCAATTAACTGCTAATAATATGGTTGCCTAAGCAAGATCTATATAATAACAATACCCGTTTATTTTCAACATCAGTATGAGAAGTCTCACAAGACCTCATTCCTGTATGAAAACTATAGGCTACTGGCTGCTGAAAAAGTCAATATTCTCAAAGATGGAGCCCCTAAGAGGTTATCTAATCTCTAAAGGTCATCTCTAAACACATACACATAAACAATAAATAAACTCAGCAAGCTGCATTTTTGCATTTACATGTATATGTAACAATAATAATCAGCAAAGAGATCATAAAGCTGAAGGGGAGTCAGGGACAGGAGGCTTCTGGGGAAGGGGAGAGCACAGAAACATAAATACAGCATTCATGTATAAAATGCTCTAAAGGCTGAGAGGGGAGGGAGGAGAGGGGAGAGGCAAAAAGGGAGAGATGGTTCAGAGGTTATCTTCCAGAAGTCCTGTGTTCAAGTTGTTCCAGCAACTACATGGCGGCTCACAACTATCTGTAATGAAATCTGATACCCTCTTCTGCATGCAGGCATATATGCAGACAGTACCCTGTATACGTAATAAGTAAATCTTAAAAATCAAAAATCAAAACCAAAACCAAACAACAATGACAAAAAACATGGCTGCCCTTAATCCCATCCCAGCACTTGTGGGGTAAGGCAGGTGGATCTCTGTGAGTTTAAGGTCAGCCTCTACAGAGTGAGTTCCAGAAAGAAACCCTATCTCAAAACAAAAACAACAACAACAAAACAAACAAACAAAAAAACTACCACCAACAACATAAACTAAAACCAAAAACCAAAAACCAACCAAACAACAACCCCCCCCCAAAAAAAACAACCAATCAACCAACAAAAGATGTGGCAAAATTCAAGTTCGAGAGACACTCAACAAAACTAATTTTTTTCAAAAGGAAAATCACTGTGTTTTAAGGGGCAAATAATTACAGTTTTCAAGAGAAACATCCAGTGTCTTATCTTTGATAACCTTCTTTTCCTTTTCTAAACATTTTATTTTGATATAATTCACACATTTTTAAGAATAATGAGGGGGTGAGGAGAAGCTGGAGTGATGGCTCAGTGGTTAAGAACACTGACTGCTCTTCTAGAGGTCTTGAGTTCAATTCCCAGCAACCACATGGTGGCTCACTACTATCTGTAATGGAATCTGATGCCCTCTTCTGTTGTACAGCTACAGTGTACTCATATACTGAAAACTAAATAAATAATAAGTAACAAGTAAATAAATAGAATAATATGAGGAATCTTGAATCATTTGCCCAGTACATGAAAAATAGCACTTACGTGCTGGAGCACATGCATTAGTTACTTCCCTTGTGATGAAATGTTTGATGAAAGCAACTCAAGGAAGGAAGAGTATGTTTTTGCTCATGGTTTAATTATGTATATAGTCTGTTATGGAAGCAGGAGCATGATGTAGCTGGTCACATTGCCCCCACAGTCAGGAAACAGAAAGCAGATAGGAAGTAGAGCCAAGCTATAAAGGCTCAAGGTCCATCTCCAGTGACTGATTTCCTACAGCAAGTTCTAGCTCATAAAAGTTCTACAACCATCCAAAAACAGTGACATCAGCTGGAGGCCAAGTGTTCAAACATTTGAGCCTATGGGGAAGATTTTACAGCTAAACCACGACAGTATAATACTGGACCTAGAATTTCAGCATTGCTATAGGCAAGGTTAAGAATATTTCTTCCTGATTCCTTTACTGGCCTGTGATGACCACTTCCTCCCCTGCTCCCTTGAAAACGGCCTTAACTTCCTCCCCTCTTTTTTTTCATTTTAAGAATGACCTAAATCTTTCTGGTAGCAGTAATGACCCTCACAGGTGACTACAGTATGTCTGCCACCACTCTCTTCCCACTTTAACCCATCATCTCCTCCTTTTCAACTTCTGTGCTTCTCAGGAAGCTGTCCTTGGGGAAGCACAATACTCAAGTTTCCTTCTTCTCTGGATTCCAACTGGGCTCAGCTCTAGATACATAAGCCAAAGAAGAAAGGGGAGCGAAGAAGGATGTTTAATAATTTATTTTGCTGTGTATTTCCCTGATACAGTACCTCATCATGGCTCTAATGTTGGTGAGCTTAGCTGGATCAATATTTTCTACTAGTTAGAGTCTACTTCCTGTATGTGATACTGTTTAGGCACTGTTTAGGTAAGTTGGTTCATTTCCTTTCAGCCTTGGTGATGATGATAGCTCCCTGCTCTTGCTTTTTCATGGGTATTTCACCCTTTACTTGTGTCATAGCTCTGTTAATGTTGAGAGGTTCATGAAACCTCCATCAGTCAAACTATTTACATACCCATCTTTCTTTGTTAAGGTCTCACTGATAGAGTAACTTTATGAGCTGATTTGACAATAGTCTCCTCTTGGTTTGAAGCATTTTTTTGTTTGTTTGTTTGTTTTGTTTTTTGAGACAGGGTTTCTCTGTATAGCCCTGGCTGTCCTGGAACTCACTCTGTAGACCAGGCTGGCCTTGAACTCAGAAATCCGTCTGCCTCTGCCTCTTGAGTGCTGGGATTAAAGGCGTGCGCCACCACTGCCCAGCATTTTTTTAAAAGAATTATTTATTTATTTTATGTATATGAGTACTCTGTAGCTGTCTTCAGACACACCAGAAGAGGGCACCAGATCCCATTACAGATGGTTGTGAGTCATCATGTGGTTGCTGGGAATTGAACTCAGGACCTCTGGAAAAGCAGTCAATGATTTTAACCACTGAGCCATCTCTCCAGCCCAGTTTGAAGCTTTTAAAAGGTCTAAACTTTATTTAGGCCTTTATTTTATTTCCATCATACAAACATTTAACTGTGTTCCTCCTGTCTAATTTTTTTTCTCCCCATCATTCTTCATCTTCTCTTCTTTACCACTAGCAAAATTCCAAATAATTTGAAATTCGCATCAGAAAAATTTCCAATGTAGTCTTTTATTTAGAACTTTCTTTCTCTGTTCCCAAAAGAAAATGATGAAGTTTTATCTGAAGATTCATCCTGTGTGCATTTGTTTTTCTACATCACCAGCATTTCGAATGAGTGCATAGCTTTTTTAAAAAAATTATTATTAGATAACTTTTCGTTGTGCTCTCATCTCTTCCTGTCTACGATATACGAGAAAATCTTTGTGTCCTCTGACTCTATCTTGGTATACCCAGATCAGACCCACTTTGGCTATGGTAGTGTTCTAGCCTGAGCCATCAAGGGCACTAGCTTTGTACTCTGGAAGATAGGAGAACTACTTTGAAAAGAAAGATGGGATGAGAGGCAAGATGAAGTATGTAGGAAAAGGAAGAAGAGAAGGAGGAGGAAAAGAAAGAAGAGGCAGAGAGAGACATATTAGAGAGGATAGGATGTTCTAGATGAAAAACACAGAGATTCTGGCCACTTGAGTTCTTATCAACAAGTAGCAAAGCTATTTTGGGCAATGAATTTATCAATAGTGACTTTGGGAGACAGAAGATTGAAGAGGATGCAGGAATCCAATAATAATTAAGATTGGATTTCCTGATAGAGAATAATTCTTTGATCCAGAAAAAAATTTCTTGCTCTGTACAAAAGTAAAATTTAATTAGATTTAAAGAAAAAATGAAGAATTATGTAATTTCACACCAAGTCTGTGCTCCTTCCCTTAGTAGCTTGGTGTACCATCCTCACTGTTGGCATATTACAACCCAAGGGACTTCTGTCTCCTTATACTCTACTTCAATGTCATGTCATGTCCCTTTATGGATTAGAGCCAAAGCTTAATAAAGCATCTATATTTGTCTTAGATTAGTTGCTTTATATCCATTACCTCGTTTGTCTTATCCAACAGTCAGTGATCTTGTCTTGATTTTACAGATAAGAATCCTTAGGCTTAATGATCTTATAACTTGTCTAAAGATGTACATATAATAAAAGGCTATATAAAATTCTATCTTTTTAAAGTTTATGACATATTCCCTTACAATGAGCTATGTTATTTTTAACCTGGAAATGGAAAGAGAGAAAAGCACCCTCCAATGACCTTGATTGTTCTTTTTATTCTCTTGGATTATTCTTTAAATATTTTGTATCTTTGATCAAGAGACAAATATCCTGAGGGAGCCAATGTGATGGTTTGACTAAGAATGGCCTCCATAGGCTCATGTATTTCAATGCTTAGTCACTAGGGATTGGCACAATTTAAAGGATTATAAGGACGGGGGATGTGGCTTTGTTGGAGGAAGTGTGTCTTTGAGAGTGGGCTTTGAGGTTTCAAAAGCCCAGGCCAAACCCAATCTCTCTCTATGCTTACAGATCAGAATGCAGCTCTCAGCTACTGCTCCAGTGCCAGCCTGCATGAAGTCATGCTTCCTACCATGTTGACAGTGGACTACATTTCTGAAACTGTAAGCAAGTTACCAATTAAATGTTTTCTTTTTTAAAGAGTTGCCTCTTGGTGACCCTGTAGGAAACCAGCAGTCTCAACTAACCTGGATCCCTGAGATCTCTCAAACACTGGACCACCAAACAGGCAGCATACACCAGCTGATATGAGGTCCCCAACACATATACAGCAGAAGTCTGCTGGGCCTGGATTCAGTCAGGGACGATGCACTTAACCCTCAAGATAATGGAGGTCCCAGGGAATGGAGAGGTATGGTGGGGGTGGGTACATCCTCGTGGAGACAGGGAGTTGAGAAGGGAGTATGGGACGGGGAACAGTCAGAGGGTGGAGTCGAAGGAGCATAAAATCTGGAGTATAAAAAAATGATTAAATAAAAATTTTAAAAAAGAATTGCCTCTTTATAGCAATAGAACAGTGATGACTAAGATAGCCACATTCATATAGCTCCCATAAAAGCTTTCATAGAGTGTGGGTGAACATTTTTTTTGTTGTTGTTGTTGATTTGCTTGAAGTGAGGTCTTACTCTGTAACTAGGATGAACTGGCACTCACTATGTATACTGGGCTAGTCTTAACCGTGCAGCAATCCTCCTGCCTCATCTTAGAAATGCTCAGATTACATGTGTGATGAGTCCCCATGCCTCCCTTATGTTCTTTATGGAACACTTGTCTTTGCCACAATTTGTACTTTATGATTCTTTGACTAGACTCAGTCTTCATTCCTCTAGACTACAAGCTTACAGTAGAGGCTATGCTTTGTTTTGCTCCATTAGAACGGTTGACCCATAATGAAAGCGTATCAATGATTGATCAGTTGAATGATTTCCTTATCTTTATTGCATAGAATTAAACACTCTCACAATCAGAAGCCACTTCATTCATTGAGATTCTCAGTTATTATGACTAACTGTCATTATAACTAAGTCAATCATATTAGACTGGTGAACATTGTCTTTGGACCAGAAACTGCCCAGGCCAGAGTTGCTTGGGAGAGATACTCTAAGGAGCTCTAGTGTTCTCCCGTCTTTACTTCCCATAAATGTTTTGCTCTACATCTTTTCTTCAGTCTCTTATTGCCTTGTATCTTAGGCTGTCCTCATGTCATCATCTTGTCTACATTCTCTGAACATGTGTTCCTAATATTCAGATCTTACAGAAAGCATTTGGACTTTGGATATGTTCTACCCAGATTTATTATATTTTGCACAGAGATAATATTAACTTCTCATCACTGGTTCATATTGAGCTTTCAGACAATCCAACTTCCATTTAAGATGAATAATGGGGATCATTTGAACATGACTCAATGTTTTTATATACTAATGTTTGGTTCCTCTCATATCATTCTATTTATTGTCTATATTACTTATTATATAATTATATAATCTATCTACATATATAACATAAATATATATGTTATGTAAATAATATATTACCTGTATTATCCATTTGCCACCCTGGCAAGCAAAGATCTTTTTTCCCTCCCAGCCCTGGGGATTGAACCCAGGGCCTCACACATGCTTGATAAACATTCTTCTACTAAACTGCAGACCCTGGAATTTAAGGACTTACTCTTCCTGTTGACAAGAGACTGGTAAGAAATTTTAGGCTACATCAAGTAACTGAACTATAAGAAGCTATATGAGTGGGGTTCAGAAGTCTTGGGGTGTACTTAAACTGGAAAACCCACAGGGTGTACCTTTAGCTCTTCACCTAAACCAAGCTTTTTTCCTATGGTACCCTAGCTTGGGTTATCTTCTTCTCATTCCCTTACTTGAAGCATTGATGGAGCATCTCTGTATCTTCTGGTCCTCCTTAGAAGGGCAGAAGCTGGTAGATTGATCCTTATCTAATATCTTTTAATTTTGTTGAGATCTCCTCAAGATGTCAGATTTCAAAGGCCTGCTTCAGAGTCAAAAAAATGAAGATGAATCATTCATTTTCTCTTATTTTCAAGCCTACTTTCTTTGAGGCAATGTTGTCATGTAAAAGAAAGTTGGAAAAGGAAAAGCACAAAATTAATTTTTAAAGATAGCATCTTTTTACACTTGTACTGTTGATAAGCACTATGTGTGCTTGTACTATCGATTTCTTTAGCCTAAGAACAGGATCTAAATAATTCGGAATAGATCATTTTCATGTTGAAAACATTATTTTCTTTTAAAGAAAATCCTATTTTAATTGCTCATAGAATTGTCTAATATAAGAAATAGCTTTTCATTCAAAAAAACCATTCACCAATGAAATCTTTATTAAATTACTGCTAGGTGCCAGAAGATTGACTCTCCTAATTTCTTTATTAAATAAGGATGTATCTGGGGATACACATTAGTCAGTATGCCTTTTGTTAATGAAGAAAGCAGTCTCTTCTAATCAGCTAGCATTCTATCACAATTTTGGTGTGAAAATTCATTCATTCATTCATTCATTCATTCATTCATTCATTGAGCAAGGTGTTTGAGTCTCAGCTCAACTTTTGGCATATAGTAGGGAAGACATGGTAATGTACATGGGCAGATAACAGAGTAAGTACTCTCCAGCATATTTAGGTTATCTGATAAAAAGATGGCCACAGAAAGGGAGTCAGGGAAGGCTTCCCAGAGCAGGGGAAAGTTGTGCTTTAACTGCTAGGATGAGTGAGAACTTGCCAAGTGAAGAAATACAGGGTGGAGACTTGCAAAATGCCAAGGCAAGAGGATAAAGATTATGTTTAGAGAATGGCGAATTGTATGGACATTTGTTAGAACATAGTTCATCAAATAGGAAAGAACAAATAGGACAGAAACAAGTTCTCTGAAAGTCTATTCCTTCTCCTCAATGCCGATAGGAGCTTGGCTGTGTAAGGTGATGTCATCCAATGTTTGCTGAATGAACTGAATGATGCTGAGAGGCAGTGGGGTTTCAAATGTGTTTCAGGGTACTAGAAAGCAGAGATGTATTAGGGTGGACTCCGTTATCAAGGTTGTCTTCGAACTCACTTCTGCTAATATTTTGTGACATGTTTTGCTCAGAGACTTCTGGTTTAGCTTTACAGTACATGTGTGACATAATTTACCCTAATTTCTATGGCAGGCCAGCTACAAATCTGGAGTGAAATCCAGATTTCACTATTTTGGTACATTTTGTTACTGGCAAACTTCAACTCAACTTTCCACTTTCACTTGAACCTAGTTTGGTTCCCATATAACCCATGCTGGCTTGAAACTTGTTATCTACAGGCAAAGATGACTTTGAACTTCTGCTCCTTCTGAACTAACTCTTGAGTGCTTTGACTACAGGTGCCCTACTATGCCCTGGTTATGTGGAGCTGGGGATAGAAAGGAGAGCATTGCACATCCTAAGCAAGCCTCTACCAACTGAACTACATTCCCAGCCTGTGATGAAATAAACTTGATTCATTCAACCAAGTTTCCTGGAAGTGTGTTTTGCATTGCAAGTCAAGTCCTCAAATCTTTTGCTTATGTCTGATCCTCCTTCTCTACTTCAATCCAAGCAGAGAAGCATTACACTGGATTCCAGTCACTGGGCTGAACTACGATCAGAGCCATGAGTCAGCTCAAGGTCTGTCCTTTACCACCTCAGTTATGAGGAGTGTGACAGACAGGCAGTGAATGTGTTACACTGTTAATTACTCTGACAGTCACTTAAGGAAGACTTGTCATTTCTATGTGTGGAGGTGAATGTTGGAAGATCGAGTTGTATGTCTTAATGGACAAATCTACTAGTTTTCAAAGTTGTCATCACTAACTCTTGCTGTGCCTTGGCTTTGAAAATAACCTTTATATTGAACTGAAAAAATATATTTTAAAGATTTTAAATGCACAAACCGTGTGATGCTTGGTGCAGTTGAAGCAGGGCAAATTAAGTTCATGAATGCAACTGCACTTTCAGTTTTAAACACTTTCTCATTTTCTGAAAATTTCAGTCACGACTAACATCAGCTTTGAATTCACCTGCTTTGGGGAGTATGGGCAATTTATCTTCAGAGTGCTTTTTTTTTTTAAACTTTCAGCTTCTTGCCCTTGCTAGCTGACATTCTCAGAAATTGAGGGTTCTGCACCAGGCTCCTGAAGTTAAGATATGACTCTATGGGCAATACCTTTACAGGTGCTCTCTGGTTAACAACAATTATCTTCCTTCCTATGTGCATTTATGGCCCATTTGCTGAAAGTATGGCAAAAGCATGAATGTATAGGTTTCCCATTTCAAACAAATATCAACCCAGAAAGTGCTTTTTGAAAGAATAACCTGGCTTGGCTTGCTGCAGGCAGTCTCATACACTTCCTACCTTGTTTTCAAAGCAAAAAAAAAATTTTTTTTTCGAGACAGGGTTTCTCTTTATAGCCCGGGCTGTCCTGGAACTCACTCTGTAGACCAGGCTGGCCTCAAACTCAGAAATCCGCCTGCCTCTGCCTCCCAAGTGCTGGGATTAAAGGCGTGCGCCACCACCGCCCAGCCAAAGCTAAAGATTCTTAAGCTTGTTCCTTGACTAGGATTTCTTATAGTTTATGCTGTGTTGGTTTCTCTGTTGATTAAAATAATTTGGCTTGCTTAACAGCCATGGAGCTATTCCCAGGCTTGCAGAGCATAAAATGGGTAGAATCTGGAATTATACATCTGTAGTCTCAGTATTCATGAACAACAGGCAGGAGAATAAGAAGTTCAGGACCAGCCTGAACTGCATAAGACCCTGTCTCAAAACTTTTTTTTTTTTTAGAATATTGCATTTGCATGTCAGAAAGGATCAAGATGGAGCCCGTAGGGCTGGAGAGCTGCCTTAGAAGTTAAGAGCACTTGCTTGCTCTTGCAGAAGTTTGGGTTCAATTCCCAGCACTCACATGGTAGATCACAACCATCAGAAACTCTAGGTCTAAACGATTCAACACCCTCCTCTGGCATCTGTGAGTACCAGGCATGCATAGTGTGCACATAAGTACATGAAAGCAAAACACTCACCTACATAAAATAAAAATAGAAAAAAAAACAAACCTTAAAATACTCAGGAGGCCGGAGAGATTACTGAGTGGTTCAGAGCACTTGCTGCTCCTGCAGAGGACCCAGGTTTGATTTTCACCACCATATGGTGGCTCACAAGTGAGCGTAACTCCTGTTCTAGGGGATCTGACACCCTCTTTTGACTTCTGAGGGTACAAGGCATTTACATAGTGTGCATTCGTACATGGAGTCAAGACATCCATAGACATAAAAATAAGATAAATACATACACTAAGACAGAGCCATAAAGTGCTGTAGAGATTACTCAGAAAGTCATCTTGGGTGTGACTGTTCAGTGTGAGACTGGGGGAAACCAGGTAGATAACCCTCGGCTGGGCAGGCAGGCTGGTGCAGATTACAGGCAGGGCTGGAGACCAGGACTTCCAGTTATCACTGACAGGGATGTGGGTGTATAAGGCTATACTGCAGGATTTTTAGATTTTTTTCAGAGAATCTCCAAAATTCATAAAATTATTTAAAGCTCTCCGATTAAAACCAAATATACCATGTAAGCTTGGTGCTTGTGAGCTACCTATTTTCAGCTGTGAGTGTAAATTCACTTGCTTTGTTTATCACAAAGGTAGGGGTTCCTTTCAGTTTGGCATAGGCCTTGACAGTTTTCTTTCTCTTGGGCTCATAGGTCAGACAGTGTGGCTAAATCAGAGAGTTCCAGGTTCAATGTCCCAAAAAAGAAAAATGAAGGTAGAGGGCAACAGAGGAAGACACGAAACATTGGTCATTGGCCTCACATGCATGTATTCAGGTCCACCCATATACACATATCCACACCTACCACACATGTATACTAACACCTACAAAGCAATAGATTATATAGGCCATTAATAAACATATACTACAAATCATACAGATTATACAAACTATAAGTAGGTGTCATTGCTAGTTTACACATGAAATGAAAATCTGAATATTTTCTTTTGCAGGGCTGGAGAGCAAACTTACGATCTGTTTGCCTGCTAGGCAGGCACTACATCAGTCAGCTACCAGCCCCAAATATAAATTCTTCAAAGATAAAACTCATAAGCATACACTTTCCTGATGGTGTGCAATTGAATGTTATATCTGTGGCAAAGTACCCATTCCTTTGTATTCCACCCACATAACTTAGTTTGAAGCGAGTATGCTGTTGCTGATGTGGGGTAGACACGTGGCTGGGAGATGCACAAACTCTGCAGTATTGTTCAACTTCACTCTGAAGATGAAACTGCTCTACAAATAAAGTCCTCGGATACTAAGATGATACATTCGCATAGACAATGTGTACCATTGTGCCTGTGCCACCTTTCTCTCTCTCTCTCTCTCTCTCTCTCTCTCTCTCTCTCTCTCTCTCTCTCTCTCTGTCTCTGTCTCTCTGTCTCTGTCTCTGTCTCTCTCTCTCTCTCTCTCTCTCTCGATTTTGTTTACCTTGGGTCTGAAAAGGTGCTGGGTGAAAGTATACAAAGAGATCATTTTTTTGTTTGAAATTTTTTTGTTGTTGTTTGCTTGAAATTTAAGACTCGAATGATGATAGCAGTCTATTTAAAAGAGAGAGGGTAAAATCTTGCCACAATTTCCTCTCTGGAGAAGGGTGATCAGACTAGGAAGCTGTGTCGACATTCCAGCAGGATACACTGCATGTTTACTCTGCCAGGCCTTGTGTTTAACATTTAATTTCATAGCAGGAGATGGAAACATTAATTATCTTCATTTGTAGATGAGGAAAAGTCTCAAGTTAATTTTCCTAGGATTTAATAGTGGGAAGTGGCCTTTACATTAAAGTCTGTGTTTTCTGATTATAGTAACCATGTCGTATCATAGCTGTAGTCTGTAATTTGTGCCCCTGCCCAGCCTTAACTTATGTCTTAGTAACATCTTTACAACAGATGAAGAGTGTTTCTGCCTCTGTAAATAATAAAGCAATTAATATCCTCATATACACCTACGTTTTCTTATCCAGATATATGCTTAAGACAAGCAGTAAACTTTATACTATCCAGTGGATGGTGGTTAACCTAGAAATTCATGAGTGGTCACAGTGCAGTGAATCAACGTCTGTGCAGTCCCGAGCCGTCCCTGGCACATCTGTATTATTGCCCTCCCTACAAGGCCCAGGGAACATCGAGAAAGAGGAGAGTTCAGATTACAGAAGCCAGTAGTGGCCAAGGACCAGATCAGAGTCTTCTAGATATGTCAAACCACCGCACTCATGAGCTCACAGCAGCTGTGGCTGCCCGCAGGAAGTCAGTCCGTCAGCATCCAGCATGGAGAGGGAGGGGTTTGTGGGCCCTCAGCTTTGATACTTTCTTTGTACACTTTTACTTTACAACCTGAGCATTCCTGCAGTGCCATTTTGGTTTTCCCTTCCTGCTTACTCCTTAAGTTTGCATTTTGTGGATAACCTTCTCTGACGGCTTCCCTCAACTTTTCCTCGCTGGGTTTGAGTCTATCCTCAGACTGCTCAGAAATCAGATGCATAGTAAGATTGCAATCAAGAACTCAGGCTCTGGAAGAGCCAGCCATGGTATTATCCAGCTGTTGAGTACAAATACTAGTTTGATTCCTAATAATACTGTTAGTATTTACCGCATGTGCTTCTCGTGAAGATAAAATGAAGTAGAATAAATGTCTATCATGGTAAACGCCCAGAGAATGGAAGCACCATCATCACCTGGGTCATCTTACATCAGAAATAGTGATGCTATCTCTTTAGGCTTTTAACTTCACTGGGGATGGAGATACTGTGTATCAACTGTTGGCATTTAATGGAGAACAACCATAATAAAATAATGATGTAAGGTCAAATTTAATAAAGCTGAGATTGCTTAACACAATAAAATGTTCCTAGGGTTAGAACTGTAAAATTACTGAGCTGGAAGGGAGTTTACAAGGAGACGAGTTAATCTCTTAATTTAGAGTCAAGACGAGGGAGGCACAGACGAGCTGCAAGCTCTCTTTGTAACACTTTTCACTCCACCACAGTTCCATTGCTCCACGAGTCTGTTGCCCTCCACAGTCACCTAAGATTGTGACTTGAGAATTATTGTCACCCTCACACAGATGATGGGATTATACACAAAACTTGAAAGAAAACTCCAACTTACGTCTCCTAATAGATGGAAAGACTAATGAATAATTTAATTAAAGAAGGGCCGGGGCTAGAGAAAAGGCTCAGTAGGTAAGATTGCTTACCAAAAAACTTAAGGACCTGAGTTTGAATCTCCAGAATCCATGTTAAGAAGCTGGGCATGGCTGCATATGCCTATAAACTTATCTCTGTGGGAAGCAGACTGAAGGATTGTTGGGACTTTGGCTGCCAGCATAGCTCCAGGTCTAGAGAGAGAGCCTACCACAAGAAAATAGTCTGGGAAGTGATAGAACAAGACACCTGTCATTATCATCTGGACTCCATACATTGGATTCAAGCCCCCAATAAATGCTGAAATTCATACAACATACGATACACATACACATATACACACACACACACACATGCACACTCACTACTGGGAGCATACCTATTCATTGAATGGTGGAGCCAATATCCATTACACTGGTCTGAGAGAATAAATTTATAAGTTTCATAGAAGGACAAAAAGATACATTGAGTTCCCTTTGGAAATAGTTGAAAAGTTACATATAATAATAATATACAGAGGAGTTTTGTTGTCTTGCTGCATTTAAACTCTCTGAGGGAAACTGTGAGGACGGAGAGCAGGCCTCCATGACAGGCCTTCACCGAAGGCAAGCTTGGGTGGTGCCAAATGTATGGCTTAAAGGTTGCTACATTTTTCACTTCTCTTTATCCTTTTTAATCTCTTTGTCTCTTGCTAATTATTATGCATAGACAAATACAATTATCAAATTTTAATTCTACCGTCACAGACTTTGTACAAATGATCATAATAAAGTAGCATTTGCAATCTGCTTCGGTAATTTTGGACTGTAACTGTGCCTTAACTTGTACAAGTGAAATGCATGTTATTTGTCTTCAAAGTAGATATTATTCCGCCCAATTTTTATTTTTCTCCTTTAGATTACTCATTCTAATATGGCTTTTCTAAAAGCTTGGTTGATTCATGCCACTACCATAATACATTTTGTTTTTAAATATCTTATATTCAAAATGCTTTAAGAATAAAGCTGGTTGTTTGCCACATTCATTTATTCAGCAAAATTACCAATGAATCTGCTATATTCTCAGCAAGTATTAGATCCTGAGTATTGGAGACACAGAGGTGAATAATCCCTGTCCCTACCTCATTAGATCTAGAGTCTAATGAGATTGTATTCATCTTCCTGACTTTAATTACAACGTATCCAATAATAACCATCTGCTTTCCAATCTTATTTCCCCCTTTTCTTTCAACTTCTAGATCCATGCCTTATGTCCATATCCAAACATATTAGACAACTGTACTAGTCTTAAAGGGTCTTCACATCAGTATGTCCTGACCCAAGGTTGTCATCTTTGTCATCCAAACACTCCAGTTATAAAAACAGGGCTTGCCACTTCCTGAATGTGGACAATTGGATTGGAGTTATCTCTAACTGCTCATTCTCAAGTACTCTTCTCCCCAGTAAGTCAGTCAGCTTTGTCAATTCTGCCTTGTGAACAGCAACCAAAATGTTTCTACATTTCTTCATTTCTCCTGGTGCTAAATGGTTCAACTCACTGCCATCCTGCACATGGCTCTGTACTTGGAGGGTCCTGATCAGTTGTTTCTCTCAAAGACAGAGAGAGGGACCTCTCAGAAGAGCTAAGTCTCACCTTGTCACTCTCTTCCCAAAGCAATACAATAGTCTTCCTATTGTCTAAGGGATAAAAGTCTAATTTCCTTAACCATGCCTTCTGCAGCATCCCTTGTCAGCATCTCCATGATTGCTCCATCACACTGCTCTGGCAAGGTTCCTGCCTTTCTCCATTTGTAATTGAGAGGAACCTCTGCCACTGTACCCTCATATCTAGGCCCTTAATGGTCTATTTTCCTTTCCTGGAACACACCTCAGGCTCACCTAAAGGATATAACCCTTGGGAATGAGAAGCCTTCAGAGTTGTATTAAGAGCCCCTCAAAACTCACAGAGACTAAGCCAGAGACCAAAGAGCAGATAGGGGCTGGACCTAGGCTCCTTTCACATTTGTAGCAGATGTGCAGCTTGGTATTCATATGGGTGCCCTAACAATTGCATCAGGGGCAGTCTCTGACTCTGTTGCCTGCCATTGGATCCCCTTCCCCTAGCCAGACTGCCTGGTTGGGCCTTGTGGGAGAAGATGTGCTTAGTCTTACTACAAATTGGGCCAGTATCCAAGGGAGGCTTCTCTTTCTCTGAGAAAAGGGGAAGGGTGTGGGAGGAGGGACTTGTTAAGGTGGGACTTGGAGGAAGGGAGTAAGTCAGGGCTGTGATCAGAATGTAAAGTGAATACATAAATAAATGAATGAATAAAAGAGTTCCCAAACCCATGAAAACTTTCATGTAATACTTAACCATTATATCATATGCTTTTTTCATTCCTGTGATGAAATGTTTGACACATGTAACTTAAGAGCAAACGTTTATTTTGGCTCACAGTTGGAGTCTATCATGGTGGGGAAGGCATAGGGCAGGCAGCTCTAAAGTTTTAGGGGCATGAAGCTATTTGCTCACCTCCTAGTGGGTCAACAGAGAGAGGGGAAATGCCAGCATTCAGTTGGCTTTCTTCCTTTTCCATTTTTTTTAATCTGGTCTTTGACCTCAGCTCGTGGGATGGTATCTTGCATATTCAATTAATTCTTCCCTCCCAATACTCTCCAGAAAAGCCTTCACCAGCTTGTCCAAAGTAGAATGCCTCATTAAGACCTCCCCTCACGCATTTCTTAATAAATCAGGTTGACCTTTGGTTTTAGCCATAACTCGAGCTCTTTCTTGAGTTTCTTTCTTCCTACCAGCCTGTGAGTAGAAGAGAATAGGCCACTCACCAAAGTGTTCACTGCTGTATGACACAGCAGAGAGTATTGTCTGAATGAATACATGAGATTAACCAAGTACATGCTTTTTTATTTAAAAGTTGCATATATATATATGGGCATGAGTGTCACAGCATGAATGTGGGGTCAAAAGGATAACATTCAAGAGTGGGTTATCTCCTTCTACCATGGGCTCTGGTGAATCAAATTCAGATCTTCAGACTTGAGTGAAAGCCGCCACCCCTCCCCCCCACCCCCACCCCGCACTCCTTGGAGTCATCACAGACTCTGATAGCCATCAAAGTGGAATTGGGGCTTAAGGAATATATACGCTATTTAAGAATAATTTATTTTATTTATGCAGTCTATGTGTCTATGTGTATTTATGTGTCAATGTATGTTCACACGTATGTGGGTGTCCTTCAAGGCCAGAAGAAGGTGTCAGCAAGTGTTCTTATCTACTGAGAGCCTTTATAGGCACCTGAATACACCATTTTTAACAATATATGACAGAGTAAACTGAAGAGGGACCAAAAGCAGCCTCAATCTTCACGGGAAAAGGAACAACCAGAGAGAAGAGAGAGCACCTACTTACGAAAGGATGGAGTCTGAGCCAGCAGGAATTATAGGTGCTGTACACTATTCCATATGGATGGGGGAAAGTACTTGGATACATGATAGCTTGCCAGAAAAGGAAGCCACAGATATAGACAGGACCTGCTCTGGTTTGGATGTAAAATACTCTCTGCAGGCTCATGATTTAAATGCTTGGTTGCTGGTTAGTGGTGCCATTCTGGGAGGTTCTGAGAACCTTTGGAGAAGGGAGCTAGGTGGGAGACTGTGTGTGTGTATGTGTGTGTGTGTGTGTGTGTGTGTGTGTAGGGGGAGTTGTTGGGGACTATTTTGTTCCTGGCTGCTTCCTGCCTTGCTTCCTCTGCTCCCTGACAGGAAGTAAACAGCTCTCCTCTGTCACATACTCTTGCCCAAGTAAACGGGGCCAAGTGACCACGGATTGAACTTTCTGAAACTGTGAACCTAAGTAAACCTTCCTTCTCTTAAGTAATTCATGTCAGACATTCTGCCATAGATGTCACCAAGAATAAAAATGACACGGGATATGATCATTATGCTGGTTAGTTTTTATTGACACCATGACACAAGCTCAAGAGGATGTATAATATGTGCATAAGAAAACTAGCTAAGCATGGGACAGTGATTGAGCCAGAAAGCAGCATCCCCAATGGTTTCTGCTTAAGTTCCTGCTTGGGCTCCTGCCCTGACTTTCCTCAATGATGCATTGTGACTTAGAAGTATAGGTTAAATAAGCTCTTTCTTTCCCTTAGTTGCTTTAAAAACTTGTATGAAAATTTTGTGAATTATACATGTTTTGATCAAGTGCATCCCCAACTCCTTCCATTCTTTTATCTTCACAATTCTATTTACTTTCAACTTCATGTGTCCCCCTCAAACTCCCTACAACCGATTCCATTCAGCACTGCCAATATGTGTATGGGTATGGTACCATCTACTAGAACATCCTTGAAAAACATCACCCTTTCCACTTTCAGCAGTCATAAATTGCCAATAGCTCCCAGCTAAGGGTAAGACTTCCTGACCACTTTCCCCTCCATGCTAGGATTTTGCCTGGCTTGGTCTTGGCACAGGTCTCATGCATGCTGTCATAGTCACCTGTTAGTTTATGGGATATCTGATGGGACACTGATCAGTTTGAGCATCGGGAGCATGAGTCTTGAAGGCCTTGTCCTTTTCCCCCATTCCCTCTGCCTTGCAAAAACCAATAGATCACATTCCTAAAGTCAGCCACCAAGGTATATTACCATATCTGGCCACTTCCTCCTTCTGAGGTTGACTATCAAGATTTAACTATCAAAGTATTGGAGTCCAGCAATCAAAATCTTCCTTTGGCTTATCTAATTAACATGACCAATTAAAATTAAACACCTCATCCTAACAGGGGGGATTCTCCCTGTATCTTTATAAGCTGCCATTTTCCTGTGGGCTTATTTCCCCCCCTTCCTTGTTCCCTTTCCTTTCTCTCTTATCTTCTATCTCCTGTCTTTATCTCCTGTTCCCTGCCCTCTATTTCCCCTGTGGCAAGAACTTGGTCTTGGGGGGTCTTGGGCCAATACTTTGCCTTTCAACATCCATCTCACAACTCCTCCTCTCAAGAATCAGGAAGAGGGGCAGAAAGATTCTTAAGAGCCAGAGGTAGTAGATGGCTACAGAAAAACAGTACTTTCAGGACACAATAGAATAGCTGCACATTTGTGATCTAAGTGTTTTTGGTCATGGTGTTTGTCACAGCCTCAGAATAGCAAAATAGAACAATCATAAACCAAGATGCCTGATCTTCATTCTGAAAGCTGTAACAATGCAGGACTTGAAATGTTATGTTTGAAAAAAATATATATATCGTGGTGTAGGGAAAGGTGAGTCTGAAGGGTACAAGTGGGTCATTTGAGAGGATAGGACTCCAATTAAGTCCTGGAGGGATGAGGATTCATCTATGACAGAAGTGAAGCTAAACCCAAAGGACTTGCAGGGGTGAAGAAGGGTTATTGAGCTGGACAGATCTTGTGTTGATTTTTGGAATTCTGGTTTGGATGATTGGATGGTGGTGGTTTTCTCACCGAGAGTTCTAGCTGGTTTGGAGAGAGACAAAGGTATCAGGGAGGGATGAAACTTGGAGGCATTTAGAGAGTGGAACACATGGTGACTAGATTCTCCATGTGAGCCCCATGTAGCTCATGGTAACCAGAATATAGCTGAAGGGGCTCAAATATGAGTTTTACTCTGGTTCTGTGTGCTTCATTAAGCTCCAGAGTCCTCCATGATGCTCTGAGTCATGAAGTATCTGAAACATTTCAGAATCCTCAGTGAGATAAGAGATGGAAATAGGAAAATGCTACTACAAAACAAACCACTCAAGCCAACCAAACAACACAACACAAGCAAATCAAAGCATCCGGGCATCGGATGGTACAGCTGGGTGGTAAACAGACATCAGTTTTGGAGGTAAGAGGAATGTATGAGAATAAGGAGGCTTTTGAAGGAAGGACATCAGTGTATAATAAAGTTAGCAGAGGAAAATGATGGGGTAACAGTGGCCATTTTAAAGCCAGTTTAAGGGCTGGTCTGGTGTGGGTGGGAACTTCCTCTGTTACTGTTCTCTGTGCTAAGGGTACCTGATAAACCCCACCAGAGCTGCTTAGTTATAGGGTCGGCTTATGGCCTCCAAAGCCTCTTCCTTGACACGGCAGGCATTCTATACAGGTTGGATGTGTTAATCAACTCCCAAGTTGCAAAGAGCAATTTTATTTGGAATGAAATCTTGCCATAGAAACAGGAGAACAAGCATTTGGGATGGAGCTTGTCATTCATGGTGGGGACAAGCTTTCTAAATAAATCACACTGCTAATTGTACTACCTAGCAATCAGCCCAGCGCTGAGACCTGGAGTGATGGACACAGTGAGCTTGTTCAACCAATTTGTCAAGAATCAGAAAGCAATTGAGAAGCTCGGTTGGAAGAGATTGAAGGCTGCTGTGTGAACCCCACAGCCCAGGTTTCAAGGCAAATTGAGCTGAAATATCCATTTATGCTTCCAACACAGTTACTGGAATTAGCAGTGGGCCAAGGGGAGACTTTTGTAGTTCAAACCAATGACAGAACTTGTTGTCAGGCTGGGGGTTGGGTAATTTTTACTGTGTGATCATTTGATTTTTAAAATATATAGTTGCTCACAATTTTTATTACAAAAATATTTTGTTCCTCAGCATGAGATTTGATAGTCCTGGAAAAGGCCCCATATGTCCCAACTCTATGGCTAATTAGAGCCTGACACAATGAAAGGAAAGCGTTGCTCTTGAGGAGGCCTTGTTGGCACAGAGGAGTGTGTGTGAGCTCACCTATGTGTTCTCAACCAGGACAGGAGTTACTGGCCTTGGTAGAATAAAGCACAAAGGGAGGACTGAAGCCAACCACTGCAGTTGCTTTGGAAACACCAGTCATCTGCACTCAGATATCATATTCTGTGAATACTTAGTTATGGATGGATTCACTTTCTGAAACAATGTTTAAAACCTATTCACTGAAACCTTAGATAGGGAAAGACTCAGTAGTCTTGTTTTTGTGAAGTTCATTCCCAGGTGAACCTTAAATCCCCTGAAACAGGATGATTTTCACTGTTGTTTGAGGTGCGGACATGGAAAATAAATGCTGATTCCATGGACTGTCCTGGCCTCTGTCTATCATTGTTTGAGATGCACCAACAGAATCATGGGTGTTGCCATCCGTTCATAATGCTTTTCCCAGTTTGTCTTTATAGTATTTCCATGCTAGCCTAAAGACATTGTAGACTCATAAAGAATTCTTAATGTAGATATTAATAATCAGGTACCCAAAGGTACAGCCCAACTGTGTGAAGGTCAAGATCCAATTAATCATTTCTAATAACTGTATCTACTTGGTCTATTTCCAAGACTGTTGGCAGAAAAACCTGCAACTTCTTTCAAATGTAAAGTTGGAAGATTTCACAAGCTCTCTTTCTATGTGTAGCTTTTATCTTTGAAGGAAAGAGAAACTTTAGAATTTGCATTTTTCCATAGCAAAAGTTTCTCCTCCAAAGAAACCCAAAGGACTTTTTAAACTACTAGCTGCACAATTTCAGATGATGAGGAGAGTCGTTGTTATATTGTCAATTTATGGTACCAAAATTTTAAAAAGATTTATTTACCTTACTTAACATGATTGAGTGTATGTATGTATGTATGTATGTATGTATGTATGTTTAGCACATTTGTGCCGGGAGCCGGTAGAAGTCAGACGAGGACATCTGATCTCCTGGAACAGGAATTATGGATGTTAGTGAGATACACTGTGCGTATTGGAAACCAAACCTGGGTCCTGTACCAGAGCACAGGTGTCCCTAACCACTGACCATCCCTCCATAGTTCTGTCATCCATTCTCACTAAGAATAACATCTTTACATACATACATACATACATACATACATACATACATACATACATACAAATACTCAACCATGTTAAATAAAATAAATACATCTTTTTAAAATGTTGGTACCATAAATTTTGGTATTCAGGGCTTAACTAATAAAACCTGTGATGTTAAGAACCACATTCTTAATTCTGGGAATTGAAAAATCTTCATTCCACTTTCATAACAAGCAGCTGAAGTTTATATAAGTCTGTCTTTGTCTCAAAAGTTCAGTGATCCCGAAACACTATTTCTGTCTATATTGTGGGAAGGACACGTTAATTTAAAACATTTGGTTAGTATTAGGCTCTTGAAACCTATATACTGATTGAATTCTCATTCTGCAAAATTGCATGAATCAGAGGAACAGATTAAGATCAGGTAGTAAGTCAGTAGACCACAACATGCCCCATAGTTGCCCTGATGGAATTACACCAGTGACGGTGGAAAGGAGTGAGTGTGAGTACTTGTATAGAGAACTCTGTTGTGTAGGGGACTCAGGACAAAACCAATGAATTCAGAAGAATTGGGGAAGATAGGAAGACTAGCGAAGAGAAGTCAAACTTATGACAAACCATTAGCTGTAAGTTACTAAGTGCTGGGTTAATGGTGACCTTCAGGAATGTTAAAAGTAAGCTACAGGTGACCAGGTCATTTTTAGTTATTCAAAATGCCTGCCATTATTAGAACTGTGATCATGGGCATACATGAGCAGCTTCTTGTTCCTGCCATCTTTCCCTCCGTGTCATGGTGGACTGTACACCCTGGAGCTGTAAGCCAAATAAACTTTGCCCTCCTTAAGTTGCTTCGTCAGATAGTTTGTTTCAGCAATAATACTGGGGCTAAGTTCAGCTGTGGAAATGAAGACCCATGTCTTTCCCTTTTTAATTTATTGAGACATTTTTGTCATTTAAAAGAATTTGCAAAGATTTTATGAGTTCTTGATAGTTTCTGATTTTTTTGACTCTAATGTTTCTTTAAATGTACTAACTACCTTTTTGTTTAACTAGTTTTCTTATGCTAATTTTTTATTTATGCTAATTCTACTACAGTAGGTCTGATGATTCTCTTACCTGTTTTCCACCGGCTCTTGCTTAGGACATCTTGTGTCTTTGTGTGCTGCTTATGGTCCATGAAACAAAGCATTTCTGAGGAATTTCCAAGTCTAATACAATTAAGGTTCTTCCCTTAGGTGAAAGTTGGCTTCTGCTTCCAAGGAGATGTAGGGTCAGCATCAGTCTGGTGACACTAAGCTGCACTAGATTCTTGGCAGCAGTACAACTTTAGGACTCATGTGTGAGTTTCAAATACTCCTATGATTGTAGCCTCTCGGAATTGAGTTTCTCCTTTTCTTTTTCTTCCTGCCTGGGCTTTGTTCTGGGTTAAAGCATCTTCCTGATGGCTGTGGGAAGGGACACATTTCTTCACAGCAGAGCCTTTTATGTTTCATTTTAACATGGTGTTTGCCTGTTATAGTCTCCCTTTGAAGGGCCTTGGGATCTGATTTCCCTCACCTCACCCTGTGAATCCAGGAAAGCCAGAGTTTAGCCTCAGTATAAGGCAGCCTCCCTTGGGACAAAAACAGTTTCCGGAGAGTGGCTTCCATCTTATGTTCCCTTGATCTTGGTTTTGGCACCATTGTGTCCTAGCTTATTGATGTTCTTAAGTAAAGATTAAAACATATCTTATCCAGTGCTTTTAGTAATTTTCAGAGGAAGGACTGGTGTGAATAAATTAGACAATCATAACTGGATACAAGAAGTCAGATCTAAGATGTAGGCAGGAAAATTCATGCTCAGTGTACCTATAGTGAGGACAAGAAAGCTAAGTGGTCTGAAGTCAGAATTGATGGAGTGATATTCCTCCTTGTGTAGCTTCTTCTAGCGTATGCACCAGAAGTGAATTTACATTGAAATATTCAGGCAAGTTTATTTATTCAGTTTTTTTCTTTCTCTTATTTCATAGTTCTGGCTGGCCTAGAAGTCTTACAGAGATCCTCCTGCCTCTGCCTCCCAAGTGCTGAGATTGAAGGCATGCTCCAACACACTCAGTAAGACAAAGTCTCCTTATCAAGGCAGTGGAGTTATATAAAGAGAAGGTGTGAGAAAAACACTGTACGTATATTGCTATAGCTTACAGAGGATACAGCAGGTTCATAGAGAAGGGAGCTAGGAAGCTCAGTGGGAAGAGATTGAAGATTGCTGTGTGAACCTCAGAGACCAGGTTTTGAGACAAAATCGAGGTCTGATAACATGGGATAATAATTAGGAGAGACAGTATTTTGCCCATATACAGTCACATTAGGACTGAAGGAACACGGACCCCCTTCTGTTCTGTAGAACAAAAGGAGCTTTGACTTTTATAGGTTTTGTGGGGTAGAGTAGGATTGGGTTGGGCAAAATTCACACCATGTGACCTAGCCTAGGAGGCTAGAAGTTAAGAAGATACTGGTAAAGCTAGCTGTTATTCACAATGGTTTGGGGTCTAGGCAGTAGGGAGGAGGACAGGTTTGCAGCTGTGAAGGGGGACTCTAAGGCCACAGCACACATTATCTGTAGCTGCCCTTTCAGGTCAGTCAACAGGGTCTCCAGCACAGGAGTGAGGATGCACGCTTCCAATTCCCGCTGTGTCCTTCACTGTATCCCGCTTACTGGAGCTCCAACGTTGAGGCTCCACTTTGTAGCTGCCTGAGCTGCCTCATGTTCGGGGGTCACTTTGTAATGGCCTGTTCTGCTGCTCTGGTCTGTGGGTCAGGGTCTAGCAAGAGAGAGAGTGGGGGTGAAGACACGAAGAATGGAGACAAGACAGGGAGTCTGATCAAGTCTCTTCAAGTCTCTTTTATTGGAAGGAAATCCTGGGTATTTATACCCTTTACCATGTGCCTTGTCCTCGTGGACAAGCACAGCTGAAGGCACTACGTCATGTGCTTTGCAGCGTGGATATCACATGCGCCTAGCTAGCAGTGAGGAGACCACATGCGCCCAGCAGCTGGGGCACTGAACAGCAAAACAAGATATGTGAGAAAAACAAGATGTTTATCAGAGTGTGCTCTGCTGTTGTAGGCTGTTGAAAACAAGTCTCTTGTCAGGGTATATGGCTCGAGATGGCTGCAAAGATGATAGCTGCTTTTGGCTAGGAGTCGGCTCCCAACAATTATCAACTCTCTTTCCCAAAGAGAGATACTGTAAAGAGAGGGTGTGTTCTAATTTCTGTGGGAGAGAGAGCCCCCTGGAGGGTATGTGACTGTGATCCAACACCCGTTTACAATAATTCATTTTTCCTTAAGAAATTTAACTCTTTGATTTTAAACAGAATCTAAAGCATGAACAGGAAATAAAGAGGCTGATATTCATAATTATATTTTGAATTTTCACTAAAATAAAATCTTCTTTCCTTTGGATTTTGACATTAAGATAGAACATAGCTCTGCCATTATTTTTGTATGTTTCTGTTGTGAGCTTAGTTGAATTAGTTTTGCTAAGCCCAATGAAAGGATGTGAGACCAATAGGAGAGCAACATCCTGTTATGAAAAGCATGTCTCTCAGAAGGAATCATGCAATCATGCATACAAAGATGTGAATTTCTCAAGGAGCAGGACTATCTGTCCATTTTAGTCACTATTTCATTATCAAGGCCCACAGTGTGTCTCGGTAAGTGGTAGCTGAGTAAATCCGTACTGAATGCACAGAGGAAGTGGAGTAAAGAACTTTCAGAGCGTTCACCTGAGCTGACTATGTGAAGAACTGTCTTGAGCCTGGCTGGCTAAGTAGGACATAGCTTTGTTTTGAAGATGGTTTTGAAGTTTTCTGGGTGATTATGTATTGCCCTAGTTGGCTTTAATTGTCAAGCTGACCCAGAGTCAACTGAGAGGAAATTCTCAACTGAGGAATTGCTGTGATCAGATTGACTACTCATCTACAAGGTTGTTTTGATCATTAATTAATGCAGGAGGGCTTGGACCACCATAGGCAATACCATCTCTAGGTAGGTGGACCTGAGATATGTAAGCGAGTCAGCTAAGTACGAGCCTGTGAGAAGCAAGCCATTTAACAGTGTTCCTCCATGGTTTCTGCCTCAAATCCCTTCTTTAGTTCCTGCTGTGACTTCTCTCAATGATGACCTGTCTTATGACTTGAAGTGGGTCATAGGGTATTTTAAAACATACATGGTCATTAGCAAGCATAGAAGTATGCTTGAGTTCAACACAAAGAGGCTAATGTCATGGAGAGATTGTATCATGCTATACTTACCACAGGAAGCAAGCCACAGTGTCAGGTGGCATGAAGAAGCCTTATTGGGAAAATTTAATGGATTGTGGGAAAGCAACCAACTTAGTTATTGGTTACTAGTCAATGGACTTAGTGTTCATGATGGTCTCCACTCTGCTATCTGAACCTGAATGGTTCATAGCTGAGATAATACTGGCTTGATGGGTGAGAGCTAGGGTGGGGCTGGAGGTCTGGGGATGAAGACTGGATCAGCTGGTTTGCATATTGAAAGGTATGCTTAAAACCCAAATGAACCCTTAGCTTTGTTGGCTGCTACCTGAGTCAGCTTTATGTTTGAAGATACCTACAGATTACACAAATGAAACCTTGGTTTGAAAGTCGGTTGTTAAATTTTTACCCAATGAGCTTTTATGGCAGCACATTGCCAGAAGCAATCCTAGTTGCCAGAACTACATCAGGTGGGTCAAGTGTCTTAGGGTTTCCACTATGAACGGACACCATGACCAAGGCAACTCTTACAAGGACAACATTTAACTGGGGCTGGCTTACAGGTGCAGAGGTTCAGTCCCTTATCATCAAGGGAGGAACATGACAGTGTCCAGGCAGGCATGGCTCAGGAGGAACTGAGAGCTCTATGTCTTGATCTGAAGGTTGCCAGGGGAAGACTGACTTCCAAACAGCTAGGAGGAGGCTCTCCAAGCCCCGTGCCCCACAGTGACACACTTCCTCCAATAAGGCTACACCAACTCCAACAAGGACACACCTTCTAATAGTGTTACTCCCTGGGCTAAGCATATTTAAACCACCACATCAGGCTAAGATGCCATCTTCTGTCTAGTGTGCTCAGGTCATGGGGTTGATTCTAGTCATGCTTATGATAGCATGTTCAAAGAATTTCTAGAAAAAAGATGCAGTTTTCTTTAGGCAGATTTAATTCTAAAATGCCCAAATCCTGAAAGGTGAAATCTTGAAAGATAAGACCTCCCCTCTTAGATATTTTTAGAAAAATCTTAATCCTAGATAATTAAAATCCTAACTGTTGAAATCCTGACACTGAAATTCTTTCAAGATTTTTGCAGCTTTGACTTTAATTCTCATTGGGGAAAAATGTCATATAAGGGAGATATAAAAGATAATAGTGGAGAACAAGGTTAATGCATTTTTTGATTATATACATGATAGTTGTGATTATGGCTAATCAATTGTCAGAATTCTTCTCCCTCCTTCACATATAGCATCCTGCTTGCCTTAAAACAGAACAATAGCAAAAATAATCACTTTATTATAAAAACTAAAGTAATTAACACATTCTTCACATTGGCTAATGATGGCATTTTCATCATATATATATATATATATATATACATATATATATATATATATATATAATGAGTTTATGTCTGTGAGTTTGTGAATGCATGTGTCAATAAATTATTTTTGTCATTTCATTGAGATTTTAAAAGTAAACTTAAAAAATGTAAACAAAGCAAGGCTAGAGAAGACTGTCAAGGAAGTGCTTATGGCATAAGCTTGATGACCTGAGTTTGGATTCCTAGCACCAATATAAAAAGCTAATATAGAGGTCTGTGCCTGTAGTCCCAGGGCTGTGGAGACAGAAGATGAAACAGGCAGATCCCTGCCATCTATTGGCCAGCTAGCCTCACTGAATCAGAGAGCTCCAGGCTCAGCTAGGGATTCTGTCTTAAAATATAAGGTCAAGAGCAATTGAGGAAAACCCTAGAAGCCTACCTCTGGCCTCCACATACACACATTCTTATACACACACACACACACACACACACACACACACACACGCACCTGCATGTGCCTGTGAACATGCCATGCAAACATACACATACATCATGCACATGAACAATACTAAATATACAATAAAAAGATAAAGATACAAAGCTATTTTTTTCTATAATTGTATTTTTTTTGGTTTTTGGGATCCTATCATTCAGAATTATGGACCAAACTCCACTTTCTTCTAAGATTCAGAGTTCTCAAAGATTCAGCACCTGCACTAACAGTCTCTACTTTGAATTTGTCATCCACCATTTAAACTTACAGCTCTTTAACATCATTGCAATCCCACACGAAGTGGCATAATGAAAGCGCTGCAGCCACACCTGGAGGAGCAGTGCCAGCCAGCCAGCTTCCCTGTTCCAAGGCCCCACCTCCCACAGAAGCCTGTACCTATCATGGCCTCTCTTTCCCCAGCTCTCCTGCATTGCTGAGGATGACTATTGGAAGAGTGGTAGCCAAAATGAAAAAGAATCCTGAAGATGTTCCTCTCTTGCTCCCACTGGTGCTTCAGCCTGGCCCAGATGATGGATCAGGCCTCACTGGTCATGATGGAGAACTTCAGCACTAAGTCTGTACTCCTGCATGTCTGGTAGAGCATCTGAGCAGCTTTACACCTTTATTCTAACACTATCAACTTCCAGGTTAGTGGGATGGAGCCCAAGAGCTATGCTGATGGAGAAGATGCATCCGCTATGAAGGGAGCTCTTTCACAGATGGTGGACGATCTGAGATTGCAGTGGGTGCTGAAGAAGGCAGATTTGTGGTTCTGGGTTTCAGGGAAAACTAGGAGTCTCAGGGTAGCGCATGCCTTGGTTCTGAAGAGCCCATTATCTGGAGAACCTGGCTGGAGACAACAATGGCACTAGCAGCAACAGAAAGCTCTGATATCCAAGATGGTTCACAGGGTTTGGATTCTGCCCCTGATTGAACATTATAGGCCCTTGTATTTTAGCCACAGTTCTTCTGAACCCTGGCTATGCTCTGCTGTACCTGCTCTGAGATCATCTCAGTGACCCGAAGGGCTTCTCATTTTAGAGCTTAACAGAAACCTTCCATAGATTATATTATGATTATGAAGTTCACATGCACACAGAACCTGCTGTACAGGCACCAAGCTTGAGGACCTGCCACGGTGGCCCTTTTCTGGGCTGCTCCCATGCTGCCTTGCATGCTGTGAGAAGCTGCCATGCACTGATTGCGAATATCCTGCAGAATTTTACCTAGAATGTCAAACAGGAAGAGGGGACAACTGGGGAAGCTCCCCAGCTTTCAGCATTGGCCATTATTTATTGGGGTCTTTACTCTTGAAGGAGTCAGGGACATCAGGTTAGCCCTCATGCCCTCTGCCTCTGTCTGGTGGAAGTTAATTACTCTTGCTTTCTCTGACAACTGCTCATGCCCTGCCCTCTCTCTTTTTGAAGAGGAATGTCTCCCTTTCTCAGTGGGAGAAGGTAATGGTTATCAGACTTCTACACAAGCAGAATTTGTAGATCTTAAGCAAAGAACAAACAGAAGTTAAATTATCATCTCTAACCTGACAAACTAAAAATATATAAAAGGAAAAAAGAGGGGGGGACAAAGAAACCAGAGTCTGTAAAAAAAAAAAAAAACCCTGCTACTTATGTTGTTAGCCTCATAATAAAGTAAACACAGAAATGTCACCTGAAAATTTGATTGCCCTTTTCTTTTCATTAAAACAGATTTTCTCATTCTCTGGGAACCTATAGTTCACATCAGCCAGAGAGGCGGGTAAGCTAAGTGTAGATGTTCCCTAGTCCCTCTTCTTCTCCAATCCCACACCTCCACCTGAGCTCTGTAGATTACCTGATGCTGCTGGCCACCCTCATCTCCAGCAGATCATACAGATTGTCCTTCTCCAGCCTTCCCTCCTCCACACTTCAAGAATTCCCTGGGAAGCTGCAGGCCACATAGGCTACAGAAGAAGGCAAGCTAACTGCAGATCTTCCTAATCTCCTTCCCAACCTTCAAATCAACCCCTAATCTCACCCCAGCTCTGTAGCAGGCTACTTGCAAGGCCTCCTCTCCGTCTCTGCTCTAGTTCCAGTAGAGTACACAGATTTCTTTTCCAAACTTTACACTCATTCCATTGTCCCAGCGGGCATTCCCAACCCACCAGGCAAGCCTGCCAGAGAAGCAAGCCTGCCAGGGAAGCAAGCCTGCCAGGGAAGCAGGTAAGAGAGTTTTAGATCTTCATTCTTCCTCCTCTCCTCCAAGTCCAATCCCCTAATCATTGTCAGCTCTGTGATTTGATGTAAGTCCCACTCCACAAAATGGAATCCATACTAGATGCTGCTTAGGTGACCAAGAACGTGAGACTAGATAGGGCAGGGACAAAGGGTAAAACCGAATCCAGTTGCTCTACTACAGGAATGTAGCAACAAAATAAGTCCTATCGACATTCTGCTAGACTCATAGATCATTGCCTTTCCCAGTCATTGTCAGAGAAGTTTCCTCCTGCATCAGAGGGAAACAAGTACAGAGACCCATAGCGAGGCAATATGCAGAGGATAAGAGACCTTGGAACACTCAGTCCTAAGCTGGATGTCTACATCCTATCAGGGCTCAGGGAACCCTGAAGAAAGAAGATGGAGTGAATGTAAGAGCCAGAGGGGACAGAGGCCTTCTAAACGCAACTGGATCAACACACTTATGATGTCACAGAGACTGAGGCAGTATACATAAGGACTGCATAGTCTGGACGAGATGGGGTCCTGGAGATAAAAGGAGAAATGGACACATGTAGGAGGAGCCAAAGTGGGAGGAGTAAGGAGAGGAAGAGGAAGAGTTGGGAGAGGAAGAGAAAGATGGAAGAGGAGGAGCTAGAGAGGGCAGAGATGTAGGAGGATGGAAAGCCATGCAGGTATGGAGAACAGTGCAGGTAACTACTTTTATTTAGGTTAGCTAATTGAGAAACAACTCTCTGTATGGGCATATTGTTATTGAACTTTACCAAACATACAAAGCCTTTGATTAATCTATAAGAATTAGAGTCTCATTCTCTTACTGGGCCCACGTGGATGGCGAGATGGTCTGAGCAATGCTCAGCCTTGTGGAGACAGTGTGGAAGATTGGCAGAGCCATCTCTCATGCTGGTATCTCGTGGGTGACAGGGTTGGTGTTTCTGGCGGTTCTAGCTGCAGCGTGCGTGTGGCCTCCAGCCGAGAAACATGGCGGCTGGGCTAGGCAGAGCCTCTGCAGCTTAGATAGTCGGCTTGACCAGAGGCTGATTTTAATTATTGACTACAACAGAATCAGGTCCCTAAGTCAGAAGCTATCTCCAATTGATAACTACTTACAGATTAAAGTTCAGTTTTCTCCAACTGGAGTCTCACTGGAAAAACAAACTACTCTTAAGAGTAGGCTGCATGCCCAGCAGTAGATGTCCAAGAGGAAACAAACTCAAAGGTGTCTTTGGAGGCTCCTTGTCTCATAATGTTGTGTCAAGGCCTTTTATTTTCAAATTTTATCTGTCTGTCTGCCTATCATCCATGTATTCTTACCCTACAGGTCTTTTGTGTATACATTATGGCTTCTGGTTTTGTGTTTTTATGGGATTTCTGACTGTATGAACGTGTGGATCTTCTCATCCCTATCTGTTTCTTGTGCCTTTTCTCAGGCTCTTTTCTTTCTGTTTGTTTTTTCCTATCCCAATGGTTTTGTTTTATCTTATCATATTGTATTTTATTATTATCCCGTAGTAGCCTGTTTGTTTTATAATGAGAAGCAGAAAGGGAGTGGATCTGGAATGAAATGGAGGTGGGGAGGAACTGAGAAGAGTAGGGGGAAGAGAAACTGTAATCAGGATATATTGTATGAAAAATAACTGTTTTCAAAAAAACCATTTTTTCCTCCTCCTCTGAGTTTGGGAAATTGGTGTTTTGCTCACTCTCTCCGCAGCCATCAAAGTAAAGAAAGAATAAATTGTGTAGCCTATGCCCTCCAGAAAAGACAGCAACACTTGTGTGCCCAGTAACCAGCACCAACAAGTCAGAATTGAGAAAGCAGTATCAGGAACCTATCACTAATGAATTAGTGATATTTCCTGATGGGCTCAGGACTTTGCTACTTTTTCACAGGTAAATTGAGCATAAGTGGATCACAGGCTCACAATTCTAGCAGTTAATAACTGAAACACAGCGATGTGATTTTTGCTCATATTGATATTAGATAGAAATAACACTTTATAATTTGTATTTTAGACTGAGTATTCAGAAGAAAATTGGATCTTGCTGTTCCTGAGGTTCTGCGTGAAACCCCAAAGGACGCTAGTTACTGTAGCAAACGACTCTAACAATGGTGTTCATGCAAAGCGTTTGCTAAGTGTTTTTTCTAAGAGCATTATTGTATGTCTACTAAAAGCCAGGCAGAGTTTACATTCTAATGGGAAGCTGTATAAGAAACTGGTTAAAGGAGAAACTCATAATGTGCTCCTGTGTTGTGAGTGTTAAGGAGAAAATAAAGCAAAGAAGGGAGATTGACAGAACAGAGTCCCCGGAAAAGGTGGAATTTGATATCCTGCTGGAAAATGGGTGGGTGAAAGGGGGGCTTTAGGGGAAGCACTCCCAGGAAAGGAAGTGGCCGGTGCAAAGACCCTGAGTCACAAGAGTACTGGGTATGATGCAGGGAGAGGCAGCTGTCAGCAAGATAATGAGAAAGGTATTGCCTTTGAGGTCTAGGGGCATGGACACAGGGCATGATTTCTGCAAAATGTTGAGTCCTCCAGCCTTGTCCTCTGGAAACAAAGAATGAGCTCTCTTTGCTTTTGCCTTCTGTAATGCAATACTAGAAAGAGTCAGCCTTCTCTAGATTCCTGGGTGACTCCTTGGCTCACCTATGGTGAATTCAGATAGGGGTCCTCCAAATTCTTCTGATATGTCTCAGAAATAAGTGGTTAAAGCCTAGACATGGCATATACCTTTAATTGTACACTTGGAAGCTGGAAGTAGGAGAGTCTAGAGTTCTAGACCAGCTTTAACTACATAGCAAGTTCAAAGCCTGCCTGGTCTTCATGAGATCCCATCCCCCCAAATCAAAGATATGTGATGTAACGTGATGTGACATGATGTGACATGATGTGACATGATGTGATGTGTGTGTGTGTGTGTGCGTGTGTGTGTGTGTGTGTAGAGAGAGAGAGAGAGAGAGATACAGAGACAGAGAGACAGAGACAGAGAGACAGAGACAGAGTCAGACAGACAGACAGACAGAATGAGGTGAAGCAAACGGTTTGTTTTTTCACCCCCAACTACCTAGACATAGCTTTCTTAACTGAGGACAAATAATGTCAACTGCTGAGTCACAGCATCTGCATCTTGCCTACTCTTCTCTTGAAAGCCAGGGCAAACTCATGCTCACACAGGCTACCGGTCTTCAGATCTGAACAGCACTCCCTGTTGTGTAGGGAGGATGAAACCAATTCTCTTTCTTCCATCCACTCCGTCTTTGAAAGGTATTGGATGTATTAGAAGCCTCTTTGGGGATCCCTCCCCTTTTAATAATGCATATTTGCCAATAAACTCTCTAAGTTTAAAAATAATTCTCTGGGGTTATAATAACCTTCCAATAGGCTTGAAGAGTGGAAAGGGTTTCGATGTAAATTTAATTACGACTTCTAAACTCTGAGAATTAACTTGGGGATTAGAGGAAGTAGCTCATCAATAACGTTCTTTGGGCAGCAGACTACTGTGCAAGTCTCTCCTGTGTTTTGTCAGCTCCCATCCCTGGTTCAATAAGTAACCAGTGAAATTTACAATTAGCTTGCATCCTTTTATTGGAATATTTTACTATGTTGGTCTTAAATATAATTAAATTGTAACTATATTTTATTAATATCAATAATGTAAAATGCTTTACCATTAAAAGTAAAAATTCTTACCCATTTTGCTCCCAATATATATATGTATGTATAATAGCTATCATCTGAATTTACTCACGCTATTTAATCAAAGCTTCTTTTTGAGACAGAGTCAATTACGTATTCTAGACTGCCCTTGAACTTGTGACTCCCAGCCTTTGTCTCCCTAATGTTGGGACTACAAGCATGAAACACCTTGCCTGGCCAATTAGAACTCTGTGAAATAGTCAGTTGTACTTGAAATGAAGAGGGTGATTGCCGATCATCCACAGTTTAGTGTGAATCAGACTCTGTATATTGCTTTTCTTTCACTTGGAAAAAATTATCTTCAGTGTGGAAATAGGACTCGGTGAAAGAGTTGTGTGTCAAGGGGGAGACAAGGACAATTTAAGAGAGTTCAGGCTTATGTAGTGATGCCATTTTGAAGTTAAAACACTGGGTACTCTGGAAATAGCATGTGTAAGACACATGCTCAAAGAGATGAGATAGACATTAAAGACTGATAAGATTCTTCAACATGTTCCTAGAGCTCTGATGGCTTTGTTAAATAACGAGAGGAAGAAATCCATCTGGAAAGGTCCACTCAAAGCTGGCTTTAGGCAGCGACAGATGGGGCAGTAAGAACTCTGCTCAGAAGAGATGACTAGAGGCATGCCCACAAAGCAGCAGAGCAGATTCCCCGGGCTGCTCCATTTCTCTAATATTGAGAAGCCCTGGGGCAGCGAACAGGCAGAAGGGATTAGAACTTGCCTATTAGGCCATCCATTAATTGTTAACAAATAAGCTCCTGGGGGTGGAGGCAGGAAGGTCAAGAGTTCTAGCTCATCCTCAGCTACATAGTGAGTTTAGAACTAGCCTGGGATACAAAAACAATTTATCCTAAAAAACACTTTGTAGTTCATAAAAATACCTGTAGGTTAGGCTCAAAATTAGAATTCTAATACTCCTTAGAATTTCTACAGAGTATGGTGCTGCTGGTAGGAAGATCTAAAACCATTCATCTTGTAGACTGCTTCTTTCTGTCCTCACTTCTGCACCCTGGGGACTTGTGAGCCTACACATGGATGCCCTCAATTGCCAACTATATGTGCAAGTTCTGTATAGGTTCCTCCTTAGGTTTTTGAGTATGCATGCTAGTGACAGTGTCTGCCCTTAGGGAAAGCTTGTGGGGAAGGGCTTTTGTGAGCTAAGAATGCTGGCTAGGGTCATTTGAATAGAGAATCCTAGGGTTAGAGGGCCTGGGTCATCACATAGAAGGGCAGCCAGGGGATATAGGTAGATAAGACCCATTGACCCTCTGATACACCGGGAAAACATGCAGCTTGGGGCGTGGCTATAGGTGGATCTCTCCAATGGGGTGGGGGGTCTTCTTACTTGACTTTGGAGACTCAGTCCACAATCTAGAGGTAATGACAACATACACTCACAGTGCTTTTTTCATTGCTGTGGCAAAATACTCAACATGAGCAATGGGGAGAAGAAAGGGATTGTATCGATTATCGATTTACAGTTTGAGGATACAGTCTTTCATGGTGGGGAGGCATGGTAGGAAAAGTATGAAGCAGCTGGTCACATTGGTTAGAAAATGAGAGAGAAGAAAATTGGTACTCATCTTGCTTTTATTCAGCCCATGTGATCGTCCTGCCCACATTAAGAGTATGTCTTCTCTCCTCATAAACCTGTGTAGAAACTTACAGACACATCTGGAGCTTTCTCTTTTAGGTATTTCTAAATCCAATCAAACTTGACAATAGGGAATTCTGTCTACTAGAGGGACATCAACCCTAAGACTTGGTATCTCAGAGAAACTTTCACTGTTTGTTTGAAGAGATCAGAAGAGACTGTTTCTATGCTCAGGCCAATCTGATAGTAGTCTATGTTAAGAGAAATAACCTCACATTGAAAATTGCTTAAACATCCATTCTAACAATGAACTAGACATTTCTGAAGTACTCAATGAATTTAACTTGCTAAATAACATTTAACTATGATTAGAGATATTTCAAGACATGAGCAGAACAGGTCTATTTATATGTAACATTATCTAGTAAAGGGCAAATGAATGTCCCTGAACCCTGATTCAGACAGGAGTTTAGGAAGAATATACTTCTTAGAAAGAGTATTTTTCAGAGGAAGAACTATAGAAGGAAAACTTTTCTAGAACCTTCCATGGCCAAAGAAAAACCTCAATTTCATCATAAATGACAGAACACTATTCTTTGTCTAGCCACGACTACACATCTGCCAGGGGCGTAGGAGGGCAGCCTCTAAGGCTCTGTATACAGGGTTTTATTGCTGGGTAGAAAGGACTTTTGTTTCTTTCTGGTGTCCCAGGGAGAACATTAGTGACAGTAACTGTACTGACTACCAAGTGAAGCTAAGGCTGTTCTTGAATTTGTCCAAAAGTATGGTGCAGGCCCACAGTGCAGATGCTGGCTTTTGGTAGGGTACTCCAGAAAGATTGTTCGGTAAGATGCACTCTCCAGTGTGTAGGATAACTGATCTAAGAGTGTGAGAAACGAAGAGCAAGCACAATTTTACTCACACTTGAGCTAATCTGCTCATTGTCTCCTTTGGGGAAGGCAGGCTGGCAGCATCGTGAGTGTTTTGGGATAAACTGGCACATGCGCACAGCTGTGCTTTTGTTCGCCCTCAGAATGTATTATTTATGTATGCCTTTGTCTTCCTTTTATTGCTAGTCATGGCAAACATGAGATTTTGTAGAATAGAAAGAAGCTTGTCCCACAATTTTCAGTCTCCCTGTCTTTGTCAGGAGATACCTAACTGTGTCAGAGTAGAAGCTTGACCCTTCTGCCCCTGTATCTCTAAAGACACAGCAGCTGTTTTCTTAGACCTACTCCACCTCTGTCTGAAGCCCTGCTTCCAACTGACCATCTGAGCAGAAGCTCATGCCCATGTCCTGGGCTTGGTTCTCAGCTCCTCTGGTCTGATGCAGGATGACCGCCAATAGCATTCTCTTCTTCTCTCTTCCTGATGTTGGAACAAAGATGTGCCCAGCTTGGGCTTTGGAGGTCCTGGTGCATTGATAGAGTTCCTTGCTGTCTGTCTTGTCCCTTCTCTTACTTCACAAATCATTGCCAGTTAGAACCAGGCCGATATGTTCAAGAAGCATGTTCCATCAAACCAAGTGCTCTAGATCCACACCATAATACAAGAATAGAGCATATATTACTTGGGGTAGAATTTGCTGATGGTTTAGATTTTGGAACTGACGTTGATAGACAAAGAAGGTCAAAGCATAGGTGGGCCTGCCTTACGGGAATTCATAATAATAAGACATGGCCTAGTCTTTGGGATTGTATTCTTCTTGTTACTTTTGTATTTTTCTCATGTACTGATCAGATAATTTGTTTAAATGATATGTACTTCCTTCTTTTTCCTATTCTCAATTCAAATACACTTTTTTCTAGGCTTAGATGGTGCTTGAGTCTTGGGTCCATACCCAAAACACCAGATTGAGGTCCTGCCTTATGTGGCAAAGTCTATTACAAAATAAATACCAAATATTTGGACTTGAATTTTCAAAAACCATTTGTTTTCCAAGCTTTGGTCTAGTTCCCTGCTCGATATGTCAGGCACAGACATGGACAATGAGTTCCCCTTAGGGTATTTCTGTACCTAGACCTGCTTCCCAAGGCTTTCTCCATCCAATTAAAGCAATTTAGCTTGTTGTCTCTCTTCAGATTGAGATCAGTGATAATACCCTCTACTAGGTCATAGCATAGGTGGGCCTGCCTTACAGGAGTTCATAAATTATATTTCATATACTTAGAAAGGGAATAGGAAGAGGAAATAAGGTGGATTTACTACAAGAATAGAGCATATATTACTTGGGGTAGCATTTGCTGATGGTTTATATTTGAAACTGACTTCGATAGATAAAGAAAACATTTTTACCAAACATAGAAAGGTTATTTTAGGTAGGTTGAATGACTCCCTGGAAATGATTGGGAAACTGATCTCAGACTCCCAAGTGATAAGGTAGACAAGGCATCAGGAGGAGAGGGATGCACAGTGAAGGTCCTCAGAACAGGGATGATGGCTTGTTCGTTGTTGTGTCTTTAGGCACAATAGGAAGTCTTTAGGATGTATTTATTCAATTGTTAGGGACAGGGTCTTTCTCTATAGCCCTGACTGTTCTGGAATTCACTATGTAGAAGAGTCTGGCCTTAGACTCACAGAGATCCTCTTGCTTCTATCTCTTGAGTTCTGGGATTTAAGGCATGTGCCATCACACTCAATGAATGAAAGTCAAATGAAACTTCCACATGAAGTCTTTTGTATAAAGACACTTCTTGGTGGGCAGTAACATACATCATATAATCATCTTCCTTGCTTTTTCCCTGTGTAAGCATCAAGTAGGCCTATGCATTTTTAAAGATATGTCTCGTTTCTATTAGGGAGGAAGGGTTTCACTAACCTTTCAGAGGACAATTTTTATCTCTTGGGGCTATACAGAAGTGCCCCATGAGTACTTGTCAAGTCAGTGTTAATTACAGATTTTGATAACTACAACCATATATAAAGTAACTCTGATCTCCACCTGTCTGAGAAGTGGTGTAGAGCAGGATTGGGAAGTCAGAAGCATGAGGATTAGGTGGTAGGGTAAAGGAATAAATTACATTTAGTTTGGGGGTGCTGAGGTGCAATAGTGCATTTCCTGCTTTTGTGTGGCACTACTGCCCTCAGCCTGCTGAGACACTTGTATCTTCTTGTGTCCAATTACATATCCTGTTTCCCATGAGAGTTTCATCTCAATTAAGGCAAAAAGATGGTGTATCAATGACCATGTAACTAACAGAACAGAATCTGTTTTCAGTGTTTGCTGTGGACAACTTGAGAAGGCTGGAAGTCATAGAGTGAAGCCTTTATGATCCACTTATTTTCTGAGAGACAAAAAAAGCCGATATGTGTCCCTTCCCTGCTCATGACTGAAGCCTGTGGCATGGAACGCTCTACCATTGCCACCCTTATATCAGTACCAGCATCACTGTATTTGGCCATATGGCAAAGAATCTGCTGCATCTTTCCCATTTGTATTTGCTTATGGCTCTTAGAGTAATGTTGGGGCTGCACATTTTCCTTTCTTTTATAGGCAACGAGGAAGCTGAGACTCGACCTCCCTCACCTGGGTTTCACTGAGTATTCTCTCAATGTGATGCACATGATAGAGGCTGAGGGGGTAAACTCTACATTATGGGATGACCTCTATGTTCTGGGTGCCAGTAGAGTCAAATTAATTGTGACAAAGAAAAATGTCTCTGAACCTTGCTAAATGTACCTGATTTGGGTGTGGAGGGAGAGGCCACTAGTTAAGAATCCCTGCTCACAGAACAAGTGTCCGATCCAGACTGCAAGCTGAGCCTGCAGGCCTTCCAAGCTGTCCCCTATCCACTGAGAAGTAAAGTAACATCAAAGCAGTAGTACTCATGCGAACATGCTGCCTTGTACAGCGGCAGAGCCATCTGCTCTGCTCTACTCTGGGGTTGTCACTACAGAATAAAGGAGAAGATAACAACTGCTAATATTATTGAGTGCTTGCCCGATCTCAATGACTGTGCCTTGTTCTTAACATACACTTGTGCACTTAATCGTCTGTAAAGCCTGTTGGGAAATAATATGCTAGCAGCCTTGCCACACAGTAAACCCGACTGTGAAGAGGCAATGCTGGTGAGCATCTGTGATGACCTTCAGAGTTCAATTCTGTAGTTCAATGTGCAACCAGGTTTTGGTGACACCTGAGGATCTAATTAGTCACAACTATAGAGTATATCTGTCCAAACTCAAGCTGCCAAAGGGAGATTGTTGTGAATAATTGTCACCTAGTCAACTAATTAGTTTATGTGGTCAAACAATTCCTTTCAGCACCAAGTGCTCTATTTCTGTATAATTGGCTCCCTGGAAAGTGTGTGTGTGTGGGTGAGCTGGGAAAATGGGACCAGCTTAAAATCGGCGTCTGTATTTCTGATTCTTGGCTCCCATCGCTGTCTTTCCCAGGAGGTCATTGGTTTTGAAATTATTCCTTTTGAAACTTTTTATTTATTCATTGTGTGCATGAGTGTTTTATCTGAATGTATATCTGTGTAACATGTGTGTTCCTGGTTCTTGAGTAGTCCAGAAGAGGGTATCAGAGCCCCTGGGATTTGAGTTACTGATGGTTGTGAGCTACCATGTAGACACCGGGAATCAAACCTAGGTCCTTGGGAAGAGTAGATAGTGCTCTTAATCACTGAGATAACTCTCCAACTCCCTTGGAAGTGTTTTCTAAATTATAACATTCCCAGAAAAGACACATGACTGACAGCTTACTGGAGTAAGTCAATAACTTGAGTGACCATTTTGAGGAGAAATAGTTAATGACTAACTAGTAGAAGACATTGGACATGAACACCATGCTCCATGCACCAACCTGGATCAGAAGTTAGCCTATAACTTGAGATTAAACAAAATTACACTACAGTTGACATAGAGAATTCTAACTTCAGGTCAGTAATCATATTAAAAATCTTTTCTGTTGGGGATGGTTTCTGAAGCACAATGATTTGAACAAGGGGAGAGAAGAAAGGTGAATCCAAGACAGGCATCGATGCTAAGTGTAAACAGAAGATACCTGGATCATAAGAAGTAGGTACCCAAGGGACTGAAAAATGCTGAACCAATGAGGATAAAGGGTGAGGATAAATGGTTAGGACTCAGAAGGTATCTAGACTTTTCCATATTCACACGAGAAGGTATCCTGAAGCTTCACCATGTTCTTCTGCACTCACTCATCCCTCTATAAGTCTGAATGGCTAACTGAGTATATGCAGTATTAATACATTGTGCAAGAATGCATAGCAGGATGTAATTGGAGATATCAGTGGAGAGAGCCTGCTTTGTCTGTAGGGAAAGGCTTTTTGTGAACACAAAACCTGATACGATGTTCAAGTCTTAACACAACCACCTCTTTTGGCAGACACACATGACCATGAGCATATGTCCTGGGTTCATGGAAGGGACAGATGCTAGAATTTTAGAATTCTTAATGGTTATTGAATAAGGGAAACTGGCTGATGGTTTTCCTTTTTTTTTTTTTGAGGCTTTTTCTCAATACACCTTTGCCATGTGCTATGTCCCTATCACTCCTGGACCCCAGGGAGGATGGGTTTGGCAAAGATGAAGGCTCAGCACCAGCTCAAGTGTTGGGTGAAGTTGTAGCAGTAGAAGCCCTTCAGAGTGCACAATAACAATCTCTTTAATTTTAATATCTCATCAAATATGACACTTCATAGGCTTTAGTGGGAAATTCTTTTCATAGAAAAATAAACATACTTGCTCATATATATTATCCAACCCACACAGACTTTAGGAAATATGACATTCTAACAAAAAGAGAAGGATGTTAGCATGGCAGAAAAGTAGCACCTGATCCATCAGTCCTTGAATTTTGAACAGCAAAAGAAGATGAACAGGTCATCTTACCCTGACAAACTTCTAAGTTTCAAGAATTTTTTAAAGTAAGTCCAATTAAACATTAGTCAAAGTTGAAAGCAATGATGGTGCTCTTCTCCTGAGACTAGTTAAAAGACAATTAATTCAAAGTCACTAGATGTCTGTACAGGCTTTGATATTTAACTGATGGTATTTGTAATGGTTTGCATATGCATGGCCCAGGGAGTGGCACTATTAGAAGGTGTAGTTCTGTTGGAGTAGGTGTGTCACTGTGGGTGTGGGCTTTAAGACCCCCATCCTTGCTGCCTGGAAGTCAATGTTCTTCTAGCAGCCTTCAGATGAAGATGTAGAACTCTCAGCAACTCCTGCACCATGCCTGCCTGGATGCTGCTGTACTCCTGCTTTCATGATAATGAATTGACCTCTGAAACTGTAAGCCAGCCCCAATTAAATTTTGTTCTTATAAGAGTTGCCTTGGTCATGGTGTCTGTTCACAGCAATAAAACCCTAACAAAGACAGTACTGAAAGTTAGTGATTTGACCTCTCCAGCTTGCTCAGCTCTATCCCCAATTCTTCCACAAGACTCCCCAAGAATTACCTATGGTTTGACTGTTGGTCTCTACATCTGTTTCCATATGCTGCTGGATGAAGCCACTCAGGAAATAGTTATACTAGCCTCTTGTCCGCAAGCACAGCAGAGTATCATTAATAGTGTCATGGACTGGCTATCTTACGTAGGATGTATTTGAAGTTGGGCAAGGGCACCACATGAAGACCTACAAAGTCAACTAGTCTAGGCCTATCGGAGCTCACAGACTGAACCACCAACCAAAGAGTGAGGAGGGGCTGGACCTAAGAGCCTCTATACATTTGTATCAGATATGCAGCTTGGTTTTCATGTAGGTCCTCTAACAATTGGAGTGGAGGCTATCTTTGCCTTGGTTGCCTTGGTTAGTGAGGGGGAAGCCATCTGAGCTTTCCCACGTGTTGTGTTGAGTTTGTTTATTCTGCTTATTTTAATAGCATGGATGGTCTAATCTAAAAGTAAATGAATTTACATAATCAAGAATTTACTTTCAAGCACAGCAAACTTTGCTCATATCAGCTCATTTTTTGAGTTTTGGTTGACATCTTCACTTAAAGTGAATGTTTCTTATCTGTGCAAAATTCATGGACTGATGCATCTCTCTTCCCAAAAAAGCCCTTATCATGGAGTTCACAGCTCAGTGGAGACATTGACTCAAGGCTCCTGCCAGAGACTCAGGTGTGTCTCGACCCCCCCCCCCCCAAACCCCAGAGATCCCTTACCACCTGACTTGAAAGGCATTAGCACACTTCTTTCTGGGCTTGCAGATAGACCCCAGCATGCTTCTTTTGCAAAGAGCCTCTGTCTTGGCTTTTTACCCCCAACCATCAAGAAATCTCTCAAGCAGAACCCAAGCATCAAATCCAGAGTTTCAGGATTGTCCAGTCCTACATGGCAAGGCATTGGCAAGCATCCCTGTGTGTCTGAAACAAAGTGAAGTGAGGGTTTGGGAGGAGGGGGTCTCTTAATGTGGGAGAGTTGATATCTGCGAATGTGCTGTACAATGAAGTCAGTTGTTCAGCCTTTCCTCTTTTAAATTGCTCATTTCACATTGGGACTTGACTGCTACCACTTCAAATACTTCGTGTCCTCCCTGGGGACCTTCCTACTGTGTAGCCACTGGCTCCTTATTGTTCCAATATGTTTTGAGGTGGGCAGAAGTCACCATGTACACAATGAGTCATGGTGACTCTAGTCGTGATCCATTTCCTATTCCATTGCCAATCAAACTTTGACCATGGAAATGTTAGTGGCAAGTGTGACTGTGATCCTTTCCAGCACCTCTACATGCTGAAAGACAGGCTCTCTCCTGTTTTACATACCTCTTGTCTGACCTTTACAACACTACTGCAAGGTATTTATTACTATTCCAGTCTTCCAGAAGAAATGGAAGGTCAGAACATAGATAAGCTTGCCCCAGGGGTGAGGACAGAGGTTGGAAGCAGCCACTTCCCCCTATGTCTCACTGTAGCCTTCATCTAGGGTCAGAGCCCAGGTCCTCCTAGTAGCAAAAGGCAAAAAGCCAAGAGGGGGTGATCCTCAATCACCTTGCCTTGGAATTAACAGTCTCAGAATAGAGCCTACTCTTAAACTTTTTCCTCTTAGTTCAGGGCCATAATCCTGGAACAGGTGAATTGCTTACTGAAGGGCTCTAGCAGGCCCGAGTGTGGCCAACACAGGCCCAAGCATCGAATAGACAGGTTTTGGCCTATTTCTCCTTTTTCTCTCCCTTGTTAAAAACCATTAGACAACATTCCTAAAACTAGTTCTCAAGGTCCATTCCCTTATTTGATCCTTGACTCTTTCCTGAGACTAAACACCAAGGTCCAACAATCAAATTTCATTATTTGGCTAATATGCCCAATCAGGATGTACCAACTCACCCTAGCACAGATTCACTCTTTTCTCCTTAAAAACCCACTCCTACTAAGCAGAGCACAGGGCAGGGCAGGGCAGGGCAGGGCAGGGCAGGGCAGGGCAGGGCAGGGCAGGGCAGGGCAGGGCAGGGCAGGGCAGGGCAGGGCAGAGCAAAACACCAACCAACCAACCAAACAAACCGCTTGCTTGCTACTTGCTACTTTGGTCTGCCTTTGCAGCTTCCCCTACTGCTTGCCCTCCTGGGTAATAAATCTCCTTTGTGATGAGGATTTGGTGTCTGGGTAAATCCTGTACTGATTCTGAGAGGGCCTCCCTCCCTTACACTCACTTTCTAGTAAAAGGCACCTTCACATTTTAACTTTCAAAGTCTGGTAGCACTAAGTGAGGAGACAAAAAAAAAAGCAGTTCTATAGTGCAGGATAAGAAAGGAGAGAGAAGGAGCTGTCGTTGACAGAGCAGCATTTCTAGAATATCTACGTAATAGCTCGAGGTAGTTTTTTTCCCCATTGATGTCAATCCAGACACTAACTTCCTTGAGAGAATTCCCTCAGAGAAGCCTGATGCTCTGGCCCTATTAAAGTGTGTAACTTTCAGCTCTCTCCTGTAAAGGCTTTTATTGTAAGGTCAGGTGAGAATACAAGTCCTGTTGGACTATTAAGCTGGGCCACCTGAGGCCTGAGGATTTGAGCCAACTAGTTTCCTTTCAGTTAAGGTAGTTCGTCTGGTTGACAGAACTTTCTCAAGGATCTCCTCTGCACAGGCCGAAGGGCTTCATGAATCAGGCTAGTGGGTCACTGATATGGTCCATGGTTGAGCCAGGCACTTAGCCACTACTGTACAAAGCTTACTGGCGTGGACCCAGGCCCTGCCCTCTGCCAAGATGCCTCTCTGCTTTCCTTCATAAGGTAGTGTTCTTGAAATGGAACCATAGCAGCGTTCAACAAAAGAACTATGTTAACTATAATACCATCAGAGTACTGCACCCCAAGTGGGATGAGAGGCAGCTTGGGATATTTCCATTGGGTTCTTGTTGTTATTGTAGTTTTATATTGTATATGTGTATGTTCATTTGCACATATGTGTCTCTATATACATGTACACATGTATATGCCTATCCATGTACGCATGCCTTGGTGTGCATATGTGTGTATGCTCATGTGTATGTCCGTGTATGCATGTCCACACTTGTATGCAAGTGCTGACATGTGTATGTTTATGTGTATGTGTATATGTGTGTGTATATGCATGCATGTGAGTACATGATTGTGGATATGTGGTATAAAATCTGTGGCTCACTGAGAGCCATGGTCGGAAAAGCTGAAAAGTATTGCCTTATGAGGTCCTTCCACCCTTGTGGCCTCAGCTCTTCTGCTTCTAGTGTTTCTAGTAAGATCTCATTGCAGACTCTTCTCCCTGGAAGTCTTTCTGGTTCAGGACCCAGCCATTTCAAACATGAAAGACTATGGTTGCTGTGTGCGCCAATATCACCACCCACATCAGCACGACCTGTGCCCTGACATCTAGCATATATCTGGGTCTCAGACCTGAGGCTGTAGTCTGGCTGGTCATCCATGTAGGTGTGACCCAGGAAAAAATATTATAATAATTTGTTATATATATATAATATATATTATAAAGATAATTTAGTTATCTTTTTAACAGTACACACACACACACACACACATACACAGACACACACACACACACACACACTCCCATAAGTTTGTAACAACCAAGAAAAAAATAAGGATCTATTATTATATAAAAATAATTCTAAAAATGTTTAGTTTTATTTTTAGTTGTGTGTGTGTTTGTGCATATGAGTTTAGGTCCTTTTGGAGATCAAAAGAGGGAGTCAGAAATTTTAAAGCTGGAGCTATAAACACATCACAACTGCCTGACAAGGATGCTGGGAACTGAACCTGGGTCCTCTGTATGAGCGGAATGTGCTCTTAATTCCTGAGCTATCTCTCTAGCCCTTAGACAAATATTTACTGAACAGATGACAATATGAATTTAAGAGAAAACTTGATATCACTATTTTAGAAAATTACGTATAGAAGAGTCTTCAAACTCCTGCTTTGTCCTGGAAAAAGACTGTGTAGAGTACTTTGCTTTCTGTGGCCAAGTTTCAAGGACAGCTAGCAGGACTGCCACATATGGATGTGTGAATTATGTGCTGTATAACTTCAAGGGCTGACGTTCACTCTGTAATCTATGAGGTTGCTCAGTGTGTGAACTGCTGTAAAGTAGCTCAAGGGGTTCACTGGGCTTGTCACCACAGTCTGCTCTTCATTAGCGTACTGGATTTAGAGCTATTTAAAGAGAGGTGGTCGTGGAACAAGGAGGAGTGCCATGACTCCTGTGTCTCTTCTTAGGCAACAGGATTCCTTGTGTCCTTTCACAAAGTCCCAGGAAAAGGAGATGAGATGAGGCTGGAGATAGGCTAGGTCTCCCATTTTCTTTGCAGTTACAAGGGGACCTAACTGCAGCAGCAGTTGGAGCATAAAGGGGGAACAAGGGAGATACTAATCTCAGCAGGCAACTAGTCATCCCAGAATCTTTCCTCAGTAAAAGCCTGCTCCTTCAGAGAGTCTTCGTTATTCCCCAGAGGAAAAGATGACTCCAGCCCAGCCTGGATGCTGAGAAAGGAGGGGCTAACATTTTAGACTTTGTGTGTTTGTGTAAATGAAGGCTAATACTGATGTCAACTTAATAGTACCTAGAATCACCTAGTAGACAAACTACTGAGCATGTCCATGAAGGGTTTTCTAGATTGAGTTCATTGATGTAGAAAAAAAAGCCACCATGAGTGAAGGTGTCACTGTTCTGTGGCTTGGAGTTTTGGGCTAGCCTCAGCATCTGTTGCTATCAGTTCCTGACTGGATGCAGTTGCCTCATGCTCTTGTCACTGTACCTTCCCTGACATGACAGACCTTTCCCAGAAATGGTAAACTAAATTAAACTCTTCCTTTCAGGAGTGATTTTTACCAGGTGTTTTATCACAATGAGAAGAACTGATCTAGGAACCTCCTATGACCTTGCATCTTTAGGGTGTTTTTATGTATGGTGCAACAGCTGTAAGGAAAGTCCTATGCACACAATGCTCCAGGAGCTGAGTTACAGAGGCAGGGGGTGATACGACTCTGTGGCAAATACTGAATTCCAATCTGGGCTCCACAGGAAAATGGGGACCATCATGGCACTAACATTTGCCCTGTGGGATGTCATGGTGATTCACAGACATAAAGTACATAAAGTACTTGTGAGAGTGTGAGAGTGTCTGAAGGTGACAGTGAATCAAGCATCCATTGATAAGAAAGAGACGGATGGAAGGAAGGAGAGAGAGAGAGAGAAAGAGAGAGAGAGAGAGGGAGAGGGAGAGGGAGAGGGAGAGGGAGAGGGAGAGGGAGAGGGAGAGAGAGAGAGAGAGAGAGAGAGAGAGAGAGAGAGAGAGAGAGAGAGAGAGAGAGAGAGAGAGCAGGCTAGCTCACTGTGTAGTGAGCTCTGAAAGAATGTAGGTAACTGGTCTTCTTGGTAAGGCTTGGTTTTCATGAGCTCTCCTGGCTCAGCCATTAAGAAATGTTTGAGGACAATTCTTGGTTTGCTTGATTTTCAGCTTATAAACCAGCTCCCTCTTCTGAGATAAGTCTTTCATCAGTATTAGATTCCTCAGTTCCAGAGTGCCCAATGCTTTATGATGAGCAAGATGACACTGGACCTAGGTTGGGGGAGGGGGAGTAGCTAGCTACTTTTTATCTTTTTAACTCATAAGGGAAAATGCAAATATTTTATTTGGTTTCATTGCTGTCTACTCCCCACCTCCATACCCAAAATAATTATGCCTGGCTAATTGGCAACTTAGTCTGTGTGAACACAAGTAGCCCTCAAGCTTCTTAGGAAAGAAGAACCTTTTGATATCAACAGTCATGGAGCATTGTTATTAAGTTCATGGACAACTAGTATTGACCATTAGAAGACAGTGTTAATTACAGACCAACATTATCAGGATGAAATGAGAGAGAACTCCTCAGTGTAACACTCTCTCTCTCTGTGATTGGTTTGTTGCATGCTACAAACCTGTAGTCTCAGTAAACATCAAAGCTGGTCCCCAATCAAAGTGACCTGGGGGGCTTTCAGAAAACATCAATGTATTTGTATCAATCAATAAGTTAATTGGTCTGGGTGGATCTCAGCTGCCAGTCCTTACAATAGGAGTTGCTGTTGCTTGGCTGGGCTAGCATGTTACGTTTTCAGAGTACCTTTGAATATGCTCTCAGCCTATTAGAACTGAAGCTTCAGAATCACTGGGTGACCTTATCTTGCAAAGGAGACAGTAGAGCCTATCCCAGAGTCATTATTCAGTAGATCTGAGATAAAATGAAGGATTTATATTTGCCACAAGTCCCTGGCCTTGACTCCTGGTTCCAAGCCACAACTTGGGGGTCATCGGTACACCCAGCTGGCATCCATCAGGATTCAGATGCTCTCCAGTATCAATTCTTGCCTGTCACCTTTTCTCCCACTCTCTTTACCCATCCAGAGAGTCCCAAACCCTGTGCTTGTTCCAGCCTACAGGTGGGTCTCTGAAGGTCATTCCATGTAGCAAGGCTACAAATCTATACCCTGAAAAGACTCCATACTGCCACTTTTCATAATTGGTATTCGGTTTCTCCCAATCACCATACAACCCTGGAAATTGTATTGAATTTGTTAATGTTAATATACATACTTTTGCATCATGCTGTTTTTCATTAAGTGAGGTTTTCATCCCCACACTGAAGTGAGTCTGAAAACGATCTATGGTTGGCCTCCTGTGAAACGGTCCCAGAGACATTTCCATACATATCCCGCCACTCTGAGCACTTTCAGACTGCAATTTGTAGGGAATAAATGGGAGAATAGACTTGTGTTATTAACAGTAGAAATGCAAGGGTGACACTGTAAATGCATACTAGTGCAGTGTCTCCACCCTCTACCTACACTAGCCAGTCTCCTTCTGTAGTGCTGCTGATGTTGCTACAGAAGGGCGCTGGGCTGAGTGGGGAGGAGAGTGAAACACCCGTTTATCCTGCAGGTTGCTGGGCAGGGCCCCTTGCTTCCATTAAACTCCAGAGAAAGGACCAAATCAACCAGCAAACAAACACAGGTAAATCCAAATGATGAAATCCGTGACACCATCCAGTATAAGCTTCGCTTTTTCATGCAGAGTTAGTAACTTTAAAAGTAAGAGAACTTATCAGGCTTGTCAAAATTGAAGTCTGAAGCAATTCTATTTTACATGTTAAATGTCATTATACATAACGAGGTGGATACTTTTGATTTTTTGTAAGAAACTATTGAAAACTGTGATTAAAGCATTTATCATTTACCTACGACGTATCTGTATATCATAGACAAATATATATAAATATGCATATACATAGGGACATATACATATCTCATAGGGAAATATATAAACATATATAAGAATAGACACATTCTTATATATCATAAATAAATACATGATAGCATAGTATTAACAGGAATATATATATTTCCACCCAAGGAAACACCTTAACAAGGAAAATAGTTACTGCATTTACCAATTATTAGCAACCTAGTTATTGTACTAGGTGGTGGGTGTGTGTATAAACACATAAATGTATCACTTGATTTGCAGGTACTGAGAGGTAGGTTCTTATATGATCTTCATGCCACACAGGAAGCTGAGGCATCCGGTTGTAAGTGATGCATTTGGGGGCTGGCAGCTTGTAAGAGAAGAGTTGCCACATGAATTCAGCAGAAAGGTTCCTTAAGGATCTGTTTTTATTCTCTCTCTCTCTCTCTCTCTCTCTCTCTCTCTCTCTCTCTCTCTCTCTCTCTGTCTCTATGTATGTGTGTCTATGTCCATGTGACTATGTGGATGTATTCATACATGAGTGCAGGGGCCCACAGAGGCCAAAGGTGGACTTTAGATTTTCTGGCTCTTGAGTTACAGATGGTCATGACTTGCCTGATGTCGATGTTGGGACCTGAACTCAGGTTCTCACTATTGGATAGCAAGTGTTCTTAACCACTGAGCCACTTCTCCAGCCCTAGTCTTCTTTTTTTCTTTTTAAGCTAATTTTTTATGTTTATTACAAGTTTTATAATATACACAATGCATTCTATTTATTCTAATGCAACACAAATATATCATGTAGATCTGACAGAAATTTGATTTTTCACATATTAACTTATGACAACATATATACAACTGAAATAGACTATTGATTAGTTAATTAATGTATTGTGACAGGATCTCACTGTGCAGCTCTGGCTGTTCACACAAGCCTAAGATTTCCATGAGCTGGGATTACAGCTGTGCATACCACACCTGGCTTAGGGGGTATTTTCTTCGGTGTATTACAAAAGCAGCTTAAGAAGAGAAAAAGGCCAAAACAGATCATATTAAAGCAAAGAGGTGGTGACCTTATGGGTTTGTACTATTGACTGCTAGAGCATCCTTTCAGATGCAGCCCCCTACTCCCTGGTGAGGCTGCTTGCAAGGTGGAGATAAGCAGAGACTGGATTAAACCAAAGCCCTCACTGCTGTTTCCTTTTTTCCTTTCTTCCTGGGAACTCTGCATTCAGGATTTGGAGATCTGAGTTCGAAAAATAGACTCAAACTCACCAGGTATCAAATATATAGTCTTAACTTTCTCTGGCAGCTGCCAGACTGAGGAAGGGCTAAGCGTGTTGTCAAGAGATTTCAGCATCACCCCTTGAACTGATTTAACGGCAACCGCATTGCTTGAACTTGTAAATGCTCAACTGCAAGGGGATCAGAGGACACAGTAGCACACAAGCCCTCTTTCTGTGTGTTCCCTTCCCCCAGTTTTTACATTTTAACCTTTTGCATGAAGGAAAAACAATTGATGCCTTATGTGAATTATTCATGACACTTTCTGTTCCACCAATGCCAGCTCAGCACACATTTGAAATCATTAATATGTCATGACTCTCGTTCATCTGGATTTCTCACATTTTTTTTCCCCAAAAATAATTCGGTACCACAAAAGGGTTCACAGCTCATTAACATGGATATTATTTTTAGATTCTTAGTTCATTCTTCTCAGCCTTATTAACACAATGAACACAGTACTGAATGCTTGATGAAATAGATACTGAAGACTCCATACCTTCAGTCGGCTGTTCTGAACGGCGTTGCCAGCCTCAGGGTAGCAACTAGAAGTAAAGGCGCGTGGCTTGACAGCTCACAAAGCAGTGCCTGCCTGGTAAGTAGCTCAGCCTTCATTTTTGTAAATAGAAATAAAATAACAATAAAGGAACATCATTTAGAAATACTGAATGCCTAATTTTACCTCACTGACAATCGAAATGACTTTTAGCCTGGCTGGGACTGGCCCAAGCAGGGTGGCAGGCATGCTTGGTCTGTCCTAATGCTGCCCTCTCAATAACTGGATCACCACAACATTTGAAATCTTTTTTTTATATTGTTATTTTATTGGTTATTTTATTTATTAAATTTTGAATGTTATCCCCTTTCCAGGTTTCCCCTCTGCAAACCCCCATCTCCTCTCTACCCCCTGCTTCTATGAGGGTGCTCCCCCCACCCATTTACTTCCATCTCATCACCCTAGCATTCCCCTATACTAGGGCATCAAACCTTCATAGGATCAAGGGCCTCTCCTCCCATTGATGCCAGATAAGACCATCCTCTGCTACATATGCAGCTGAGGCCATGGGTCCCTCCATGTGTACTCTGTGGTTGGTGGCTTAGTCCCTGGGAGATGTGTCAGGGGGCTCTGGTTGGTTTATATTATTGTTCTTCCTCCCCTAATTCCTCCATTGGGGGTCCCCATGCTCAGTCCAATGGTTGGCTGCGAGCATCTATATCTGTACTGGTCAGGCTCTGGCAGAGCCTCCCTGGAGACAGCTATGTCAGGCTCCTGTCAGCAAGCACGTCTCGTCTCGGCATCTGCAATAGTGTCTGGATTTGGTGTCTGTAGATGGGATGGATCCCCAGGTAGTGCAGCCTCTGCATGACCTTTCCTTCAGTCTCTGCTCCACTCTCTGTCTCCATATTTCCTTTAGACAGGAGCAATTCTGGGTTAAATTTTTTGAGATGGCCCCATCCTTTAACCAGGGGCCATGCCTAACCTCTGGATATGGTCTCTATAGGCTCTCTCTCCCCTTTGTTGGGTATTTCAGCTAATATTGTCCCCGATGAGGTTCTGGGAGCCTCTTGCTTTCCTACCATCTGGGACTTTCTGGTGCCTACATCCAGTTCCCCATCCCCAATTGCTACATACCTCTGTTCAATTTTCTGACCCTCCGTTCATCTCCCATCTCCTCCCACACCTGATCCTGCCCCCCTTTCCTCCTGCCCCTTCTTTCTTCCTCCCAAGTCCCTCCCATCCTCTACCTCCCATGATTATTTTGTTCTCCTTTCTAAGTAGGAGCGAAGCATCCACACTTTAGTGTTCCTTCTTCTTGAGCTTCATATGGTCTGTGAGTTGTATTATGGGTATTCCACCCATCTAACCACCCACCCACCCACAAAGACTGAAAAAGAAAATAAAATACTAATATGGCTAAAAGTCTGACCAAACAAAATTTACATTCCAAATCTAGTTGAAACTTATTTAGTATGGGGGCTGGAGAGATGGCTCAGCAGTTATGATTAATATCACTGGCTGTTCTAGAGGACACCAGTTCAGTCAGTGAGACAGGAAGACTTCAAGAAGAACAGATTTTAGGATATCAGGTGGACACCCAAGTAGAAGCTGGGTGTGTGGATCCAGAACTGGGCAAAAAGTTGCACTAAAGACTTCTATTTGGAACTGGGCAGAGTTAAAGCTTAGAGACTGGATTAAGTCTCCCAAGGAAGGAGTCAGATGAGAACAGGCCGGGGACAGGGCTGGGAATAGCTTATAAGAGGCAAGGAGGTGATGACAAAGAGAAGCAGAACTTTCTGTTGTAGAATTGTGGGAGCGTGAAGCAGAGGATCAGCCTTTCCTCAGTCCTCAGAACTGAGCATGCATAAGAACGTCTACATACACATGTGTGCACACATATGCACAAGAATCTCTCCACATACACACACATGTGTGCATACATAGGCGTGCACACACACACACACACACATGCATGTGTGTGTAATACTATATGAGATTTGCATTTTAAGACTATATAACCAGTAGTATGTGTGATCGTGTGTGTGTGTGTGTGTGTGTGTGTATACGTATGTGTGTGTGTCACTGTTCATATTTCTCATAGATCCAAAGATCTAGCTTGCTCTTCAGCATTATATTTGGAAGTGACTCCACAATATGGGCACCTGTATATCATGGTTATAGAATGGCTTAGGTGATCGAACTGAATGCCCCTGCTAGTTCTGTGTCTTAGATGGAGCTGTAGATCCCTTTCTGAGCTCCTGCCCACCTCTTTGTCACATTGGCAGGCAGTTTGCAGCCCTTTCTAGTGGGAGGAAGTGAGCCAGGCTCTGCTATTGAAACATTTGCCAGACTTCATGGCATTAACCCATAAGCCTCTGCCTCTGCCAGATCAATGCTGGACACAAAACAGCCTTTGGTTTGACCTCAGAAGCTTCATATCTGTTAGACAAGGCAAAGGGCTTCATGGAGACAATGGGATCTTTGGTTCCAAGCATCCTATGTTCCAACTTCTGTCTCCTGGAGAACAAACATATCACCATAGCAACCACATTCATGTGCTGCACAACTGAGTGCCCCTCAGATTCTTCCAGATGTTTCTTCCCCATGGATGGAACTTATTAATTCAACATCAGATCTAACAGTTAGCTTGTCTTTGGGAAGCTAATAGCTCTCTTGATTCCCACTGCTGTACCTATGCCTAGGAGCTTCTGGGTGCTTACCACTGCTTCTTGGCAAGTTGAATGACATTCAGGCAGCAGGAAACGTCTGCCAATAAAATAAAAATCTAAACTGGTTGCCTTTTATTATCACTGAAATTATTCTCTCCACTTGACATGGATTTATTGGTCAGTTTAGACTGTGTGACAGATTTGGTTGTAGTCACATGGAGCGTGACTAACAGCCTTAACTACAAGCCTGTAAACGGAGCGTGATGTGCCCAGACATTATCACCATCTAATAATATCTGTAGGCTAATTATATGAAGGTTAGAGAAAATGGACACACCAGTAGCTGTGGCATGTGTCCAAAGGGGGCTGTAGATGTGCTCTGGTGGCTGACTTGAGCTTCCAGGTGAAGCTTGGACAATTTAATGGGGTCACTGGTCTATGTTTCTGTTAGAAGATGGTCACTTTTGTCTATTTCCTAGTGATTCAATGTTGCTTTGACCCTTATTTCATTGAAAATGATTGACATGACATTTTTGGCTCTTAGTGTGTATAGACTTCTAATGAAAGTGTGATCTGTAAGACAAACCCATTACCTTTCTACTCATTTCTTTGTGTGTCCTTAAGAGACGACTCTTAACCCAGTTACTATGAATGTGACAGAGTAGTAACATAGTAACAGTGTCCCTAAGGGCTCCAAGATGTTCACTTGAAAAAGGAGGCTGTCTATGGAAGAGGTGGTGTGGGGCAGAGGTAGCCCTAGAAGCAGAGGACCAGGCTTGAGGTCCCATGTCTGTCATTGTGCAGCTGTGTGGCTGGGTCGTTAATAAATCCCCCTGACCCTCACATGATTTTATCATGTGTGTCATGGAGCTAATGAAGGCAACAGCTACTTCACAATGAGCACATTTGGACATTTACCATGTGTACTGCTGAAGGATATTACACATATGGTTTAATTTTCCCCAGGGAAACCACTGGAGGTGGCATCATGTAATCCAGACAAGAAAACCAAGTTGCTGAGGGAGTTGAGAGACTATCCCAAAGTCACCATCCCAAAGTGCTTTGTAACCTCAGTATACCATGGTACTGTTTTATAGGCTAAGGAAGGAGTTAGTGCAGATGACATGGTGACATAGCTTTTGGCTGACCAGTGGATTGTCACCTTAGAAGTACAAGAGCCTATGAAGGATAGAGTTATCAGAAGGGCCATTGCTTCCTCTGGACCTCTCTGGAGTCTAAGGAGTGGATGGGGGTAGAAGGGAGTACATGAACTTCGGCATCAGAAACATCAGTGACCTGATGGCTGTGCTGATGAGTTATGAGGTCCAGGCAACTGGGGCTCCGTAGAATCCAATTTCAGGATCTATACATGATTAATCCTCATGGATATTCAGAGTTCAGTGACATCGTCAGTAACATTCTTGTTTCCCTTTGCTTGGTGTACAAACCCATCATACCAAATCTGTGTTCTGCCTCTGTTGTCAGCTGCACAATTAGACCTCTGACCTATTCCCAGACAGACTACCCATAGCCTCTGCCTCACAACATCAGCTGATAACTGTTGGGAACAAACCTTCTGTCCTTTCTTTCTGGAAGACTTTTTTTTTTTTTGTCCTTCAAGATCAAGGCCACAATGTCCTTGCTATGACATCCACTCCATGCCTCACACTGTCTCTTTGAGGGGTGTCCTTCTCTCTGGGCGACATTCCTACCTCTTGCTGCCACAGATCACTGAGTACTGAAAGGATTAGGTATTTATATGTTGTTCTATGTGAAAGAGTACTAGGTGACTGGATACATAGGTGGTATTCATTTAACATCGTGGCTGTTCCATCCCAGTCACCTGCTTCAGAGTTGTCTATTCCGAATATATTGACACTGAAGGTCATTTGTAGCCTTTTATTCCACACTTGGAGATGCAAATGAAGTTAATTTACACCAAAGTCTAGTCACCTACTCAATAGCTAATGATTCCCATTAATGAAGCAGTTAGGATGTGCTGGATGCTTCAGTTTTCATTTTCATAAAAAAGCCCAGAGGGTTCAAGAGACTTGCTAAAGTTCACAGAACAAAAGAGAGGCTTTTGTCAGAAGGCACACACAGATTCCGTGCCCTTGATACTAGAACTGTACTCCCCTGAGAGAGTCTAGGGGTGACAGGAAGCCCAGCCAGGGAAATGACATGAAGGGCCTGGGAAGTAGCCAGAGTCCTAATAATGATGGTCAGCACTGCTTACTGTCAACTGCGATTGTCAACTGGTAACAAATCAATATGCTACTTTGAATGTATGCAGATTGCCCTTGCATGATTTATGGGGAATTTTGTTATTTGAAGTCATAGTCTGTATTGTAAAGTAGCTTCATTATTCAACAAGATAGAAATTGACATTGCGATGTTTCTCAACTCCATCCTAACCACACCTAGGTTCCACCTGGATCTTTATTACACACACACACACACACACACACACACACACACACACACACACACA
>NW_021604597.1:16749058-16768465 GCF_004785775.1 Grammomys surdaster | reverse complement strand
ACACACACACACACACACACACACACACACACACACACACACACACACACAGTGTCCCATGAACCTATTTCCCCTTTCCACAGACTCAGGTCTCCATTTCACAGACACCTAGGACTCACATGGGTGAGTGCATGTCACATGTAATCTCCTCTGAGGTTTCTCCCTGTCAGTGGTCCCAGACATCTACTCCAGTCCTGCATTCGATTTACTTTATATTGCCCTTAGTGTGTTCTTCACAGCACCCATGCAGGCTGTGACAGTTGGAACACATTTGCACCCTGGTCCTCCTGACCTGGGCAGCCACTTGATAAGAGTAAAGCCGAGCAAGGAGCAGACCACACCTGGGTTCACCCACGGGCTCCTGGAAGCTAACCTCTAATAACCTCGAGGTCAGCAGGGACGCTGGGTTCACCCACGGGCTCCTGGAAGCTAACCTCTAATAACCTCGAGGTCAGCAGGGACGTTGCTACTTTTGTTCTCCTTTATGTACTAATCAGGGATCGTGGCTGTTGAACTGACAACATCAGCGAAGATAATAAATGCAGTAAATGCATATTTGCAAAATAATCAAAGTTTTCCTGATTGTAATGGTATCTTGAGGCTGTAACAGGTCTGAATGAAGGCAGGCTCCGGGTTGATGAAGAAACTGCCTATAGACAGCCAGTGTGGCCCCAGAGCACACATGTAAAGCAAAGGGAAGGCCTGTTTTCCGCTGCATGTGCAGCGTTGTAATACGAACGACTGCTGTATTTATGATGTTTTCAAGAGTGGAACAATAATCTGCTTCAGGCTTTTGTGTGTACTCTATGTACCTTTTTTTCAATATATAAAAAAAGAAAGTTTATTGACCTAAAAGTAATAGAAAATGACAGGGAAAACTGGTCGAATGCTTTCATAACTATATGAATTTTCTCTTTTATTTTGCAACTTCTCTACAGAGGTGCTAATGGAAATTGTCAAATGTTTAGTGCACTTATGAAAACAAAAATGCATTTTAACATAGTTGAGGCAATAACCACACAAGCACAGTATAAGCAGCGGCAGTGGGGGATGGCACAAATGGTGGCTCATACAGACAATAGACTCCGTCTTTGTTCCAAGTGCTGCTGCTGAAAGTTCTGCACTGTCCACTTAACAAAGATTTAAGTGCAACCTGGTGCTTCTCTCCAGACTGACCTATTACCCTACTAAACACATCTCTTCCTGTTATTCTCTTAAAACTTTCAGTTATCTATAACAGTCATACACCCTGACACAATAGTTGAAACAAAAAATTAAATGTCACTGTGAAATTTGTAGCCATTGTCTTCTAACTCTACCGATAGTTACTTTAGTTATAAAGTCTGCATTTTACTTTTGCTTATAAAAGCATAAATGCTGAATATAATAATAGTAAAATGATAGCGAGTAACACTTTGGCTATGTCATATATTTTCTTTTTTAAAAAGGACTAGATAAATATTGTATTATATCCTTCACATCACCAATTTATTCATTTTATTTTTTAGATTAGGAAGCTGAGACACAGAGAGGTCAATTAATTTGCCAAATGTCATGCAGCTACTGAATAGCAGACATAGAAATCAAATGCAGGTGTTCCTAATTGCTAAGCTCTGTGGTTTCCCATGCTCAGGGTTTTGAGCTCATTTACAGAAAAGAACTGTCCTGTCCATCAAGTGTCCTATGACCTCGTCACACACCTAACAACATCACTGCTCTCCTGGCATCATAAGTATTGATCAAGAAATTCTTGTGAGTGGCTATTTTGCCTCCAGCCTGTGTTGAGCATATAGATTGTTTTAATACCACTCTGTACATGAATCTATGTACTGGTGTATTTATTTTTCTCAAATTGGGCTTTTAGGACAGGGGAGTCAAACAATATGCACATTTTAGTACTTAATAAATGCTGCCATTAGCACTCCCAGATGTGGAAGTTTGCAATTGTGCCAGAAGGGGGTTGAGGCTCGCTCACCCTTAGTCTGGTTTTGCTACCTAGTCTTTTGAGTAAAAATAAGTTCATGGGGCCAGGAAGATGGTGGCACAGCAGGTAGACGTGTTTGCTACCAAGCTTGATGACCTGAATTTCTACTGGAAGCCACATGGTAGAAGAAGGGGACTGACTCCTGCAGGTTGTGTCTGACCTCCTTACATGGCCTGTCCACTAAGATACTCATGTGCATGGTGTGAGTGTGTGTGTGCGTGTGTGCATGTATGTGCACCCATACAAAAATGAATTAATAAAAAAACTGAGGTACTTCTATGAACATATAATTTACAGTGGTTGGCTATATATATATATATATTTGCTATTTTATTCCCAAGACAATTATTTGTGAGCTGATCATAAGCGCTTAAGTAAGTGGAAACAAAAATAACTGAATGTTAGAATTAAAAGTTTGGAATTTTCCCAGTTTTAAGATTTGTTTTTCCCTGGCAACTATGTTCATTCTTGCTGTTCATTCTAGTCCATCTCTCTCATGCTCCAGGGGACCAGGGAGGGACAGACCACCATCTGTCCCTGGAAGGTTTTGTGCCAGATGATCTTCCAAAGTCCCTCCCAGCTCAAAAATTCTTAGGGAGCATGAATTAATTAAAAAAAAAAGTCAAGCTACAAACTTCAGGATGCTGGCTTTTGATTTTATGGGGAGTGTATGTGGTTCAACTAAAAAAAAAAAAAGGATCCTACAGCTATGTTAGAACAAGTGTTGTGTCCCTGTGTCCTGGGAAATAGAATCTCTAGAAACATGGCAGCCATCAGAACTGTCTGGAGGTGGTACACACAGGGTTGCTGAGGAGGGCACAGGATGCCTGCTGGAGGTGGTATATGCAGAGTTGCTAAGGAGGGCAGAGAGTGCCTGGATTCTCTTGCAGAGATGCTTATTTTGACTCAAAAGATGCATTAAGCAGAAATATTTTAATCAGACATTGATGGCTATTCATTGAGAAATGGTGACTGAGATAGACTTCATGTAGTGGATGAAAATCCTTTGATTAATTTTCACAGTCTCCAAATCTGTTTAATCCATTGTAGACTTTGTTTTATATTGCTTTTTACCCATTTCACAGTTTCTTTTGTCATTTGAATGTACACATGTGTGAAGCATGGTGTGGTCACTGGATATATACATCCACTATGCAGGGACCACATGTACTTGTCCAGTTTCTTAAACACCTAGCATTTCCTTGTGTTGAGATGCTTCCAATGTCTTTCTCTAGTCTTCCTAAAACCTGTAGCTGATGTTGTCTCCTGTAGTCTCCCTACTATGCCTCACTTCATCTGTGTACTGGTATTTTGGTAACTGTAATTTAATCTTACCTCTCCTAAATCTCCAGTGAACAAACATTCTACTATCTACTGTTAAAATACAGTAAAAAATTATTTATTATTAGTATGTATGTGTATGTTTGTGTGTGTAGGTGTGCATGTACCATATTATTCACATGGCAGTCAGCAGAATTTGTTCTCCCTCCTTTACATACATTCTTGGAAGTGCCTGGAGACTGGTTTAAGGTTTATAGCAAATTCTGTGGTACCTGAGAGCAACGTGTAAGGGATGTGAATATTGACAGGCTGGTACAGAGTTTGCTTGGCACTGCTATTTTTAGTAAGAAATATATTTTTAATAAGAAATCATCTGGAGCTGAGATGATTAACCACTGGGAATTTGTTTGGGTAAAGGAAAATTATAGTGCAAAAAAGACACATAGCTATCATCTTCTGTGTTGGCCCCTGATTTGGTGAGTAAATTAGGTAAAAGAAAGGATGATACAGTAATACTGGCTTGTCATATCTTATGAGTGGACGATGGAGTTAGAGTTAGGTCAATTAGTCTATGCAAAAAGTTCTTCCAGGCATTCAAAAACTTGAAACTCATGGGCAGAATTGGAGAGCGAGGAGGAGGAGGAAGAAGAGGAGGAAGACATGGTAAAGTAACAGAAGATATCCATCAAGTCTCTCCTTTAATAGAGGAGAAGGGAAAGTCCATGCTTCTATATGCAGACCAGGCCCTAATAATGGTCCAATACAAGAAACTGTGATAGTTGAGGAATACTCAGTACCTGAACTTTGTGATTGGGAAACACTTTCTAGCAAGCAGTGAAAGCTGTTGGATGCAGGAGTAGATGTGATCAATTTGAGTTTTTGGAGGTAGAAAAACTATATAATATAATCACTCATCCCTAATTAAGACAAAGAAAGGCGTTATAACTTGAGAAAGTCTAAGAGAAATTTGTCTCCCGTGGACTGGTGTATATGGCTTTGTGTACTTGTTTATCCTCAGCTGAGGTCCCCATAAATAACATGGAATGAAATACAGTAGAGGTTGAACAGATATAACTGAGGGACTGGAGATAAGAGAGGCATTATTTGACACTGAGGACCAGATAGCACTAAGTTCACAAGGAGAGTTAAGAAAGAAGTTGATTCAGGGTGAGTATGGGTCTTGAGTGGCTCTGCTGAGTTCTATGATGGTATGTAGTCTTTATGTGGTAGGAGAGGCTTTGAAAACCCCAGTGATCAACACCATTATGCAAATTGAATTTGTATGATGTTTTGGTTACTTTTATATCCTCACAACACAAGCTAGGATTATTTGGGAAGAGGGACTCTCAACTCTCAATAGAGAAAATGCCTCCACAATGCCAGACTTGGTCTAAAGGCAAGTCTGTCAGGAGTTTTCTAGACTAATAATCAATGGGGACAGTGCCAATAAGAAAGTAGGACATGAGATCTTTAGGATGAAATAAACCCTTTCCTCCCCAAGTCACTTTTGGTCATGGTGTTTTATCACAACAATAAAACCCCCATCTGAGACAGATGTTAAAGCACTCAGGGATGAAAGAGAAAGAAGACGTTGGGTTCTGTTAAAATTACTTGAGAACAAATTGTTAAGATTTGTGTTGAGGTGAATTCCTAGGGAGTTCTTGGAGGACTTTAAATCTGTCCAGTAGCTTACCAAAGGGTCGAAAGGAGAGGAAGACAGGAAGGTAAGGTGGTCCCTTACTGTGCCCCTAGTTATGGTAGAGGGAGATGTGCTGAGGTAGAAACCACCTAAGTCACTCCTCTGATGGATGATAAAGGTCCCTTCAGGTGGGGCCCATACATGGTGACCAGAAATCTCATGTCAAATTATGGATTCAATGGACCACTATCAATGTGCAAAATACTGGGGCTTTGGCAACTACCAGAACTGAGTATACTTTAATTCATGGCAGCACCCAAAAGCACCAGGTACATATACAGCATGGATGGATATGGGACTAAAGCCACAGGTAAAAAGGACCAAGCTTGTCCTAGATATAGATAGCTATCCTTCCCAAGAGTATATGTGTGTATTTCTCCACTGCAAGAGAATATTCTTGGGACATATGTATTGCTGGTGCACACCCTGCATACCACCATTATAGAGCTTTGCCTAAGGGCAAACGAACTTTTGTATGATTGGATGAAATGGAAACCTGTATGTTGCCTACCCAGAGTAGGATCGTAAATACCAAACAGTATAGACTGCCTGGGGACTGCGATGAAATTACAGAAATCATCAGGAGGTAGAAGAAGTAGGGATTATTTGCTCAGCCCAAAGCTCTTTAAACAGTCCAGAACATCCTATGAAGAAGACATATGGATTCTGGAAAGTGACTGTGGATTTCAGAGAGCTGTAATCAGTCAGTCCCTTCCATCTATTGGCTGTGGTGCCCAGCACTGCTCCTTTAACTGAACAACTGATATCAGTGATGGGGTATTTCCAGGCTAATGCATTTTTTAGCATTCTTCAAGCTTCTGTGCCTGAAGGAGGACTTTCATTCACTTGGAATCCTCTCCAGTGGACCTTCAGAGTACTCCTCCAAGTTTAACTTCACAGTCCTGCTAATCATCATGGGATGGTAGTCTGGAATCTTGCTTTGTTATCCCTCCCATCCTATGTAATAATTTTCATTACATAAATGGCATAATACAAACCCATGAATGTTTAGCAGGTTTAGAAGAGAACCCAAATGGAGCTGGCTGGTCCCACCATGCAAGGTCTGACCACAGCTGTAAAATCTGTGTCAGTAGGACAGTGTGAAAGCATGCATATCAGACTTGACAAAGTTGCTGTAAAGATTCTGTAGCAGCCTGCGCCTATAATGTAAAAGATCTGTAGTTCTTCTGGGGTTCTTGGAACACTGATGGGTTTTCATACCCCTCCTCACCCAAGATGTTCATCCTCTGTGTAACTTGCTAAGGAGGAGTGTCAAATGAGATTGCTATAAAAAAAAGATGAACATGCTTTTGTGCAGACTGTAATCTTTGTGGGACAAGCTAAATACAGGTGTGCCCAATCGTCCCAGTATCCCTTTTGTTAGACATTACCTAAAGCTCAGAGACTACAAGTGGGGTCTATGGCAAAAAGCAACCTAAGCAAATGATTCTAATGGAATTTTTGTCTTAGTAATGGAAAAGGGCAGAAGCTCATTGCACAATGCTAGAGCAGCAATTGGTGGCTGTATATAAAGCACCACAATAGGCGAAATTCATCACTGGCCCTGTCTCAGCAACAGAAAACCAACAACAATAAAAAACAAAACAAAACAGTATTCAATTAAGTGTTAGACTGAAGGCCTTTTAGAGATGCCTCTTTCTGGGGTGGCACAGAATCAGAATCTACAAGTGGTGTTTATATCTGCAGTAATATTGTGTGGTATCTGTGAGCATCAATGCCACGCAGGCTGCCCCGGGGCAAGTTCATTTTCAAACTACTGAGCCCCTTGCAATAATTGAACCAATAGCTAAGCTACATAAAGTGATAGAAGAGGCACTCTGTCCCTGCAGATGCTGGTGATATGAGCAGAAGAACCAAGAAGCAATGGACAGATGAATAAATTCAATGAATACAGACACCATGTGGCTGAAGACAGGAGAAGGAAAAGTCGCCGTTGAACAGAGTAAAGAGCATTATGACGGTAATAACCCATGAGGCTCGGCTTGTGACACTCTGTATTGACTGTTGGGCTGTATTCAGAGGCCACGTTTTATAGATAGCCCAGTGGGAAATGGGGAACTGTCTTGTGTTGGCTTGGTTATTGCAAGGACAACAGAAGTGGAAGGAAATATCTAATGGAGTTCAACAGGAATCAGAACTCTGGGTAGTTTTTTATGTGGCAGACAATAGCCAACTGAGTCCTTTAAAATCAGAAAGCAGATGCCCATAGGCCATCTGCTCTCAGGTGCCACTAGAGCCTGCTCATTGGGTTCATATAAAATCTTGTTACAACAGAGCCAATATAGAATGGGAAGTACCTAAAGCAGTTAGCATTACTATTAAATATTTTTGAAATCCTATACGCTGTCCAGTCACATGAGGCCTTCATGGATGGAAGCTGTTTCAGAGCATATTGATTCATATAAAGTTCACCGTTACTGTTGAAAATTCTCACAAATACACAGCATCCTTCTAACCACAAAGACCTTCAAAGAGATCTGCAGTCTCTTCCCCAGAGCTCTGTAAAGTTCTACCTGGAGCATAGGAGACTTCTGGTTTCATTGCATTTTCTACTCAGCTCCCTTCTCTGGCATCCTGGATGTCTCTTTCCCCAGCTTTGCCACACACTAAAGTCATTTGACCTATGGCCTTGTTTGACCTCTGAAGCATTTGTCAGTGTCCCTTCCTTTCTTATTTTTGGGTTTCTTGTTCCTCTTGACTTTTTCCTCACAATACTTTCTTCTGGTTTTCCTTCTTTTTTTTTCTGCTTCCTCCCTTTCTGCCAACTTCACTCTTATGTGTGAACTCTCGGTATGGTTATGTTATGGCTCCTTTCTTGGGTGTCCTGTATCTTTTCTTAGCACTCTCTACACTGGTTTGGGGACCTATTCTCCTTCTCTTCCCTTTATGTGGAGACTTTCCAGTCTTGAGCACACACTGCTTCCCTATGTTCCAGACCCATGCAGACAGTGGCTCCCTTGCTGGATGTAGCTCATGATGTTAACATTCTGCTCAGATACCTCAGGTCCCTTTCTAGAATTTCTGTATGTCACAGTTCTCCTCTTCTCTCCAAGGCCCAACATTATAATTGTTCTGCAGAGGCTGCCTTTGGGTTCCTGGTACTGCTTTGCCTGAATGCACTGAAAGATGCAACTTCTTGTGTGCATATGAGTCTTCAATTTCCCTGTTTGTCCCATTGCCAGCTCCTTGACAGTGACCTAGAGAATGTGAGACTCATGCCTTACATGGTGTAGTATAACAAGGCTGCAGGATGCAGTTAGAACTTATCAGACTATTCTGCAACTGCGAACAACATTCCTGAGGATAAAATGGAGGGAGAAAAAGAGTAGAAAATGTGTAGAGCATGAGGCATGTTTGACTTCTGTGAAAAGGGAAAGAATGAAGGAGGACTGGGACAGAAAAAGCCTCACATAGAGCCTGAATGGCTCTCAGAACATTCTGGAAAGTCTAATCTGGGGTTCCAATGTAGAGGCTGCTTGTAGAGGAGTCTCAGAAGTGAATCATACAACCCTATATGTGTTCAGTTGCTGGCTGGAGGCTGCCTGGGAGGCAAGTGCTCTCAGCAGGAAGCTGTTGCTAAGGAACACCAGGAGACACCTGCTCTCAGCTCAGTGTACCTCTAGAAGATGGACCTGAAGTGCTCACTTCTGTGGCTCCTTGAGTGGCAGCTGTAATGTGCTTTGTGCCCATTGGAGTTCTCCAGGGCCCAGCTTACACTCTAGAATATTTGCCTGAGATCACATCCTTGTCTGATCCCTGCCATGCTTCTTCGTTAAGCTTTCCTCAGCCTTACTAATCTCCATGGAAAGAAGCATCTCCTTTATTAATCAGCTGCAGGTGACTTCTGAGAACCTGATCTAAGGCACACAAATCTATCCTACTATTTTTTTTTCAGAAACTTAATAACTGTATGAAGACCAGAAACAATCCTATTTTGTGGGATGCCAATGAAGTCCTGAGTACATGGTTATGATTGACAAGAATACAGTCATGTCAAGGACCCCATTGCCTCAGATCCATGGGAACAGCAAGATTTTCCTCAGTCAGGCCCAGGTGGATGGAAAAACCTTCCTCTGGCCCATGTATGGATGTCAATGGAAGGTTGACATTTAGTTGAAACCACTAAGCGCAGAAAGAAGAGACTGCAGCTTCCTCCTGGATGACTGTAACCTGAGACTGTGTCTCCTCAGAATCTCCTCCTCCTTATCCTTCTGTATATAATGAGTGAATTGAGTTTTTGGGTTGCTGTTGGTCCATCTCCACCACAGCATGCATGATCTGCCAGATCCCAGCTTTTCTGCCTGTCATGTCTTCATTCCTGTAGCTAGGTCAATCCCTGAAGCCCGCTGGCCACATCAATCTTTTCATTTAGATCTTTCATCGTTCACAGAAAGCTGCACCTCCATTCACCCAGTTACTCAAGCCTGAAATCAGCACCAGCCCTTGATTTCTGTCTGTCTTTACCTTACACACATGGTTATGACAAATGCTAGCTTACCTTGCGTTTTCTCAGTTCTAGCTGAGAAAAGTGCAACCTGAGACTGTTCCCCTACAGAGGCTCTACTGAGGTTAGCTTACCAGTCCTTTTCCTCCTCCTCCTCCTCCCTCTTCTGTATGTAGTGAATGAACTGAGTTCCTGGTGGGTCATGACTGTAATCTCACCTACTCAGGAGGACTACAAGTTGAAGCTCAGCCTGGGCTACATAGAGAAACAGTTCCAAAACAATATTTTTGTTTGTTTATTTGTTTTTATTCCTTTTAAGCTTCTTAGGCGATTCTGTGCTGGTTTGTTTTAGCTGTCACCTTAACATAACCTAGAAACAGGTGAGACGAGAGCCATAAATGTCTGTAGCGGACTTGTAGGAAGGCTCGGCCTCTTGTGGGCAGCAGCATCATTTCATGAGCACGGCCCTGAGATGAATGAGAGCGAGGGAAGCTGAGTGTAAGCAACTAAGAAGACAAGCAGGTGAGGATCCGTGTGCTCATCTCAGCTCTGATCTCCATTGTGGAAATGATGGACTAGCGGCTTGAAATTCTCCCTCACCTTCCTCTCAATGGTGGACTAACTGTATGTAACCTGGAGTTGTAAGACAAAGAAACAGTTCCTCCCTGAGCTGCTTTTGTTGGGTTATTTTTTACCATAACAGAAATGAAACCAGAATATCTTCCTATTCCATGTATCTCTCCTTGCCATCTTTATTCTAGTGAATCCCTCAGACATTGTAGCCCAACCCATCCCCACAGCGCAGTCCAAGAGAGCTCAGCACACAGCTGGTGTCTGCAGGAGGCAGAACCCATAACTCATTGTAAGACTGTAGTGGTCACTCTGGAGATGGCCAAGCTGGCTTTCTATTTGTGAGTGTGAAGTGGGGTTTGCTTTTAGAGTAATGTACTGTTTTGTTCTGAGTTGAACCTTTTGAGTTGTTTCCTTTGGTTAGAGAAGTCAGAGAGTTAGCTGACTGCTTTTAAAGAAGCCAGTGTGATCAGTACTCTTTGGTTAACAGAAGCCCTGGGCCTGGGATACAATTGTAGGTAGTATTCCTTATTTTGGACAAGGGTGACCAAAGGGTCAAGCTGGGAAGAGGAGAGGCAACTGAAGGGGCATGGTTTCTCTTACTCCTCTCATAGGAACTATCTTGCCCTTTAAGAACTTCTAAAAATGAAAATAAATACCTTGTATTTTCCCCTCTATTTTAACATACAATTTGTTAGATTAAATTAAAAAGAAGATCAAGGCAAGTAAGTGTTCTATAGTTCAAACGTGTGGAAGCAGCTGGTGTGTGTTCTAGAAGCAGGCAGATCATCAGAGGACTAGCAAGATTCAGCTTACTACTCTAGTCACAGCCCCTCCCCACTCACTGAGCTATCATGTGAAGCCCTTGGGGATGGATTGTCTGCCCCCATCCTCATCCCCCAGAGTTCCCAGACTATGGCAGCCATTCAAGATTTTTGTCTTTTTGGTAATTTTGGTAATGCTTAATTTCAACTACAAAGGTTAGAAAAACTGATACTCTTCCAATTTTGTAAACTATAATGCAACCAGTCCAACTAAATTAGCTTGGATTTGACTGGATTACTCAGCTATTAGAATTGCACTCTATCTTGCTTACTCTTGAAGCAAGAAGCAAAGCATCCTTCTGGTTAGGTTCATTGGTCAGTGTGAGAAGAATGTTTGAGCTAACCCTATGCTAACCCTTCTGTGGTCACTAGTGCAAAAGAAAAATGACTTTCCAAGAGCCCCCAATAGCTCAGAAAAAAAAAAGACCAAGAGGAAATGTGTGTGTGTGTGTGGGGGGGGCATTCATCTCTCAGTTGTCACAGATAGCCTGGATGAAGCAAAGAAGATAACCATTTGCAGATATGTAGATACTTATTCAGTCCATAATATGTAATCAAATACTTCCATAGATCCCTGTTAGTGACCCACCTCTCCTGAGATGTTTGGTAGGCTGTATTGATATAACCACCAAAATATGCAAAATAAAATTGAATAGAACTGTGACCATTACTCTCCGCTGTCAGCGTCACAGAATTTAGAGTCACCATGGAAACACCCCTGAGTTCTTCTATGACTGAATCCTAGAGTAAAATCAAGCTGATTGCTACCGTCTACCTCCCTCATCTTTAAAAAACTCTGAATGCAAAGAGACAGTGGCTTTCACTTCCCCACCTTCTCAGTGCTGATGGACTGTTTCCCCAAACTGTGAGCCAGAGCAAACCCACCCTTTCGTAAGTTGCTTCTGCACGTATTGTATCACAAGAAAAAAGCAAATAATCCAAGGAGTAGAGAAAAAAAACACCAATCAAATGTCAGGAAGATACAGTTTAACATTAAATGCATTTATTCGAAGCTAATATAAGTCAAGAGTGAAGCCCAGCTGCCGAGAAAACAACTTCTGTCTTTGGTTTGATCTTGGAATTCATGATTACAGGTGGAATGCTGAGAATGGAGGGTGGTCAGATTACAGTCTCACTGAGACCCTTAAACCGTATCTGTAACAGAATTTTCCCCACTGAGCAAGACTGAACCCTGAGTTGCACACCCAGCAGGCACATGCTCTACCATTGAGCTTTGTATCTCTGTGATGCCAAGAAAAATTTCAAAAATACATACATTGACAGTTTCTAAATGGTTTTATGTTTAGTTGGGAAAGCAGAGACTATGCTTAAATTTACTGTCACTACTAGGAGTCAATAGGTGACAGTGAATGATACTGAGGATTCCCTCTGCTCTGTCCATCAACTTCCACCTCTGTACCTTTTGGGGGAAGTTTGAGTCCTAGAGTTAAGACATAAAGTCCAGTACATGCTGTGTGATGAGAGTGTTTGTGGAAGAAAACTTCAATTACAGAAGTAGAAGATGGGGGGGGGGATGAGTCACCGAGAAAATGAACCATCATGCATAACTGGGCTCAGTTCAAGGAGGAAGAAATCTGAAGCTATAGTCTTTCAGATAGACAAGGATATTCCTATTCTGATCATAGCTCAATGGCATTAGGTATTCATATATTCTGTCTCCTGGATCCCTAAATCTGTGTTCACTAAACTGCTGTTGCAAGCTTGCTTCCCTCATAGGCTTGTGTACATGGAGAGAATATACTGGTTGAGCCATCTGAAGATTCTGGGGTCTGTGTGAATAATGGCTCCCATCCTGAGCCTGTTAGATCTGTCTCCCTGAGCTTGGCTAATGCAAACCTGCCCTGAAGGGTTCTTTGTTCACTTGCTGTGCTTATAGAGCTCAGCTTTAGAATCCAAACAGCTGAAGGCTAGGAATATGGCTATGTGGGCAATAGTGCCAGCTAAGCAAATAGGAAGACCTGAATTCGAATCCCGGAACGTACATAAAAAGCTGGATGTGACTGCCTGGTGTTGTGGGAGACAAAGGAAGGGTGCTGGGACTTCATAGCCATCACCTTACCTCCAGGTTCAGAAAGAGGTCCTGTCTCATGAAAATAAGGCTGAGTGTGATAGAGTAGGAGAGTTGTTCTCCTCTCGCCCCTGTGTGTGTCTATGCACACAGGTTTCCTAGAGGTAGAGGTGGGTTTCCAGGTAGCAATGGGATCAGTTTCTGTTATACGGCTAAACCAGGAGAGGGGACTTTGGGGTCAGCATTACTGCCAGCACTGTTCACCACAACAACTCTATTCTACCCTTTAGATTAAACACTCTATAATGGATTCAGGGCTATTTCTGTTTTATCTCATTTAACCCTCCTAGTAAACAGTGGGGTACGTTTCACTGTCCTTAGCCATTCTCCATACAGGGAAATGAGAGCCCCACAAAGTCAAATCACTGACCTCAGAGTCAATAAAAACTGCAGGCAAGGGATGCAAAGCCAACAGCTCCTCCCCATCCCCGCCCCTCCCCCCCACCCGGTTGCTCTGTTCACACATAGTAAGTTTGCAAAACTGAGCTGTATGGAGATGGAGCTTGAATTGAGATCAAGGTGATAAAAACCATCTCATGTAAAAGCTTAACAAAACCGTTTCCCTTTTCAGCCTTAATGTGGGCATCCTTAGTGCTTCAATAACATGTCCATAAAGAATTCAGCACCAATATCTTATTCCTTAGAGCCTAGCATTTGTTTTCCACCCCTGGCATGATATCCACTATCAAGAGTGGGGCTCTGATAATTCCCAGGGTAGTGTGAAGCACGCACGTGCTGCCCATTTGGGTGAATTACACTCTCCTAGGAGCCAAGACAAATGCCAGCTACTCGCTTTGTAACCCACCCTTGCAGTTTTTATGAATTTCCTATGAAATACTGCTTCATTCAAGTGTCTTTTCTCAGTCAGTTATATGATGTGGTTGCAGTTCTCGGATGAAGATTTGAAAATAAAAAGCCCTATTCAGATGCAGTCACAGAAAACCATTTAAAACCACCTCCTTGAAATCAATGCTAAATTTTAAGGGCAAAACCGTACTAACTCTTAGACAAATGAGAAAATAGGAAGGCTTTTGAAGAACATAGTTCTATGCAAATATGGGCAAATGTTAGAATTATTAAAATCTGTACAGAGGCAAATCTTTAGAACCCAACTCTGATGTGATAAATATCATTAATGATGAATAATTGATTATCCAGAGGAACACAAATCCAAATCAATGGTAACTGCTTTTAAAAGGGAGCTGAACTTTCCTGTCAAATTCCAGGCTGGAGAGATAAGACGCAAACAGGAGTATGAGCAGAACTGACATTTCTTGTCAGTACCAAATAAAAATAATTAACACTTAGCGAAAGACTGCTAGGTACCAGGTACAGGCGGTGGCTTCTTACAGTTACCCCTTTAACCAATGCTCCACTAAACTCTGCGGCCAGTATGGCTCACACATTTTACATATAAGAAACCCAAAGCTTCTATTTTAGGATTTTTTTCCTCCCAAGTCCACGTAAATAGTAACGGAAAAAAATGAAATCTAACCCAGGTCATCTGATTCTCAGTTAAAACTGTCTATCCACTGTGACAGGCCACCTTCCAAACAGATTATGCAAATTTAATCATTGTCTTCCAACCCTGGCAACCACTGCTTCAGAACTGATTAACCTTCTGTGTATCTCTTCACAGGGGGAACCAACAGCTGAAGAAGCCAATCTTTTCATCGCATCTGTCAGTCCCAGAGGCACTAGTGTGGGACTTCCTGGCCATCCTTCAGGATGAGACCTTGCATAATGGCCTCTCTGCATTTCTGATCATGGACCTGTACCTTGTCTTGGTGGAAAGTTTTTTTTTTTAAAAAAAAACTATCTTTTGTTTGTTTAGAAGCTTACCAAAAAAAAAAAAAAATCCCAACCCATGTTTCTTATAAATGAAGGAAAAGAGTTGACTCAGTTGACTATCTCAGTTTTTCTTTCGTGTATAGACACAACTCATACAGAATCAAACCTGACCATATTTGGGTAGAAAAGCCAATGTTCCCTGCTTCCCTCCTAGGAGTAAGATAAGGTTTATCCCTAAAGATGGAGGCCAGAGGATTACCCAAATCATCAAATGAAGAGGATTAGAGTTGGGCCCCCAGACTGGAGACCTGCATTGTGGGGCTGACCCTGAGAAAGGATTTGTGGATCTATCTCACGCGGTTGCTGGTGGAGTCAGGATTAGAGCACCTCAATTTCTCATTTGTACTTCAGCTCTCAGATAACTTCACACCCTGGGAATTGATGTTCCATATCCTAGAAGAACAGGCGAGAATGCACTAACAGTTTTTGTGCTTATTGTTATATGGCTGCCAGGCTCTTTTATCTTCAGTCTGCAATATGTAAGAAGCATCAGAGCATCAGTTACTTCTGTGGAGTTTAATAAAACTACCAAAGGGTAGAAGATTATCTGTATTAGTCAATAGAAAATTATTGCACATTAACTCTTGCTTGCTACTGAGCGGAAACTGTAGCTGTTGTTTAGTATGTGGCTGCTCTTTGTTGACAGTGTCCTAACAGCTTTGTAAACACCATGTCTTTACAACAAGGTTAAAAGGTAGAGAGTGTCCTATTGTGCAGAAGAAAAAAGAGACTTGGCAGGTGAGTCAATGCTCAAGGTTAATTATGTCATTAGTTAATGATAGAGATTAGAACTCTGGTTTAAAGCCTTTCAAATGCTCTGTGCAATGTACATCTGACGGCCTTCCAGCTTATACACAGAGAGAAACATTTATGAGGAGACCCTGTGAGGAAATAAAATAGATTTAAAAAGCATAGTTCATATGGTTTCCTTAATACATGGATTATTTAGATACTGTGGTGTTTTGTCAATCCTCCTTGGGTTACTGTGACCACTCTAGTTCATACTGTGTCCACTAGACATAGAGAGAGCAGGCATTTGCTTTATAAACTCAAACTGAAATAAAACATCTTTTGTCTGGGTCAGACTTGGGAATTATCAAGAGTTGCTAATGGCACAGTCTAATTAGTTGTATGGGTAAGCTGGGTAATAGAATTAAACATTAATAAAAGAAAGAAAATGAAGTGTGATCATAAAATAATAAGATGCGATTATATTCTCAGAAGCGTTTGTTACTCAATCTACATATACAACATATACAACAATACTCAATAACTATCTTGTCATGCTTCTCATGCACATAAGAGAGCTTCCCAGTAAGGAGCAAACTACATTTAATGCCCACTGCATAGCTGGGAAGCAGAGGCAAGATCAGGGCTCCAAGCCATCCTTAATTATGTAGCCAGTTGAAGGCTAGCCTGAGTTACATGAAGTTCTATCTCCAAAGATAAAGAAATGAATAAATAAAAAAAATAATTTGAATGGTAGAAAAATAAGCTGAAAGTAGCTGTTTTAATATTTAGACATTATACCTTGGCAATTTCATACACACACACACACACACACACACACACACACACACACACAGAATTTCTTCATTATCTGCTCTTATCCACTTTCATTGTCATTGAACGCCATTTCCCTGTTAAGTCCTTCTTCTTATTTTAAGGTCTCTTTTTTGTTTGTTAGTTTTCTAAGTTTAATTATAGTTGCTTGTATGAACATTGTGGAGTATTATGAGGGCTTGCATGAATGAAGAGTCTTACTGATATTGATTAAGCCTTACTATATGCTTGGTGAACTTGACCTTTGTCTTTCTTTAGAAAAAAGACAAAACTGACCACATTTGTTGAAAATATAAAAGTGTAACATCTTTAAATGAAAATTCAAGTTTTAAGATTGCAAATGAGTAGTTCTTAAGAAGAAGAAAGGATTAGAAAGGGGTTGATTAATGACATAAATGTCTGGGTCATTCAGAAGTGTATCACTAATCAAACATCTCATAAGCACTCAAGATAATCCCTAAGAATTTAGAGGATGTTGCGATGTCCATTTCTACTTATTTTCTAAATTCTTGTTTCCTTTACAATTCGTAATGTATTTTGGTTCATATTTTATAATTGACATAATCTATCAGTTTGATAGTACACCAACATTATTCGTATGTGTATACGAATATGTGTATATGTGTGTATGAATAATGTATAATACCTAAAAGTAAGGATCAGAGTGTATATAGAAATATTGACATATTCATTGTTGAAGACGTGGGCAACCTCAAATCTTTGGAGAACTGCTCTAGATCCATGCAGACCCACAAGTGGTACAAGCTCCCATCCAATTGCTAACCAGGCCTGACTCTGCTTAGCTTCCACAGTCAGGGTGGAATGGCTGTAGACAACCATTGAGAGAAAACTCAATGAGAACAACATAGAGCCATCTAACAGGAGAGCTGTAGTGATTGATTGTTTTCTATGATAGACCATAAGGGGTCTGGAGATAACTTTTTAGTGGCTTGGATGTTCTCCTTTGGAGTCGTTCATATTATCTTACCTTAGTAATACCCAGACCCTATGGAGATGGTCTCTCCATAGGTTTAGAGTGATATTCAGATAGCCAGACTTTCCCAGCTATGAGTTGGACTTAATGGACTTGAGAAAGCTGCCATTGTTGGGTTAAAGTTCACAAGTAGAAGCTCAGTAAAAAGCACTTCACTTTTAGGTGAAGAAATTCAAGTAGATACTAGTGAGACATGGCACTGTATGCTGAATAAGCTCCTTGGTCTTCAGGGTCGGGGCTTCTGCTAATGACATGCCTAGGAAAGTCACTAGGATGCCAATGATGAGTTATAAAACATCCTCACAACAAACAGAGAGACTATTGGAGTTGAGAAGCCATAGTGAGGCAGGAGAGTGTGGTGGGGAAAGAGATTTGGAAGACTGTATAAAGGTTGCAGAGTTAGTATATGGAATGGACAGAGTTGACCAAAGAAGGCTAGAAAGCCCTCAGTTGAGGCTGGGTGTCTGACCACTGGTAGAGGTTCAGAAGCAAGCCAGAGTGTCTGAGAATGGTTTGAGACACATTAGAATACTAAACCCCACACCCCTGCATTGAGATTTAAGATACTAATGAGAGATGTGATATATGAAGTTGTATGTAGAACTGAATGTAACATAGGATGGGCAAGAAAGCTTTCACTGAGCCCCAATAACAACACTATGTAAATTATCCAGAAAGACCATGCAATGTGACACAAAGCACCAACCCTTTGTATAACATTACCACAGAGCAACTAAACTATCTCTTTGCTTTGGCCTGCTTCTCAATGAATTGTCTGGAACTATATCTTAATAAATTGTCTCTGCTTCTGCAGCAACTGGCACCTCCATTCAGTTCTTTGTTACAGGACATAAGAACTTGGATCCCCTCTGGAGGTGCCCTCTAAACTTGCTGTTGTGATCATTACAGAGCATTATCTGGTCCATCCTCACATTTAGTTAACAAACCAAGGTACCTGTTATTAGAGTAAGTATCTCATTAATGTAGAATGTGAGAATAATCCAGTGTTTTCTGAGCCAGCCTTAATCTTAGCCTGGCTCAGAAGGAGGATATGGCACTTGAGAAGATGAAAATTCTTGTGTCACTTATGAAATTTCATAAGTGACACAACAATAGTAATAAGCATTATGGGAAACTACATCTTTTGGTTAAGAGGACTAAATCCTTGGGCTTCAGTGGAACATTTCAAGTGACTCCCAAACATAAATGAGTGAATCCAGTTTATACTATCAATTAGCTGGTCAAAGCACCACCCTCCAGAAAGTTAAATGAGCCCTGGGGAGGCAGACTTGCCTTAAGCCATGATAAAGAGAGAGGCAGAATAATTATCCTTTTCTGTACCTTACTGTACTCTTCTTTTCCAGAATTCCCACCCCACCCTAGAGTGGTCCCTTAACTCCCATGAGGCTTGGTTTGGTCTATCCATCTTTCTGAGTACTGACTCAAAAAGGTATAGTGAAAGGTATAGTGATTTCTTTTTTTATTTATTTTGGTCTTTGCGTTACTGGCGGGGGGGGGGGGGGAAAGGGGGGGGAGAGAAGAGAGAGAGAGAGAGAGAGAGAGAGAGAGAGAGAGAGAGAGAGAGAGAGACCCTAAGTATGTCTTTTCAGAACCGCTGGGCCTCGTATTATTTCTCTCAAATTCTCTTCTCTGTCATGTGACTGCTTGTCTCTGTGGCTGACCTCCATCCTGATTTAATTCAACTGACATGTCTTTCTTCCCCTTCTTTTCTCCATGTTCCTCCTCCAGGCAGCTGCTGACATTTACAGCTCACCTGACCTGGGGATTTTCCTCTAAACTCTAATAAAATTGTCCACTTTGAATAAACTTTGGTTTTACTTGATTTTCAAACCTTTTCCACCTTTTAATTCTTTAATCAACAGAGAAAACAAACCTGTTTTTGTATCTCTGGACAGTACCATAGAAATGTAAATTCTATGAAATGTGAATTCTAAGAAATGTGACATGTTAGCATTTCTTTCCCCATTTGTATAGTGAACTGTGTGTGCATGCATGTGTGTGTTTGTGTGTAGAGTGGGAAAGAGAGAGAGAGAGAGAGAGAGAGAGAGAGAGAGAGAGAGAGAGAG
>NW_021604597.1:16694300-16749048 GCF_004785775.1 Grammomys surdaster | reverse complement strand
AGAGAGAGAGAGAGAGAGAGAGAGAGAGAGAGAGAGAGAGAGAGAGCGCTTTGGCTGGCTAGATTTTACAACTTGACACGTTAGAGTCATTTACTAAGGAAGAGCCTCATCTGAGAGAAATGCCCCGTTAGTCTGGCCTGCGGGCATCCTTTTGGGGCATTTTCTTGATTAATGATTAGTGTATCCCTTAGGAGGCAGTACTACTCCCTAGTGCATGGTCCTGGATAATATAAGACAGCAGTCTCAGCAAACATCTGGAGTAAGCCAGTAACGAGCATCCTCCGTGACTTCTGCTTCAATTCCTGCTTCCAGGTTCCTGCCCTGACTTCCTTCACTGATGGACACTGACCCAAGACTTACAGGATGAAACAAGTCCTTTCCTTTCCAAGTTGATTTTGGTTATGGCGTTTTATCACAGAAATAAAAATCCTAACTTAGGCAAGTGTGTATTGTGTTACTAAATGAACTATATGTAATCTCTAATAATATCTAAATTCAGCAAGTCTTGGTCTTAATTCTATAGGCATAAATTATTTAATATTTTATTTATTCTCTTAGGGACAGACCATTTTAACTAAGATAGAAATATCTTATAATGGCCTATTCTTTTTTATCAAGTGTTTTAATAGCTAGCACATGTGAAGTTTTCCTTTTCTTCTCTTTCTTTCTTTTTCCTTCCTTTTTATCTTTTTTCTTTCTTTTTTGCTTGCTTAATTGAAGCTGAGAACATAATGCAATGATAAATTATAACAGGAAAATGTTAATTATTTTACTTTCTATGACTTTTCCAAAGGAGTCTTTTAGTCTTTGTACATTCCATTCATTTATACAGGGTTTCCTCGAAGGATTTCTGGGAGATTGCACACACCTGTAATTCTACATGCATTTAGTGAGTTTCCATGCCTCCTGTCTGGAATGCCTTTCCTTCGTGCATAAGGTCTCAATGTTCTGGCAAACCTAGTAGACAGGTTACTCAGACCTCCCAGTTCATCTGGCTCTCTATGAGCGGCTGGTCTTTCTTGGGGTGTGTGTATGCCTTCTTCTTAGGGAATTCCTTGGGCTTTGCTGCAGGCACCTGTGTCATCGTCTATTCTCCAAGTTATGAGCCCCAAGAAAACTGTAGTTGCATCTCCTTTATTTCTACAGTTTCAGTGTCCAGCAGTACTCTAGCTCCTGAAACACCCTATTAAAGAAGAGTGAGATTTAAAAATCTTGTGAAGAATAATTTAAATGACTCCAAAGTCTAGTGTAGACTAGTCATAGTAATTGACTTTCTGTCAAATCATCAGCTGCTCCTGCAGTCAGGAAACCGTTCAGCTGTTGTAACCAAACACCCTGTATTTGATTCATGTCAGTAGGGGACTATCAATAATTTAATTCTGTCACTGCCTCAGAATGAGAAAAAGAAGCCCAGGTAGTTATCTTTTGAGAGCGTGAATACCTCAAGGTACAACTGACAAGTATTGGAAAGGCGAGATAATTTGGCTTTAGTTCCTTCTTTGAAAATTGTTTATTTTAGCCTGTTTTTATCATCTTACATTAATAGCCATAGTTCAAAAGGAATTATTACTTTAATATACTAGAATTCTCTTCTGGTCCTAGGCAGCCATGCAAGGCATGCTTTAAAACTATAGTCCCTTGATAAATTTATTTCATGCAAATTTGACTCTGGATAAATATATAAATGTTTTACCTGTGAATTCACACTTTGGGTCCTGCTGGATTGGCACATTACATGTGCCGATTGCTTCCTTATTTAAATTAAGGGAGGAAAACAGCTGTAAATTTTATGACCTAGATAAAAATCATACTTCTTTGCAGTCTCTTACTCTTAGAACTTGATAACTTCGGTCCTGAGAATTGATTTAAAAAACAATCTAATTTCCTGCTTGCTATTTATGGATTTCTCTCCTTCTCTGTTCTTCAATTAGCTTCAGTGAGGGAAAGTGGAATAGCCAGTGTGATGCTTATAGATTGAGTATCTCATGCTAATTCAAACCTAAAATACTGCAGAATGAGAACATCAGTGGCTGATTAGTCTTTGTTGTTAACGTGATTGGATTGGAATCACCATGGATACACACATCTAGGTGTGTCTATGAGGGCATTTACTGAGATAGTTAACTAAGAACGGAACACCCACCCTAGTTGCTCCATCCCCATGGGCTGGGATTCTAAGAGAGCACCAGAATTCACATTTGCTTCCTGGCAGCAGAGCCAGTGTTCCTCTGCTCCAGCCACCCCAGGGAAGTCATAGACCACACCCCCTACTGTAAGCTGCAACAGGTCTTGATTCCCTAAGCTGATTTTTGTTAAGTATTTTGTCACAACAAGAAAAATAACTACTAGAGCCACCAACAAAATCTTTATCTTCTTCAAAAGACAACATTTTGGTATGAATCTTTTCTTCTGGGACTCTTCCCATTTGCCTCTGAAACTAACAAAGAAAACATAGTCTCATGTTTCCCTTCAAACACCCATTATGTCAGTGATAACTATTTTTTGGAAGAAAGACAGTTGAATTGCTGCTTCTTTATATGTAAGTCTCTTGGTCTTCGCAAAGGACCATTAATATTTGTAATTCCCTAAAGCTTGGGAACTTTCAAAGCAGACCAAGTTGAAATGCTGAGTTGAGAGGCAGTTGACACACTGAGGTTTGTCTAGGGGATTGAGGAAGTAGGACTTGGAAACAAAATGACTTGACATTCATTTATGCAGTTACCCACTGGCCCAGAAGCACAGTGTCACACTGAGGAGTTTGATTGTGAGTCTCCCTGCAAGGAACATACAAGATGGAATGGAAATGGAGGCTGAATTACAATGTAACCATGATATAGACCGAGGAGGCTCATAGACCAGTGTGTGAGGCCCACTAATAGGACACCGCCAGCTGCTCATACACTCACATCCTTCCTGAACCTATAGGTCACCCCTCTTGCCCTAGCTTTCTGGTTGGAGATAGTCCTCCATTCCCCCATAATCCTGCAATTAAAAACCATAAAACATGTTCCGGCCCAGAGCACCAGCGTTGGGCAGCTCTTTGGATGGACCATTTACTGGACAGTTCTGGTAAGGAAATATTTGATTTATTGCCCTCAGATAAATGATACAAAGAGGAAAGATTTCCTGGGAAGCACACTGGATGTAACTGTCCATGAAGTTGTATACTTCACGGTGGCTCCATTTTGGAGCTTAAGTTTTCAGTGTCTTCAGGAATTTCTGGTTCTTCTTATAAAGTACCAAAGCTTTTTTATTTTTGCAGCGCTTTTTATGGATCAGGTGGAGCTGTGGCAACACTGGAGTGGAAGTTTAGTTCCTTTGTTTGTTTCCCGTAATTTCCAGCTTGTGTTGTCAGATTTGCATTTGAAGGCGCTATTAAACCATAGCATCAAAACTGATAACGGTTGCTGCAAAATACCAGAAATCATAAGAACTGGGAGAAAACTCTCTGAAAAGAATGGTTCCAAATGTGGTAATTATGCAGAACGGTGACGAGCCTCATTCACACATAATGTATACTTTGGGTGAGGGAGGAAGTGCTGTACAAACAAATCTGAGAGGAACCTGCAATTCCCATCAGCTGAACACTGTTCTGGCGCTCCTGTGGCCAGACAAGCAAGCATCAATTTGCAGTGGAGCAAGACACCGGGGGAAATCTGTCAAAATCAGTTTGGAAGTCATAACAAAGGAAGATACATTTAGTTTGTTTGTCTTTGTTAAACTAGCTACCAAACTGAGAGAGGTGGATCTCCAGCTGTGCAAATTATTGTGGTTGGAAACCCATGACTCCATTGCAAGTGTGCATTCGCTGGGTCTGCTGTGTGTGTGTGTGTGTAGAAGCAGCGGGTGTCAGCTTCAGAAGTTGCATCCACATCTTAATCAGCCTGGAATTCACCTATGAGGCTAGACTTTCTTGTCAGAGCCCCATGAATCCTCCAGTCTTCTCTTCTATGGTACTGGGATTACAAACCTGCGAAACCTCAGGTATTGAACTCAGGTTATGCTTGAAGGCAAGTGTCTAGCTGACTGGAGTCTGCCCAGCCTCTATGTATAGAGTGAGACATTTACATCATCTTCCCTTGTTCTCTTCTCTGCAGTGTACCAAGCACCACTGACAGTAACTCACTTCTACCTCCCAGAGGCAACTCATCTTACCACTTTCCGCAACCCTTCTCTCTTGGATACACTCTTTCCACATTTCTAGCCAGCACATTAGTGACACCATTGTTTGCTTACGCGTTGAAACACTGTATCTTTCCTTCCTTTTATTAAACTCTCTAACTCATCTCCTGAGACTCTTAAAAACATTCCTAAGTTCCCCCACAGTCTATGTTCTTCTTAAGTCACAACATTTGCTTAAATTAAATAATCTTCGCATTATTTTCACTGAATACCATGTACTAGTGAGTCAATAACTTATTCCAAGATCACAGATTACCCCCAGTAGTTAATTGCTTTTTCCCCTTTATGAGTGGGCTCATATGTACATTACAGAACTCCCCACTCCACTTTGCTCTAAAGATCTATCAGATACCTATGTACTAGTACTTTCCACATATGCAACGATATCAGGCAATCTGATTGCTCTACTCCCTTTTAAACAGACACCTTTTATTGCCTAGCCCTCTGTTTTATTACTCCAAACCAGACTGTTTTCTGCAAACTCACTGCTATATATTAATATCTGTGACTTTCTTTTGACTTGAATCAGTTTTACATCCAGTGGACACAAGCTAAAGTCATCTGAGGGGACGGAACCTCAATGAAGATGTCTCTATAAGATCAGGCTGTAAGGCCTTAATTAGTGATTGATGGCAGAATGTCCAGCCCATTATGGGCAGTGCCATGCCTGGGCTAGCAGTCCTGGGCTCTACAAGATGACAGGCTGAGCAAGCCTTGGGGAGCAAGCCAGTAAGCAGCACCCCTTCATACCCTCAGCATCCATTACTGCCTCCAGGTTCCAGCCCTGTTTGAGTTCCTGTACTGACGTCCTTCCATGATGAACAGGTGTGGATGTGTAAGCCAAATAGACCCTTTCCTCCCTAACTTGCCTTTTGGTCATGGTATTTCAGTGTAGCAATAGAAACCCTAACTAAGACAACCCAGGTCCTCTGTTTCTGCTCACTCTTGGCAGCAGCTGGCCAAGGACAGCTAGTGGAGCTAGGAAAGCAGTTTATTTCCTTTTCCTACTTGGAAGCAAGGAATAGCATGGTGCCAAGTGTTTGTGCAAGGTGCACAGTGGATGTGCACCCAGCACCATCAAAAGAGATGGAGACCCAGGAAAACCATCTGGGTCTGCATCCGTCCTTTTCTCCCATGGAGGACTTCTGCTCTTGCTTGTTTCCCTCTCTGCAGAGTCCTCTTGGGCAGCTGGGCGGCTGCTCTCCAAGGAGGATCATCTCTTTGAAGCTGGAGACTGTGGACATCTTGGCTTGCACAGGGCTGGGGCTGGCTATGGAGCTAGAGTTCTGAGGATAGTCATCCTACTCTGGGCAAGAGAGGTTTCCTACGCTACACTTCGATTATTTTTTAGAGATCTCTGTGATTTTTGACTCAACTTGAAGTTCTCATTAAAATATAAGCAGTGAGAAGGAAGCTTTATAAATATTGTACAATTTCTACATCATTGATGTGACTTTCACATTGCTTGGCCATGGAAAAAGAATAGGACATTTAGCACATTTCTTTGACACAATCCTTAGTAAAAAGCTCTTCTGATTAGGTGTTGGTTGCTATTGCTGCGTGCAAAACTCATTGATTTATGGGGTGAGCTACCAATAAAATACTCCTCTCACTTCTCCCTCCCCCGTGGCCAGAAGCAGCTTCAGTAACCTCCTGTGTCACCTGCAGTCATTGAATGTAAGAGCTCCTCATATAAAAGTGAACATCTGTTTTATCTATGTAAGGTCAAGCCACCTTCCTGTGACCACAATCCTGACCCAGGTGGAGTCACACATGCAGGCCCCTTCTATTGAATGGTGGAGTTGCTCAGAAGAGGCAGGCAAGATTAAGGAACACAGCAAGATGGTCTTCAAACCACTTTCATTGTGTAGTTGACATTGCTTAACAAGCCTCAACTAGCCACCCAGGAATAAACCTCCATGGTTGATTCTTCAGCTTCCAGGTGAGGAAAGCATCTTGTGTCAAGGATCAGATCAAAGCAGGGCAGACACATTGTTCCTGTTCTTCCTTCACCCAGATGTGGAGCAATTCCTAGCACATCTGGACTACACTTTTACACTTGAAGGCTTACACTTCAGCTCGTATTACAGTTTCCCTGATACACAGATACAAGTAGATGTTCAAAATGCCCTGAGGTATGTGACCCAATGCCCTTATCAAGATCTTGCCCAAATTCTGATGTTTAGCGTCTGACAGTTTTCAGAATTCTTTAATTTTTTCTTGTGCACAGACTCTCACATTCATGACTTCCTTCTCCCTGAACTGCTTTCTAGAGTCTCTAAAAATCCTAAGACATAGTTTGCACAGACAGGATCAGGATCAAATTGTGCTGGCTAGTTTTATGTCAACTTGACACAAGCTAGAGCTATCTGAAAGGAGGAAACCTCAGTTGAGGAAGTGCCTCCATAAGTTCCAGCTGTAGGGCCTTTTCTTAATTAGTGACTGATGGGTAAGGGACAACTCATTATGGGTGGTTCCTGGGTTGGTGGTCCTGGGTTCTGTAGAAAGCAGGCTGAACAAGCCATAAGGAGCAAGCCAGTAAGCAGCACCCCTCCATGGCCTCTGCATCAGCTCCAACCTCCAGGTTTCAGCCCTTAGTTCCTGTCCCGAGTTCCTTCAGTGATGGACTACAATGTGGAAGTGCAAGCTAAATAAATGCTTTCTTCTTCAACTTCAAGATATGTTTTATCATATCAATAGTAACCCTAACTAAAATAGAAGATTTCTCTGCTTTTGTTGAATTCTGACTGGAGATCTTTAATTAAATTGATATTAAAGGCTTCTCTAAGTTCTTGCCTCTGGCTGTTGGGATGGTTGGCCACAACATCACAACTGCCTGCTTTTCTGTTCCAAATCCCTTCACTGATTTATGGTGGTTGGCAGCTAACTGGATTGATTCCTGAGTGGCCCAAGTCACTGCAGTGGGCTGCTATAGCAGGGAGTTTGCTCTTCACCATACTGAGAAGGCTCTGGGACCTGGGATGGTCTACTAGATGGTAGATGGCTGTATATAGCCAGCAAAGCCTGCTGCACACCATATGTACCATGTCTTCAACATGGAGGGTTTCCAAGATAGAGTAGAGCTCCTGCTGGCTGTACCAGGTACAGCATACCCTCCTATTCCTGGCTAGCTGTCATCTGGCGCTGGTGGGAAGTTATTTCTTCCCATTGCAGGAAAGCTACTGAGTCAAGGAAACTGACCTGGAGGGGACAAGATGACTCCCGAGTTGCAGGAAGATGTCCAGGGTAGTTGTAGGAAGGTGGTAGTGGGTGGAGGTTATCCTGGGTACAGCATTCAGAATGTTGTCACACCCCTTGGGCAGCATTATTCGCGAGATATACTTTATAAACCCTGCCCCAAAAAACACCTGCAAGACTGGGGTTCCTGGCCCTGCAGAGTCCAGGTGACTTGTAAGGTATGCTGTTTCAGATAAAGAATCAGTTTCTATCTTGCCATTTACCTTGCACCCAACCTGCCCTCTGAGATAGGGTCTTTCTACGTAGCTCAGCCTGTTCTCAAACTCATGATCCTCCTGCCTCATCCTTCTGAGTGCTGGGAGCATGTTTAGCTCAGTTCTTTCTTTCTTTCTTTCTTTCTTTCTTTCTTTCTTTCTTTCTTTCTTTCTTTCTTTCCTTCCTTCCTTCCTTCCTTCCTTCCTTCTTTCTTTCTTTCTTTCTTTCTTTCTTTCTTTCTTTCTTTCTCTCTCTTTCTCTCTCTTTCTCTCTCTCTTTCTCTCCTTCCTTCCTCCCTCCCTCCTTCCTTCCTCCCTCCCTCCTTCCTTCCTCCCTCCCTCCTTCCTCCCTCCCTTCCTCTCCTTCCTTCCTCCCTCTCCTTCCTCCCTCTCTCCCTCTCCTTCCTTTCTCCCTCTCCTTCCTTCCTTCCTTCCTTCCTTCCTTCCTTCCTTCCTTCCTTCCAAATCTAGTTGTTTGTTTGTTTGTTTGAGACAGGATTTCTCTGTCTATAGATTTGGCTGTCCTGGAACTCTGTAGACCAGGCTAGCCTTGAGCTCATAGAGATCCACCTCCCTCAAGTACTGGGATTAAAGGTTTGCACCATTACCACCCAGCTTAAATTTAGTTTTTTAGAGTTGCAAAATACATGTGCATTAAGGGAAACACACACACACACACACACACACTGAAAGAGAGAGAGAGAGAGAGAGAAGAAAGCTATTAATATTTAGATTTAGATTTTTTCCTATATCTTTTTGTCTTTCAAAAAGCATAGACAAACATAAAGTTTATCATGGTAGCCATCTTTAAGTATAAAATTCCATGGCGTCCCCACTACTGCATTGTCACCACTACAACTTGCAGACATTTTCATCATCTCAGATTCCCTGAACAATACCTCTCTCCTCCAACTCTGATGGTGCTAGCCTGTGTCAAGCTAGCTAGCACAATTATCCCATGCCCCATTTTCACATTCCTGATGTCCAGGAATTGGATATCATTTTTATATGCATCTTATATAAACTTTATATAAATTCGACATTAAATTTATATTTGAATGAAAGGGAAACTGAACCATGACTGTTTTGTATAAACCCTGGTGTTTCATGCTTCGAGGTCTTTGCACATCCTTCTGTCTGTCAGTATCTTTCCTGCTCCTCCCAACCGCCTGGTTTCCTGCTTATGCTCTGAACCTCAGCTTTCATCTTTTAAATAAAAAGAAAGTCAAGTTAGTTCACACAGTAATGGGTTTCACGATAGGGTTCTCACACACATGTGTCATTGTGCTCTGTTCTAATTCATCCCCTTTCCCACTGACCTCCCTTTCTTGAATTTTATATTATTCTAATCTAAAGATTATCTGTGTGTGTGTGTGTGTGTGTGTGTGTGTGTGCCTGTGTGCATCTATGCCTATGCAATGTGTGCAGAGACCAGAAGAGAGCACCAGGTGTCCTGCCCTATCATCCTCTGCTGTCCCTTTGAGTCATGGTCTCTCTCTGACCCTGGAGCTAATGTTTCCTCCTTGGATGCCCAGCAGCAAACCACAGTGATGATTCAGTCTCCAGCTGGGTTGGAGCTAAGGTTACAGGCATGAGTGGGGTGCTGGCTCCCTAGGCAACTGCTGGGATGGATCTGAACTTTCATCCTTATGGCTATACAGCAAGCAACCTTAACTGCCTGAGGAACCCTCTCTTCAGTCCTCCACTTCTTAAATTTTAAAGCAGAGTTGTAACCTCTTTTTCTTCCTCTACTTCCTCATTGTTTTACAATTGTTATTTATTCTCTGTCTTCCATTCTGGGCTATGTTGTTTCTTCACTGTTAAGTGCATGTCATATTGATGTTTAAAATGTCTTGAATGTCCAGTGAATCAAATGTGCAAAATTGCTTAAATAATACCCCACCTGTCTGTAAACACAACCAAGTCCCAGTTCTTCCTTTATGATCCAGGGATCAGGGAACAAGTGTAGCAACAAACATCCTACCACTTTTCAAGGTTTGTGGTCCATATGGGCTCTCCCCTACTCTGTCTTGTCTCGTTTTTGGCACAGTCTTGGCAAAGGAGGTAGAATGGCCCCGGGTGATAGATGCCTAGGACCAGGGATGGGTGTGGCCAGTTTAAGGTTATAATCATTGGTACTGTCATGCAATAAAACATCTTCATTCTAGAAATCGCAATTCACTGCTGATCTGTAAGAATCAGGCCAGCTGAGAAGCATGGTCCCTCCTTTAAGGAAGTGACCAGACTTTTGGAGGAATAAATTATTAATTCAGAAGTTCAAAGGAAAGCTCAAAGGCTTTGTCTAAATGGGATAGCGTAGACAAATCTCTGAGATAAGCAAACAGAGATTTACTCAGAGAAAGAAACCCAGCACAACACAACTGCATGCTGGAGTTGTCTCCAGGAACCCTTCCTTTCCTGACAGCGCTGGCCCTCAAGTCTTCTAAGGCTTTAGAGACCTTTGAGCATGTTTTCCGATTTATTCAGCACATCAGTGAGATCATTTTCTCTATATTTCTCTATATCGGTGAGACTTATGTTTGATTTAGCCATGACATTTTGATGGGTTAAAGAGACTTCTTTTAGTCTCGAGTATTTAAGCATTTGACCTCCAGTAAGTGGTGGTTGGGGGCAGCCCAAGAGGTGTAGCCTTCTAAGAGGATGTACATCATTGGCCACAACCTTTAAGTTTGCTCTCTCTGCTCAAGATGTGAGTTCTCAGCTTTCTGCTCCAGGTTACTTACTGCCAAGTTTCTCCACTATGACAGAGTCTTATCGATAAACTACCTTGGTGTTTTATCACACCAATAGAAAAGTAACTAATACAGCCATATTACCAGATGATGATGTCTTACTGTTTTGTATGTTTAGAGAAACTGTCTATAAGAGACTTATTTCAAAACCGCAGAATTTGTTTCATGCCAGTGCTTTTAAACTCGGGTCAAATGTCCTGGGGTGTGCAGAGAGATGCATGTTCATCACACTCACTGTGAGTCAGGTTTTCTCTTGTAGGTGACATAACACTTCAGTGTATGGATCTGGCTTGTGTGCCATATAGACCTGAGTGTGGATCCTGGCTTAGCTACACCAAAGAGGTGTTGGTTGGTGGACAATTACTCTGCATCTTTGAGCCTGCAGTTTGTCTTTCTGTAAAATGTGGGTTATGATAATATTATTCTTACAAAGTCCTGGTTGAATGAAGCCCTGTGCCTAGACAGATGTCTGACAGGTGGTAAAGCAAGGTAACGCTACATTTTCATTTTTGCCTAACTCACCTTTGTGGGCATAATATATTTCTCCCATCATGCAATTTGAGTGTAAGAAAGACTTAAATATATCTTCTGAAGTAAGTTTGATACTGTGGTCTGCAATTTCACTAGTAATGGCATAACTTCCAATGTCAGATGACGGCTGCCTGGCAGATCTGCCTTCCCTGATATACGTGCTAATCCCAGGCTAAGTACTAAAGCATGTCAGGAAAGCAACACGGAGAGTGGCTCTTCAGGAATTACTCCAGGGAAGACACAGCTGGTAGGTTACCAATGTGAGGAAGAGACTCCTTGCAACTGAGTGGTTCTCTGCATGAAGATGTCTATCACTCGCCATAATTTCTAGCTTAGGCAAGGCTTTTTTTCCCCTAAACATTATTTGGTGGAGAAATGATTTAAGCTCTCGAGTCTGTTGTACTATATAGTGGTCTTCTCATGCCCCAGGTGAACCAGAGTAGATGGATGAAAGACTCAGCACCCCGGCATAGGAGTTGGTGAGATCATGTCTGAATAGGTACCCCAAGAATCACAGAGGGGAGCCACTGACTCCAGTCACCAAATAAGAGAGTGGCCCAAAGATAACATGGTCCATGAGTGAATATAAACACGTACTCAACAGACCTCATTGCCCAAGTAAGCAAGTTACTCCTTTTTGTTGCTATTAATGCCAGAAAAAGAGCTGTGTTCCAGAGTGGGGATCCCTCCTGAAAAGAAACTAGTCACCTGGGAGAGGTTTGAGCAACAGCGCTTTCCCACGCCTCTGCTGTCCTATTTTGCCAGCTTGCTTCTTCTCTTACTTTTACATCTACAGAGAAGTACAGTCAGCCCTCTTACTAAAGTCCCAAGACAGAAGGGAGGGAGTGGTACAGAGCGGGAAGCTGTGAAGTTTGAGGGTGGAGAATGAGTCTATTCTCGGGTAGGTGGGTGGGGATAAGTTGGGAGTTGAGAAGACAAGCTTTGGAGTAGGTATATTTTACCACGCTGGCGTGTTTAGACTCAGGACACTTAGGAAGCTTTGCCACCACCCTAAGCCCTGAACCAAGTGTAAATGCTGTAGATAAAAAAAGTGTAGGTAGGAGCTGTGGCCTACACATTTTTGCTTGAAGGCTCTTTTATGCTTAGGATGGTGAACTTCTGAGTGATCATCCTTATTCACGTAGCTCAAGGTCCAGATTGTGCTATAGTATTTGCAGCTGGTCTTTTGGTCTCTAGGTTTGTCTGTCTGCCTTGTTCATGGCTTTGAGTATCACATTGTAAAGGACTGAGTCCATGGTTCATACATTTGAGGTGAAACACACACCTCTATTTCCAGCTTTTACTTTCTTTTCAGCTGACTTCCTGTTATCTGTGTCGTTCCTGTGTCCCTCCACACCCAGATTCTGTTTTGGACACAGGGCACCTGGAGAGTCTGCTCTGTTTTCTTAAATTCACAGTTCATGTTATATCTCATGAAAGCTAAGAAAAATCAACTGCTCTAGGGAAAGTCACCAGAGAAGCCAATTTTTTTTTTAAGATTTATTTATTTATTTTATGTATACGAGCACACTGTAGCTGTCTTCAGACACACCAGAAGAGGGCATCAGATCTCATTACAGATGGTTGTGAGCCACCTTGTGGGTGCTGGGAATTGAACTCAGGACCTCTGGTAGAGCAGTCAGTGGTTTTAACCGCTGAGCCATACTATTTGTAATATGAGACTATGAGAGGGTGGCTGGGAGAACTAAATGGGAAGATGTATGTTTAACGCTAAGCTCAATGCCTGAGTTGGTAAGTTTGGTAGTTTGAAAAAGAATGGCTCCCATAGTGTCTCACATGTGCCTCTCTCTCTCTCTCTCTCTCTCTCTCTATATATATATATATATATATATATATGTGTGTGTGTGTGTGTGTGTGTGTGTGTGTGTGTATACACATATGTATATAAATGTATATGTATACATACATATATATGTGTATATAAATGTATTTATATATATATGTAGATATACATAAATGTATATATATATGAAATACTTAGTTACTGGGCAGTGGAATTCTTTGGTAGGATTAGGAGGTGTGGCCTTGTTAAATGAAGTGTGGTAGGCTTTGAAGCTGAAAAAGTCCAAGTCAAGACCAGTGACATTTCTCCCCCTGTCCCCAACCTGCGGAGCTGGATGTAGCTCTTGGCTATTGCCCCAACACCATGGGTCTAGGGATGTTTCCTGCTATGATGACAATGAACTAAACCCCTGAAACTGTAAGAAAGCCCCTAATTGAATGCTTTCTATCATAAGAGTTGCCTTGGTCATGGTGTCTCTTTGCAACCTTTGTTCAGTGACTAAGACAACAAGTAATAACTATATTAATACAACTGTTTCTTAGGATATAGCACTATACATATTTGATAAGATGCCTTTGACATATGAGATGCAACAGTAGTCACTGGTGCTTTGACTAGTTTTGCATGATCTTGCAAACATTAAGCTTCTATTTCATAGAAACAGCCTGACCTTTCTGAAATTTCAGGGTTAGCAAAAAGGAAGGCTTTATTGCTGACTCAGCACTGCCAAACTGGCCTATATTTGTGTGAAAGAGAATTTTCAGGGAGAACAAAGACTCTTTCGATATCAAGGCAAAATCTAAAAACATGCCCAGTAGATTCTTTGGGAGGGGTACATATTGTAGCTTTACTGTGGGTTTATTTTGCTCCAAATCTCCCAGGTTTACACAAGCTTTCAGATGGGCATATATATTTCCCACTAAACCTATGATCAAGATAGTTACCATAAAAAGAGGAAAACAAGTAGACTTTAGTTTCCCATTATGCTATTCATTATAACATTAAGTAAGTACTTAAATGAAAGAGGTATATATATTTTTTACATGTTTTCTTCTCCAGTAAAGACATTTTCACCTTGTTTGAATTTTTGACATCTTGATGATGAGAGGTCAGGTTTCTCTCTGGTCATGTCTATGTACAGGTTCCTAAATGTCTTGTGTTTGGAATCCAGTTCTTTATCTACAGCTGAAACGTTTTCTGCTATAATTTCATTAAGAAGTTTCCTTTCAGGTTTCCCCCCTGAGTATATATTATTTTTTAAATACAATTTTTAATTTTACATTTTACAAAACTTACTGTGTCATGGATATTCACAGAGGTTGTTACAGAGTACAAGGGACTTGCAGGAGGACCAGAAGATGCTCTGGATCTGTGACTGGATGAAATACAGCTCAGATCAAGCATCAACAGAGTCTTCTCATAAGAGAAAGAGCTGCAGACAACAGAGAGAGAGAGAGAGAGAGAGAGAGAGAGAGAGAGAGAGAGAGAGACTGGGACTGGGATGGGGATTTCTCCATAAGGAAGCTGCTAAGGTGCGGCCACCCAGTCGTGCCATGCTGCTAGCCAGCTATGGTCAAGGGTAGCTGCTGGAGAAGCTCTTTTATAAGTAAGAGTCAGAGAGTATAGGTCTGGGCAGCAACAAGCAGAGCCTGGATAAGGCAGTGTGGAGAGAGGGACAGGCCATGGATACAGAAGTGTGGCATGGGAGCCTGTAACTGGAACTGGAAGACACTCAGCAAATAAGGCAGTCTCCTCCCTTTGCCTGGGTGAGCTTCATTGGGTTTGCTGTGAAATTTGCTGCCCTGTCCTGCTGGGTACAAAAGGGCTAAAGGCAGGTATAGTCCTTCTCAGAGTCAGTCACAGAAAGCCCAGAACCTTCCTGTGCACACAAGTGCAATACAGGAATATCTCCTACTGCATCAATGAAAAGACAGACACTAACTGAGCAGATTAAAAACAAGGCCCCTAATGTTCATGCCACTATTGAACCCGTGAGTACATCTTACTGTGCTGGTCATTATTGTAGCTCATGAGTTCACAACTGAGTAACACTGTTGATGACCTTTCCTTTAACAGCCTGCATAGGACCTTCCAGTGGTGTAAAAGCAAACCAGTAGAGAGGAAACTTCCTGGTCAGTACTGGCTTGATTTCTCCATGTCCTGCATGGCTCATATATTTGAATGCTTGGTCATTAGGGAGTGGCTATACTTTATAGGGACTAGGAGGTGTGGAATAGGTGTGGCCTTGCTGGAGGAAGTCTGTCATTGGGAGTGGGCTTTTAAATGTTCAAGCCATGGCCAGTGTCTTTCTCTTCCTGCTGCCTGTTGATCTGGATGTTGAATTCTCAGCTACCTTTCCAGCTCCGTGTCTGCCTGCATGCCACCATGCTTTCCACTATGATGACAAGGGACTAAACCTCTGAAACTGTAAGGCAGCCACAGTTAAATGTTTTCCTTATAAAAGTTTTTGTGGTCATAGTATTTCATCACAGCAATAGTAACCATAATTGTTATGGTTACTATTGCTGTGATGAAATACTATGACCACAAAGTAGATATCCTGTGACCAAAGTACGTGACATCTTCAGCAGCAGGGTCTTATCGTCATTAAGTTTTTGTGGGCGACCAACAGCAATATCAACAACCTGTATTGATTTGAGTACCTTGGGGATTTGTGACCAAATCCTGAAGGAAGGTGTGATGGTTTGTATATGTTTGGCCCAGGGATTAGCATTATTAGGAGGTGTGGCCTTGTTGGAGTAGGTGTGTCACTGTAAGCCTGGGCTTAAGATCCTTACCCTAGCTGCCTGGAAGTCAGTCTTCTGCTAGCCACCTTCCGATGCTGTAGAACTCTCAGCTCTGCCTTCATCATGCCTGCCTAGATGCTGTCCTGCTCCCATCTTGATAATAACAGACTGAACCTCTGAACCTGTAAGCCAGCCCAATTAAATGTTGTTCTTTATAAGACCTGCCTTGGTCATGGTGTCTGTTCACAGCAGTAAAACCCTAACTAAGACAGGAGGCATTCCAAACCTAGCACTGGCATTTTTACTTGGCAATTCATTGCTTCTGGGATGTGCATAAAATCCAATTTTATATGAAAAGAATTATAACATATAAAACAGTAGATCCCTGCATTGCTGTTTCTAACATCTTTAGACTTAGTTACCCCCTTTTCTCACTCTCTTTGAAGCCTACCCTCCAAGGCCTCTCCCCACTTAAACCTCCTTCCCTGTTATTCTCTCTTTCGCCTTCATATTCTCTATGTTCTACTGCCCACCCCCAGGTGCTTAGGATCTTTCATCTCATCACCAACAGCCCCTTTCTAGTTCCTGGATTCTACAGGTACTCCAACGAAACTCAGAAATCTCAGGATCTGATGCTAAGATCAACATGTAAGTGAGAGTGTGATAGTTATATGGGTCACTCAGTATAATGCTTTCCAGTTCCTTTTGCTTACCTGAAAATTTCAGAATTTTATTTTTTTCTTTACAGTAGAACCACTTTCTGAGTGGATTTAAGGCCTATTTCACAGGAGGAGGCAATATATTCAATACTGTAAATATGGCTAAGAATCCACAACTAGGGAGTTCTGAGGCCCTCTGAGTGAATATGCTACAATTATTTTGCTAAATGAATACAGTGCCCAACTGCCTTCTAAACTCATATTTCTATAATCGTAGGTTAGTGGAGCTTCATACCTCATCAGAGAAGTTCCATTGTATGCAGACAATAATTCTCAGTTAACCAAATATATTTAAATGCTAAATTATATAATTATATATTAGGCATATATGGGTGGCAGTTAATGTAGAAACTCAAAACTGGTCAAGATGCAGAGAATTAGTATTGTGGGGTTCTAAGCTATCCATAAGACATCTGCATCGTACCGCCTTCTCCAAATGCTCAGGAGATCATCTTCGAAGAGGAGGTAGAAAGATCATAACAATTAGAGAAAGAATCTGAGTGAAGCAGTGTTGTCTGGACATGATAGGATCACTGCGTGGCAGCTCTGGTTGTCTGTACACGAGCAAGTCAGCCGACGTCCGGCATGGAGGGGAGGGGCTTATAAGTGCCCACCTCTAGCTGAGTAGCAATTGACAGTTGATGGCTTTTGTGAAAGGGAGAGTTAATTTTTTTTAAGGATGTAGTTCCTGGTGGATTGACAAAACTCTAGTGAATGACCAGACACACGGGCAGCACAATGTGGACTCAGCAGGTTACTACAGTCAAGAAAAAAAATACAAAATTAGGAAGGGTTGTTTGATGAACGGTAAGTTGTGGAAGAGTTCGAGAGAGAATATGATCAAAATACATTGCATGCATGTATTAAATTATCGAAGAAAAATTACTATATAGTAGTCTTAATACATAATTATTAATTAATATTAAATTAATTATTATAATAATTATTTTATTTAACAGCAAATAATAATAATAACATTTTCCTATGTTTTTATTATAAACTTTACTTGCTTTTTAGTTCTTTTTAATGTTTTGTCCAGCTTAAAAACATGAAAGAAATGAACATTTGTGCTTCTTTCTTTTTTCTGGTTTTGGGTGGCAAATCTTACAGGCAGGTGTGCTCTGGCCTTCCTGATAACACTGTTCCCATTCCTGACACACTTGGTTTCTTGTCCCTGTGCAAGATTGCTCGATTAATAAAAATATTTTATTTAAACATTGAAAAAATGGTTCAACTATCTGTTGTTTGAAAAAAACACACCTCATTGACAAAGACATAAAAAAAGAGTTAAAGAATGGAAATCAATCTTCTAAGCAAATGGAAGCTATAAGCAAGCTGGTATTGCTCTTCTCTTATCTAACAAAGTGTACTTCAAGACAGAACTTCTTAAAGGAGACAGAGAAGACTACAATATATTAGTAAAGGGAACAATTCTTCAAGAAGATATGATGATTAAAATATACTTGCTCCAGAGGTTGGGCTTTCAATATCATAAAACAGACACTCGAAGGTAGAAAATGTCAGATAGGTCCCAAGACAGTAATAGTGAATGGCTTCAGCTCTTCAGTCTCATCTTTTAGCACATGCTTTTTAACTGATTAGTCTTGTTGTTACACACACACACACACACACACACACACACACACACACACGCATATATATATCCTGCTACCTTGTCTTATCCCCTCCCATTCCTGTCACCTCCTCCTCATCCTTGTATTACCTTTCCCAGATTCATGACTTTAGCATTTGCTTTGTAACTTATTGTATTTACCTAGGATTATCTCTATGACCCCTGTATTGGAAGCACCCACTGGAGCCTGGTGGGATTATTGATAGGTACACAAATACAAGCCATGAGTTTTTAACTTCCTGTTTCTAATAGTAGAAACAGTTTGGCAGTGGGGAGTAGGGCTCCCTAAGTTCTTCCTTTATTGTTGGCAGGCCCATTCTTTTGCAGCCAGGTAGGCATTTATAGCCATTGTGAATTCATGATTGCAATAGCTGTGTCTTGAACAGATGAGATTTGCAGGCCTTCTTGCTATATTTCATTCTTACACTCTGGCCCCTCTTCTGCAATGTTCCTACAGTCTTAGAGGGGATGATATAGATAGATGTTTTGCTTAGAGATGCATCATTCTCATCACTAAAGAGATCTTCCAACTAAAAGTCAACCAAGAAAGAGCTAAACTATAGCATAGAACAATTAGACTTGGCAGATATCTACAGAATGTACCCACCAACAGATAAGGAATATATATATAGTTTCTCAGTGGCCCATGGACTATTTTCTAAAATTGATCATGTTATAGACAACAAAACAAGCCACAACAAACACAAAAACATAAAACAAATAAAAAAATAAAATCCACAGAATCCTGAAACATGTGGTATAAACTAGAAATCAACAGTGAGAGAAGCCATACAAGATACACAAATACCTGTAGACTGAACAAAAGATGTGAAAATGATACAGCAAGCCATCAGAACTTCTGCTACAATCCTGAGACTTTTACAACAGGAAATTTATTACATAAACTGCTTTCATTAAAAATCCAGAAAAATCTCAAATAAATAACCCAAGGATTCACCCTAAGGTTAAAGAAAAACAAGAACCCAAAGACAAACGCAGCAGAGAGCACGAAGTGATAGAGAAGTAATACAGATTAGGGCAGAAATCAGTAAAATGTACCCTAAAGGGTTAATAAATATTAGCAAACAATAAGTTGGTTCCTTGTAAAAAAACAAGGCTGACAAAGCCTCAGCCAAACTAAATGAGAAATTCCAAATTAACACAATTACAGATTGAAAGGAGGTTGTTAGGAGAGTCCACCCTTAAAGACTTATCATACCAGAGTCTGGAAATGGAGGAATCTCCAAATGCATATGAACTGACAAATTTAATAAAAGAGATTTAACTTTGATGGGTCAACGAGATTGCACCTGTTATTAAGTCTCCCCGTAAGGGAAAGATGGAGTCACTGCTAAATCTCACCAAACTTTTGAGACTTGTTGCTGGGATTCCTTAAATTCTTCCAGAAGGTAGAAAAAGAAAGAACAATGGCCAACTCTTTGCCTTTATATCAAAGCAGGGTAAGGCCTTTATATCAAAGCCAAAACAATGACAAATTGTAGACCAATTTCCTGATGAATGTTGACTCAAAAATTCTCAGCAAAATACTTGCAACCTGAGTTCAGGAACGTATTTACAAGACTATATAACATGGTTGAGTTGGTTTCATCCCAGTGATGCAAGGTTGGTTCAATGTAATGTAACATAACAGTAGATGTAAGGATAGATATCACATGATTGTTTCAAGAGATGAAGAAAAAACATTTGATGGAATTTAACATACCTTTATAATAAAATGTCTTGAGAAAACATGGATAAAAGAAAGCTGTCTCGATGTAACAAATGCTGCATATGACAGATTTAACGTTACAGTGTGTTGGATATGGAATCTTTTCTAAGGTCCTGAATGAGAGCTTTATGTGCTTATTCTTTCCACTCTTATTCATACTCAGTGGTGCTTGGAATCTTAGCAAGAGCATCCAGGCAGGAGAAAGAAGACAAGAGATGCAAATAAGTTTGAAGAATGCAAACCAATTCTAGCTGCTGACAAATAACACTTAAAAAGAGCCTGACCCCTCTACCAGAGTAGGAGATCTAATGAACACTTTTGACAATTTGGAAGAGTATAAAATCAACATACAATAATTAGTATCTTTCCCATGTACTAATAAAAATCTTGTCAAGAAAGTAGGAAAAGCATTCCTCTTATCAGAGCTTAAAAATATCCAGGAGTAAGCATAACCAAGGAGATGAAAGAAACCTACCATGTACACCTGACGACACTGAAGAAAGCAGGGTGTGGTGGTGTACACCTTTGATCCCTGTATAAGGGAGACTGAGGCAAGCACATCTGTGAAGTTGAAGCAGCCCAGGGCTACACAGAAAAACCCTATCTCCAAACAAAACACAAAGCAAAAAGACACCGAAGGAAGAAATTTAATGGTAGAAAGTGAAAAGGCTTTCATATTCATGAGTCACCAGAATCAATATTGTGAAAATGGTGTACTACCCAAAGATGGGTTATAGATTCAACACAATAACCATAAACATTCCAATGCTAAGAAAATAAAAATGATTCAAAAATGGACACGGAAGCAGGAAAGCTCCAAATAGCTAAAGCAATAGTAGGTAGGAAGAACAGTGCTGGAGACACTGCAATACCTTGCTTCAAATTATATACCATAGTGATAAAGACAGTATGGTAGTAGTGCAAAACAAGACATGTAGATTAGCTGAATAGGATAGAAAATGGAGCTCTGTCACAAACAGCACATCTACGTCAGCCTCCCCGATGGTTAGGAAACATCACGGAAGAGGTGATGTAAAGAATGTACCAGAAGTTGGGTGGGAGTATTGAGGAATAGTGTGTTTTAGACACAATATGGCCATAGCATGCATGAACTCACTGCACAAAGTTGGGCCCGTCACCATTTCATCAGGCATGGGTCAGGGATCACCAGTTCTCACCCTTCACTGCCAGACAGTCAGCAGTTAATGGATGCTGGGGGAGAGGATTTCTTCAATGGTGTATCCACTGATAAATTACCTGTGTTTTAGTAAAGAATATCCTCATTCATGATCATGCAAGCAAACATAGTTTAAACTCAATGAGGCGGGACAGGGAGAAAGACAGCAAGGTAGGAAAAGGCTCGGCAGCAGGAGAGTTGGGAAGGATGAGAGAGGGCAGTAGGGTGGGAAAATTGAGTATACACAGCCATGACTGTCAAAGAAAAGAAAGAAAAAGTACAGGACTCTCTAATAAATTCCCTCTAATGTTTCACAAATGTGTCAAAAGCATACACCAGACAAAAGACAGTTTTTCAATAAAGGGTGCTGGAAAACCCTGGTATCCACATGTAAAAGAATGAGATTAGATACACATTTCTCACTTTACACAGAAAAATCAATTCAACATGGATCAAAGACCTTAATATAAAACCCCAAGTGTAGCTGTTCAAGGAAAGCCCTTGAAGAAACAGGCACAGGTGGGAACTTTGTGAAGAGCATAGGAAAGAGCCCAAAGGTTTACAAAGAGGATTACATGAAATTAAAAGGCCCTGCTCAGTGAAGATATCTATTACAAGAAGTAGCAAACTAGACTATATAGTGGAAAGAAACTTTGCCAGAGGTTTAATATTCAGGATACATAAAGACCTTCAAAAATTGAATACCTAAAAGCAAATCTTCTAATCAATAAATGGGTCAGTGAACCAAATAGAATTCTTAAGAGAAAAAAAAACCACAAATAGAAAATAAATATTTTAAGTGTTCAAGATCCTTAGGCATCAGCCAAAGTATTAAATCTGCTTTGAGATTCTATTATGCCTATCAGTATGATGAGCGTCAAGAAAACAAAATGACATAAAAAGCTGGTGAGGATGTGGGAAAGAGGAATCTTTATTCATTGCTGATGTCAATAAAAGCTGGTGGAACCACTATGGCAACCAATAGGACTTGCGCTATAGCTCAGAGGCAGAGTGTTTGCCTAGTGATTGCCTAGGTTCAATATATAGTATCACAAACCAAACAAACTTGTGTGCCTCTTGTATCTGTGAATGACCATGAGTTATCTGAGCTCACTAGGGAGCTGGTTTTAAAAGTAGAGTGTTATAGACACCCTCTGTTTCAGACTCAAGCATATTTGTCACAAAATGTCCTTCAATGTCCTATACCTGAGGTTGACTTGGTTTCCCCTAACTCTGTGGCAGGGAGGTCAGATAATAAAGCAAGGGTGAAAACATCATGTCCTTGAGAATAGCTAGAAAGTAAAGCATTTCTAAAGGAGGTCAAACTATTTCCCACAGAGAATAAAGTACTGTTTGTCTCATGATATAAAAGCATCTATAGTGGGAAAGATGCTGATGTCAGCAATGGGAGGCTTATCCACAGAGTCCAACTGGGAGCCCAGCTGCCCTCTCCAGCTTCCCTGGGTGGTTTCTGTTGGGTGTTGACAGTACCAGTCTGATGATGGGCACATAGCTGCTGTCATTTGTTCTTTCATTTTTGGAAGTCCCAGCTGAGGGAACATTCTGCTCTGCTTGGGACCTGAGATGGAAAGCTCCAGCTGATTGCTTTAGGAGGCCTTTCTCTGTCCATTTCTGTTGGATGTTTTAAGTTCCCAACCTGATGATGCTGTACTATCTATTTAGTTACCTGCCACTTGCTGTTCTTTAGTTTATTTTTGCTTGCTATATATTTGATAAACACACCCATTAAAAACAAAAAGCATAACCATCAAAGATTGTTCTCTGGACTGCACAGAAAACAAGCAAAAGATCAAATATAAAAATAAAAATCTTAGCAGTAATGTCCAACAGTTGGGTTCTGGAACCTGAAGAGACCACCTCCAGTAGCCAGACAGAACCCTCAGTGAATGGATAGGGACACCAACCCAACTACAAATTTGGAATTTGATGCAAAATTGAACCTATTTAAAAGAAATGCAGGGACAAAGATGGAGCAGAGACTGAAGGAATGGCCGACCATGGCTGGACCGTTTTGAGACCCATTCCATGGGCAGGCACCAATCTCTCACACTATTAATGATGCTATGTGTACTTGCAGACAGAAGTCTAGCATAGTTGGCCTCTAAGAGGCTGTACTCAGCAGCTGACTGAAACAAATACAGATGAACACAGACGAACATTGGACAGAGGTCAGGGACCCCTATGGAAGAGTTAGGGGGAGGATTGAAGGCATTGAAGTAGATGGCAACCACACAGAAAGACCAACAGTGACAACTAACCAGGATTCCTGAGGGCTCCCAGAGACAGAGCCACCAACCAAAGATCATACACGGTCTGGTTTGAGTCCCCTGACGCATATGTAGCAGAGGGCTGTCTTGGCTTGCTTCAGTGGGGAAGGATGCACTTAATCATGCAGAGACTTGATGCACCAGGGTGGGGGGATATGGGCAACTCCCCTCTCAGAGACGAATGAGGGAGGAACTCTGTGATGGGTAACTGGGGGAGGGCATCAATTGGGATACAAATAAACAAATTAATAATTAATAATTAATTAAAAATAAAACACCATTTGACTCAGCCTTACAACTTCTGAGTATTTATATAGAGTTCTCAGTCCTACCACAGAGATTCTTGCACATCCATGTTATCAAAGGACTATTCTCAATAGCTAAGTAGTAAAACCAGTCTAATTTCTATAAGTAAATGGAAGGATAAAGAAAATGTGGTATATATTCACCACAGGGCTTTTATTCAGTCATAAAGGAAACTGGAATTATGAGATTTGCCAAAAAGTGTGTGGAATTGCAATGATTATATGAAGCAAAGCAATTCAGAGTGACAGTTACTGAAAGCTTTCTCTCATATGCAGATGACAGATTTTCATCTTTACATACGTGTACATATGTCTGTGTGTATCAGGGGTTGTGTGAGTCTTGAAACCAGAAAGAGGATGGTGAGCAGCTGGGAAGAGGTCTTGGGGAAGAGGGCAGTGGAATGCACGTGGAATGCAGGTAGAATGTGCACAGAGAAGTTTTAGTCAACAGATGCTGTTCTCTAAGAGGCTTACTGCTGAATAAGCTCACCCTTTCTAGTTCTTTCTGAACTCTGGCTGGTTGGTTCACCTCAGCTGTTCTGGCTCAAATTCCTCTCTAAGCTGACTGATTCAAACTGGCTTCTCATCTCCTCTCTCACTGAGTTGCTCTGCTTAGCAATCGAAGGAGGAAGGGGATTTGTAGAAGGAACAGGGCTTCGGGCAGGGGAGGAGGTGGTGAAGAATCAAGAAAACCAATGTGTGGGTGAAAATGCCACAATGAAGCCTATGATTTGTATGTGAATTTAAAAATACTAATGAAAGTGTAAAATAATCTTTTAAAATGTGTACTGAAGTTTTAAGTGCATTATTTCTAATACGTAAAGATTATTCAATTGAAAGAGTAAATAAGTGTCCACTATTTTTCTAATAGCAAATATTTAGGCCATTGACAATCATACAGATAAGACTATAAGGAATATCTTTGAATGTGTGTGTATGTACAAGTAACATATTACATGAATCTATACACCTTGCACATATATTTCCATCATGTGAATTCATTCCTTGCAAAGTACATTTTATATTGGGATTATTGATGGAAAAGATGGGAACACATATATAAACTAATATTTTTTGAAGCTTCAAAATTACTTCAAAATTCAAAAATTATTCAAAATTCGTGAAAATTACTGCATTTGTAATGGTCTTTCAGATTTAGGGGTAAAAGGAACTTTAATTGTACTGTAAGCCTGACATCTTAGTCTGTGAGATGGAACTAAGTCCAGATTCTACAAAACACCCCAGAGACATCCAACATTTTCTTTAGAATGTGAGTCTCTCCAACGTGTACAAACAGAGTTTGTTTATATAGCTGTGCTAGACGGAAGCTGGCAGAGCCCTCTAACCCTAGTGGGGATGTCCTGGAGGGACAGATGTCTCAACTTTGCTGTCTTGGACTAGCCTGTGTGGTTGCATTAGCTTCTGGCCAGCTTGGCACCTGCCCATGGCTCCCTGCCTGACTGCGAGGCACACCTGGCTTAGTTGGTCTGAGCCTGAAGCAGTGTGGATCTGGGACAGCTGACCAGAAATAGCTTCTTTAAGGTCACCTTTGAGATCCCTGGAACTACTCTTCATGTCTGCAACAAAATGAGATGTGACTGTGGCAAAAGGAGAATCAGTGGCTATGCTGAGGGCCTTGTATCTGGGAGACAGTTGTTCTTGAATTCATCTCCTCCCCAACATGCACATGGACTCACATTCACACTCCTCTGAGGCTTAATCAGCCTTTTAGAAAAGAAGCAAATGCCCCTTGTCTTACAGGAAGTTGATTAGCATCCTCCTTGGGGGGTGGGGCCCAATGTTTCTGCCAAGTGGGCTTTACTCTTAAGTCCTAGAGGTATCAATGAATAACGTGAAAAGCTGGCAATAAATATGAATTTTATTGAAATGTGCCCTTATAATGTATGAGGATTAAGAGAGCTCAGTACCTGTGAATAACATTTCTGTCCCTTGGAAACCTCGCTGCCAAAAGGGAGCAGTCTTAAGTGTTGGAGACTCACATTCACTCCCCTAACTGAATTCACAGTGTGTTTGAGTGGACAGGTGGTGTGTCTGGGGCACAGGTATAATTAATCTCTTTTCTCTCTCTTGTCATCATGTTCTCAATCTTCCCAACATTCTCTATTCAATGAACCTGCAGGGTTTTAGGTGACAACCTGGACACACCTGTCTGTGGAAAAATGACACATCTCCTAGTGCTTCTCATCTCTTGGCTTGCCTGTAGTTCTTTTTTCCCCCCACAAGGGTAACTGAGATGACTCAGATGCCAGAAAGCTGTCAAGTGTTTGCTTACTTATCAAAGCCCAGTACAACGGGATAGGTTTTACATGGCCAAGTATCTGTGCAAATTGCAGAAAATAGAAGTTTTCAGGTGTGATCTGATTGCCAGAGCCATTTTGCAATTATCGGGTTAAGGAATTCCAGGGTAAGAACATTTTTTTTTTGTTTTAATTTAAAATAGAATTTGTAGATCAAAAAGAAAAAGGTTCCCCCTTTCCGTTTCCTGCTCCTGTCGCTTTCCTGACACAGACTGTCGATCTTGGCACTTAGCAAGCTTCACATAGCCGCCACAGAGCAATGGCCACAGAGAAAATGCCTAGCACTATGCTGGTCATGAGAAGGAGAAAAAACTACCCTGCCAGCTGGGTTAATTCTCAGGAATTACAGGGCCAACTTCTTTGGTGAGCAGAGGCAATGAAGGGAAAAAGAGAATACAGTATATTGTCTTTTCTTTGCATCTTTCTATGTACTTGGGCACATAGAAATCTCTAATGGTTGTCATTGCCTAATATCCTTCCTTGTTGAGACTGGGTGCATGTGTGCTATTGTCACAGACAAGTTACGTCTTCAAAGGATGTTCTATGCTAAGACGCAATTCTGGACCATCACTATAGTTCTAAAATGCTATTTATTTTCTTCTCCATTGCACACTCTCCTATGATGCACTAAACCAGCATCTTGGATCAATATGGAGCATGCAATGGCATCCAGGAGAAATTTTAATAGTTGTAAAATTAACAAGGCATTGTCACACTTTTTATAGTTGCTTTCATGTAAAGTATTAGGCCACAAAAGTAAATGAATCCCTGCCACTCTGTAGGCAGGGAGCAGGAGTGGAGAGTTAAGGATTCTGACAGGGATACTGGCTCATCTGCTTCTTGCTAATTTGTGATTGCTCACTGTATGATCTTAGAAGAGGATGGGCGCTGACCTGTGTCAGTACTGCCATCCATAAGATGGGACAAACACATCTTCCATTTACCCAGACACAGCGTGGCTATGAAGATAAATTTGCCCTTGTTAATGTTTTTACTACCTGACAAAGAGCAGCTGTGTACATCACTGATTTTATGTTTTAGCTTTCCTTCTTCTTAGGATTTCATTTTGACAATGATAAAGCAAACAGCGTAGGCTAGGAACCCTGACTGTATAATGTTGCACAATGCAGTATCATTTGTTTGCTTTTTGCAGGCCAAATAAAGCTAGAAAGCAGAGGCTAGCGGTTCACTCATGCTGCAAACTTCTGGACGGCTGCCTAGATTAAAAACAACAGTAACAACAAATAGAAAGGGCACGGTCTCCCCAGCTATAGAAATTTGTTTTATAGGCTCCAATAAATTCTTGGCAAATAAAAAGGGCAAAGCAAGCTACAGCCTTAGTTTGGCTGTAGCCAAAGGGTATCCATTTATGGGGACAAGAGACAGTTTTCCTTGAAAGAGGGGCACTAGGACTTGGGAGGACTCTGGCTGGTGGGGAGACAGAACCTAGGAGCCACTGATGTTGCCGGCTCTGTACAGCTTCTGTCTCGAGCTCTGTTAATCCCCCTCTTTTTAGAGCAGAGGAGGAAACCAAAGGCAAAGCTTCAAATTGCTCCAGATGTGAAAATTGTCAGGTGTGCAAGTCAGCAGCCCAAAGTGCAGGGTTACAGTATGAGGCAAGGACTGGCCTCACTGAGAGTGTCTCTTTCCTTCCAGACATTTTGAGAGACATTTATCAACTGGGAGCACTACGGCCAGGCACTTTTCTTGCCCATTATTTTCTATTGAAAAAGAAGAAAGGTGTTCCCATGTTTTTAATCAAGAGATAAATGCTGACGGGGACTCCAGCTTCTGTACTTTCTTTTTTAATTGAAGCGATGTCCACGGTTGACCCGATGTAAGTTTATGGCCAGCCTACCACCCCTAAGTAGATGCAGATTTTATCAAAAGGCACCTTGAAAACTGCTGAGAGGGCACTTAGCTTGGCTAAGGAATACTGAGAAAAGAAAGACAGGAGGGGAATGGAGGAGAGATGATGTGATTTATATGACCAATCACAGGGTGGACAGCTTCACCCTGTGGCTTCTGGGATGTGTCAATAGACCTCTCATAGCAGTCCCAGAACCTAATCCAACTGGGACTCAGAAATGAGAGCCTTGCTTATCACTTGCTACCTTATTCCCCTGAGGCAGCATCTGTCACTAAATCTGGAATGAAGCTGCCAACCAGAAACCCTGAGTGTTCTTCATGCCTCAGTACCTCTGCACAGTGCTGGGTTACTGGTATATGTGGCCACACCTAGCTTTTATGTGGTTTTGAACGTGCATAGTACTCTTACTCTACAAACCATCTCCTTGGCCCTATAGTTGTCATTTTTAAGAAGTTAATTCATGATATGCTGAAGCAAAATGCTAAATTGTCTTTTCAAGAAAGAACATATCCCTTCCTCTTTCAAATTCTTGTAATACTAACCACAATCTCCCTCCCAGTAGATGTAACAGGTCTCCAGACCTTAGCACAACTGATGCCATGATGGAAGTGCCATTCAGGCCTTATAACCCAGCAGGTAGATGGCACCGCCTGTCAAAACTAGAACAAAGACCTAATTCACCAAAGACCATAGTTTAGCAAAGTTCCTAAATGTATTAACTTTGCTTTTTGGCTTTTGTAGTTCTGCTTCTGGCTAACTGTCTTTCCAAACTGAGGTGTGTCAGGATGTCATTTTTGTTCTTAAAAGCCCAGCGTGAGAGGGCCTGGGACTGTACTGGGCTCTGAACACTCAGTGTAGTCACTAGCTGGCTAATAAAGACTTTCTGCTGGCTTGAACTCATGCTTGAGTGGTCTTCTCTGGTGGATACCTCACAATCTTGGCTTCTTCTCCCTCCCCCACATATTTATTTATTCATTTATTATTTATTTATTTATTTACTTTACATCTTGATATCCTGCCTCCTTTCCTCCCAGTCCCTCCATCCCACTGTTCCTCCCCAGTTCGTCTCTTTTCCTCTGGGATGGTGGAGGCCACCATGGGTATTACCCAACCCTGATTCATCAAGTCTCTGTAGATCTAGGTACCTTTTCTCACACTGAGGCCAGACAAGGAAGCCCAGAGAGGGGAATGGGATCCACAGCAGCTTTAGGGACAGCCCCCACTCCAGTTGTTAGGAGACCTGCATGAAGACCAAGCTACACTTCTAGATAGGCACGGGGGCGCCCAGATCTAGCCCATGATCACTCTTTGGTTGGCGGTCAATGTTGCCTTCTTTATGCGTATGAGTCCCTGAGTACAGACGATGTTGTAGTGGAGACAGTGTCCCAGCCATCACTTCAGAGATATACAGCATGAATAAAAAAGCAAACCAAAGGCCTCTAAGGTTCATGTTATTATCATAGTATAGTCCATCCTACCTTCTACGTCATCTACAGGAAGGTATTGCTGCTTTCACCATCTTCATAAACTAATAACTAACACTTCCTGAGCAACATGGTGCTAGTCTTGGAGTTCCTCACAGAAAGCATCTCCTGCCTGACTCTCCTACAGCTGATGGGCTATTCCCTCCTGATAGCATTCCTGCTTTTCCAGAAGATGAACCAGAGTCTACTGATGGAGTAGAAGAGAAGGTGCTGGAAATTCTGCATGTTCCAGGAGTCTAGAGCCTCAGTCCTGGCTTGTAGTATTCTAGGTTAGCTCTGAGCAAAGCGGCACTGTAATTGGCATTGAGGGCTTATCCTCTGTACCTCTTTATTCCCAACACAGAGGCTGGGAGCAGAGGAGCACGATTGATGACTGTGTAATGGGACCCAGGCTCCTGACAGAGGCCTGAACTACGGGGCATCTGTTCATGGTACAGAGGGGAGTTTTAGCAGAGCTGTGTACCGATCAACAGGAGGTCTTGGCATGGAGACAGCTGTGTATCAAAAGGAATCCCTGTGAGCACATACCAGCTTTCCTGGTATGTACTCATAGGGATTCCTTTTGATATGATTCTATGTTTTCTTTCAAATCTATTTTTATCACACCTTCTTCTTGGGAAATCACAGACTGACCCTGAGTAAAAGTCTTCCTAAACTTAGCTTCTCCTCACTGTTTACATTCCCTTTATGTCTGTCACACCCACTCCTTCCTCTTCATCTGGGCATCATCTATGTACATACTCTATATGCTGGGCAGTTTGTGCACAAATCGCTGAGAGTAATGAGAGGCATCTGATTCAAGTTAATGGGGTTCACAGCCCAGAGGGGTTGTGCTTTTCTGTTTCATATAAAGACGTCAGAATGGCGAGCCCCCCCAATTTAACTTACCCGCTCAAATGCAATTACTCCTGCTCTTAGTCGCCCATTCTTCCTGGCCACCCTTTGGCCACAGTGAGCATCTGCCAATGCAAATCTGACATAGATACTCTCTTAGTCACACCCCTAGGTATCTTTCCCCTTTCCTCTTTAATCACACTACATCTAATTTTATCAGACAGTTCTTTCACTGAACCCTGAGCTCATTGATTCATTTAGACTAGCAAGCCAGGGAGCTCAAGAACACTTCCATCTCCTCTTTCTGCCCTATGCGTACCCAGGTTACTTACAGACGAGCACCGCCATGCTTGGATTTTATGTGGGTGCTGAGGATCTAGACTCAGACCCTCAAGTTGGCAAGGGGTCTTAGTTTCCTTTCAAGTTGTGATAAAATACTCTGACAGCAATCAGCCTAAGGGGAAAGAGTTTCTTTTAGCGGATAGCTTTAGGTTATGGTTCATCATGGTGGGGGAGTCAAGGCATCTGGAGCTTGAAGAAGCTGGTCATAGGGCATCAGTTAGAGTAGAAATACAGGGTCAGTGCAATGCATACCAGTGCTGACTTCATGTTCTTGGTTTCTACTCATACTCAGTCCAGGATGCACCCCCACACCCTCTCTACTTGGCCTGTCTACTTAGTGAGTGGTGCTACCCACATTGTACAGGTCTTCCAACCACAGTTAGCGTCATAAAGATAATCTACCACACACATAATCCAGAGGCTTAACTCCCAAGTGATTCTAGACTGTGCCAAGCTGACAACTGACATTATCACACAGGGCAAGCACTTTCCCCGCTGAGCCATCTCTTCAGCTCCCAGGCTTTGTGGTTTAAGTCTAAAATTCTAAAGTTTAAAGACCATTGGCCCTCAACCTAGGTCATCCTCTTTTTCTTGGGCTGCCCTAGAACCTTTTCTTTTGAGGCTCAGTCAGAGTTACCTCTGATGAAACTTTTCTAACTGCCCATGAGGGGATTGACACCTGTGTCTGTAGGCCCTCAGTGCATTCCCCTTACGACAATGGCTCATTTCAGTTTTCACGTCTGTCTTCCTGTCTGCATCTCTTGACTGTTCCATGAAGCCCTGGAGGGTAGCTATTCCTTATTTTACTGTGTCCCCTGGAGCCAGCACAATGCCCACAGGTAGCAGCAGCCTTCTATTAAATAAATATCTATGAAATAAATCCAACTTGATTTTAGGTTTAAATAAACAGCTTCCCAGTGAAACTTACCGGAAATGAAAGCTATTTTAATTTTAAGCTTCCTGTCTGCTTTCACTGAAACCCAATAGTTTATACTACACCATAGCCTTTGTGAACTTGTTATTGCCAAAGTCTTGTCAGACCTGTGAAGGTCTGGGAGGAGGGAGCTGGGGTGAAGGAAATACAATGAATGTGCCGGCATTTTTATATTGATTCTCTTACTTGATCTTCCCAAAATGCAAGTGGAAAACATAGCATCACTGTGATCAGGTTTAAAGAGATAAAGCAGCCCTAAAACAAAATGAGAAAACCTAGATAAGGACATTCTCTCAGAATTCTTAAGGGGCACTCAACTCTGAACAACAATTTAACTGAAGTTAGCTATGAGAAGAAAACTTACATAAGAGAAAATGAAAATGTCTCGTTGGAAAGGACCTCTGTAATCTGGTCAAAGAACCAGATTGCCTCAGAGTGGCAGTTGGAGAGAGCCGCCTTCCACAGCAAACAGAACGCTCATGCCTCAGACTCTCAATCAATTATTGTGCAAAGGGAATGAAAACGTTTCTGTATGTAATCCTCTTTCTCTAAAGATGCATAAGAATCCAAGAATGCTGAACTTCACAGACTCTGGCTCCTGACTGCCTTTGTTGAAACCCCAGGTCTAAACATATCATACTTGGGTATATTATATGATCTCTCTGAGGGTATAATTCCTCACCTGTGAAACTGAGTTAATAATGGTATCTTTCCCACAGGGACTTAGAAAAGATTTAGTATAAACACATTTAAAATAGTGAGCAGCTCAGTGCTAGCAGGCTCTATTACCATCTATTACATCATAATTGTCCCTTCACCATCACCACCACCACCACCACCACCATCATCACCACCATCACCACCACCACCACCACCATCATCACCACCACCACCACCACCATCATCACCACCATCACCACCACCACCACCACCATCATCACCACCATCACCACCACCACCACCACCACTACCACCACCATCGTTATCTAGAGTCACAGTGATTACAGTCTGCAGAGGAACATTGTCTCAGTGGCCTCTGAGCTGTCATTCTTTTATAATTTTGTATGAAATCCAATTATTTCTGTTCAGTGCTTTACTTTATATGACATTACAGTTTGTAAAGACAGGACAACAATTATACCAAGCACAAAATAAATTTATCAATCTATTGATTATTTAGTTACCTATTTTTTTCCCGACCATCTGATTAATAACTGTTTTCCGTCTGCCTTCATGTCTTTCATACTTTTGTGATTGTTCTGAATGAATAGTGTAAGTCACCATGAAGTAGGACTTAAAGTTTTCCTCTGGTTAGTAGCATAAAGTACAAAAACATATCAAAATACATAAATAAGAAGCCCATTTTTTTGCGGCCTTTACTGTATGCTCCAATTTTGAGTTAGATTCATCCAACAGTATCTTCCCTTTTATCTTAGAGAATCTCAGAACTGAAACATGGAGGTGTTGGTCTCAGTTTATAAAGCAAATTCATATCCTTGTCATATATCATAGTGACGAAGCGTTTTCATAGTGTCAACAATGCCATTTACGTGGTTAATTACCTGTGTCTTCATCTTTGGCCAAAAGAGAGTTTTATTTCTAGTCTCTTTAAATTTATACTGACTTGCAATTTGGTTTTTAAAAAGTTAGAAAATTCAATAGTCACCTCGTTTAATCAAATAATTAAACAAACATGGGAAAAACAACTATGGTACATGAATCTGAATGAGGTGAGAACTTAGGTCCAGAGAAGACTTGGCTGGAAGAGAAAACCATTCATAGGTATCTGATATTTAATATCCCTGGGGAAGACAGTTTAATATTTACTGCTCTGACCTCAATATTCTAAGTCTGAGGACATTTTCCATATAATCATTGCAGCTAGGATCACACCAATATGAAGTAATTTGGTTCATGAAAGTGCTAGAAGGATTAAGACCTTTCGGCCAACTCAACTTCTGATTAATTTTCAGTAGAGCATGTTTAATGATTTGTAGTTTCTTTCCATTTTCTTTTTTATTGTACTCAAATTATTTTCACCAAGATCAATTCTTTTCACTTAAATCTTATGTCAGTATTCATTGTTTGTCACTGATAAGTTATTTTAAAAATTATTATAGCTTTTGACAGTTTTTCTCTTATAGTCTTTTATGCAAAGTGAAGTTTTTTCTTAATGAAATAACTCAAGAATAATATATTTTCACTAATTTTTAGATGGCAAATTTTAGCAGTATTTTTTTAATACCTAAAGAGTTTTCAATCTAATAGTAAGGTCAATCATTCTATCAAGAACATTCATAAGGAATTTTAAAGTATGACAAGGGGGTAGACAATAATTGTATTGATTTTTATGTATAAAGTACAATGTTCAAATCAGAACCTTTCTATCTGTCTCTTCAAAGATCACTTGTGAATGAGAGAGAAACTTAAGATTTTCTTCTTGGGAATATCAACCATACTCCAGGGCAAGCCCAGTGCCCAGGAATAGTTGGCTAATACAAAATGGATTTCATGGGGTTTGTAAAAATTTTGTTTTGTTATTTTTGGTCTAATACTTATTTGTTTTGATAGTCATGTTTTGAGGGGGAGTGAAGTTGAATGGGCAGGGAGGTGGGGAAGATCTGGGAGAAGTTGGAGGAGGGGACATGAAACTATCAAGATAAACTGTGTGAAAAATTTAAATATAATGCATACACAAAAGATCTTTTCTTCTAGCTTTTCAAAATACACACAAGACATTGTTACTATTGCCTGTAGTAGTCTGTTGTACAACATAGTACAGGATTACATCATTCATCACATAACTTAGTATCCACTAACTTTTATTCAATTCATAATGATTTTTTTGCTCTACTTACACTTTTATAATTAACAATTACAATTTTGTAAGTAACAAATATTTACCTCTTACCTAATTCATGAGAAAAATTGTATGGAAGGTCTTGGTTTTCAGTGAGAGAGGGGAGGGGAAGAAAGACAAGGAGGAGAGTGGGACAGAGGAAGGAAGGGAGAGATGGGAAGATATAGTTAGAAATATACAAGGAGTTTATCAAGTCAAAGATGGAAGGCAAGGAGGAACAAACAGACCCAGGGATACAGTGGTACAGAAGCAGAGACCCTGCTGGTGTATTGATGGATAGCTTAGGTGTACTGCTAGAGTCAAGTATTTGTATGAGAATAGTTTAGAGTGTGTTAGTCTCTGGATGAGTACTGTTAGTGTCACAATTTCCATCCAGGTTACTTTCAATCTCACAAACATTTAATGAGCAGCTGGTATCCTACACACTAGGAATCCAGTGATGAGAAGGCACTGTGCTAGTGAGAAGGTCCTGGGTGTTGTCAGCTCTGTTTGCTAAGACTGTGTCAGCAACTTCACTGCTGATGTGCCTAGGAATAGGGACTGTAAGCCTGGCTTCTAGAGCTTGACAGTATTAAAGAAACTGAGGTGTGTGCGTACACACACACACACACACACACACACACACACACACTGCCTTTACTGGCCTATGGCCAGGGGCTAAAGTTTCTTCCTTGTAAACCAAGAGAAGTTCTAGATTAGGGAATAGTTGGCCATGTTTTTATTATGTGAGCAGTGTTTTTTGTTCTCGTGTGTTTTGCTAGATCATAGGTGCTTTCATGTCTTTAGAAATTATGATTTCTTTTATTTGTAAAATAATGTGAGATACTTGGAAGAGAAAAAAATGTATGAAGACAAAAACAACCATGAACAGGAGACTTTTTTATATTATTATATTTCATTGTGTATTTATGTCAATTGTTAAGGAAGGAAAGTTTATATTGAAGAGATTGTGACCTCTGACTTCTAAGACTCACTCCCTAAGGTTGATCTAAACAAATATACCTTCTTCCTCTGTAACTGGGGATAGTTGTTACCTTGCCTACTTCTTATAGCTTTTAAGAGGGCAAAACATCACAATAAACTTGAAAGTTTTGCCACATTCTGTAAAATACTGGATAAGTGTAATGTCACTAAATATGGAGGTTGCTTTAGACTTTGGGTAACTCACAAAGTACCTGGTACCAACCATGTAAGGGAAGGGTTATTGTTTTACATTTCTAATCATAGTCTTTGGCTCCATTAATTCTAGAGCCAGGATGAGGCAGAATATCATGGTGGTGGGAGCCTATGGCAGAAGGTTCTTGCCTCATAGTGAACAGGAAGCAGTGAGGGAGAGACCAAAAGGAGCCTGCAAGAAGATACAGCAGAAGGATACATGTCCAGTGAGCTACTTTCATCAAATTGCTTCATTTATTTAGTTTCCAGAACCTCTGGAAAAGTACCACCCCTGGAGGACTGACCACTCCACCAGGAGGCTTTTGCAGACAATTCCTTTTTAAGCTATAATGGTGGATTTTCAAAACACAAGCACACGTGCCATGATGGACAAGGTCGATTTCTGAGCTCTCCCTCTAGTTGCTTCCTATGATCTTTGCTAAACAATACCAAGAATGTTAAAACTCCATATTGCAACGCTATTTAGAACATGAATTTCAGTTAATCCACCCTGTGTGTGAGCAAAGAGGGTAATGGCTTTTTCAATGCCATCCTATACTGGAGCATGGGTCCAGGCAAAAGATGAAACACTACGCTAATGACAGCTGCGGGAGAGATAAACAGTCTTCCAGCTTCAGAAATTGTCTGCCAAAAGATTTGGTTTCAAGCTTCACATGATAAGTGTTTGATGTTGAAAGAAAACAGGGAACCCTAGTGGAGACAGAAGAAAGAGAGAGGCCACAGGGGACTTGCTCTGCAAGCAGCTTGGAACTATATTTGGTATTTCAAGTGTGAAAACAAACTGGGTAGATGCCTTAAGAACAAGGCAAAATAATACTGAATCCAACTCCGTAAAAACAAAAACAAGAACAGGTCAGTTACGGCCCATCGCCCTCCACAAGAGCTTGGAATCCTGCCTGCTTGTTGAACAAGCAAGAAGCTGGTTCCATTGCTTCCTGAGGCTCTCTGTTGGTATGGTCCTCTCAGTATGTCCTCCATAATGCATTTGATATCATCTGGTGAAGTTTGCCACAGCACTGACTCCTCAGGATCAACCCCTATACTCCATTGCTTGTTTCTCTTACCTAGGGAGGAGGCTGGTCCTGGGGGAGGTTTGGAGAAATAAAAGCCTAGACTGAATTTTAACTTTGCCATGTACCGGCTGTGAGATCCTGAGCATGCCTAACTCAATTAAGGTGGGGATTCCTTGTATATTAAATGAAAATAATATCACTAAGAGCAACTGTGGGGATTGCATGGTCTAATTGGTGATTCTCAGCCTGTGGGTCATGAATACTTTCCAGACTGAAGGACTTTGTCATACGGGGTTGCCTAAGACCATGGGCAAACACAGATATTCACATCAGGATTTATAACAGTAACAAAATTACAGTTACGAATTAGCAACAAAAATAATTTTATGGTTGTGGTCACCACAACATGAAGAACTGTATTAAAGGGCTGCAGCATTAGGAAGGCCGAGAACCATTGGTCTACGTCAGTCCATTCCTGATTTTCTGCTCCAGTTTCTCCACTTCATGACTCAAGCCTGAATAGGTTATTTCTCTATGTTCCTGATACATGGTTTCCATTATCACTGGATAAATGCTAACTCTTTCATTTTATTAGTTATCAGTGCTGTTTAAAAAAGAAGTCCCAAAACACAGTTCAATAGGATAGATGTTTACTGTTTGAGTTATGTTCAGAGACGAGTGGTCCAAGGCTAGCTGGACAACTCTATTATCTCTCAACTTTATGCATCTCCTTTTCTTTCCATCTTTTGGCCAGTAGGATGAGTAGTGCCAGAGGAACACATACCTGCATTTCCAAGAACAGGTTTTCAAAGCAGCACTTATGCCTTCTGACCTCAGTCAAAGTCCACATCAGGCTGACAAAGGGCAACAGAGAACAAGATCTTCAGCTGAAAACACGAGAGTCTTTCAGTGAGGAAATCATGGATCATATAAACAGTAAACAACCTCTGTCAATGGCGTAAGAACATCCTTCTCTTTACCGCTGTGATCACATTTCCATCCTTTCTTGGTACTTCATGGCTTCACACTGGAGCCAGGACCTACAATCTGCTTGCTTTCCGGATAACCTTTGTAACCTTTGTAAGCCTGGATTCCCTCTGCTTCTGTCGACCTTCTGGACTCTTCCTACTCACCATGGTAGCATCAACAAGAGCTCTCTGGAACCTTTCTGATACCTTTACTCCACTGGAAAATTTGCAACCATTACAGTTCTCTTGGGCATTATATATTACTTGATTATAGATTTTTAGTTGAGAAAATATATCTTCTTAGGAAAATTGAAGTTTTATAAGAATATAGATTTGACTTTTACTTTGAATCCCTAGAATGTACTGCTTTCCTGGGTCATATTTGACTTAGATACAGTAAATGACTATGGATTAAGCAAAAGGATAGTTAAGCCAGATTGTATGTTAAGGCCAACAAAATGTAAACTGGCCAAGTATTGGGCTTGCCCATAATTATGGGAAAATTACTACAGCAATAACATGGACAAAGTAGAAAGGAAAGAAACTGGGGCATTAGTAGTTTTATTTAGAACACAAGCGATATTTTCTTTACCAGGCAATCAAAGTATTTAAGCTTCCTATTTTAGGGTGAAGATGTTGAGGTACAGAAAGGCAAGGACTTTATTCATGAGAATCCATTCATCAGTGACAAAAACAGACTCTTACTGAGGTGTCTTCTACAGAATTATTTCCTTTATATCTCATTACTTTGAAAAGATTCTGAAATGATTTCAAATATTAGCATTTCCAAAGACTGACACTGAGGTGGGATGGATTTATTCAGGAGCATCTGCAATCTTGAGTAAATTAGCAAGATTCTAAAACTCAGCCCCAGTCTGCTGCTGCTGCTGAGAAGAGAAGGTGAACAGAATGAGCAGTATCTTGTGACTGGCAAGATGGCACCTGTCTGGTCCAAACACTGTAGTAGTTTCATGGCTTAGTGTCGTGGGATCTATGTGTTCCTTCATATGTTTATTCTTGACTACATATACTTTTGTCATTTGGGTTCATTTTTGACAAACATCTGCTGAGCATTGATATGGTAGATATTGCTGATAAAATTACCCTTGGCTTGAGGTCAGTATTTTTATTTTGGTCAAGCTTCAAGAATGGCATATGTAGCTTGATCATGCTAACCCTTTTTGTCCTGGGAATACTTTTATTCTTGCCCATCATGTTAAAGCTTGTCTTTAACAACATCAACATGTTGGCAGCCAAACCACATGGCTTTAACCTGAAAATGGACCCCCAGACAGAGTTATTAAATTAACAGGCTGGCAAGCCAAGGATGGGTAACATTCTGCACAGAGCCTTACCAACCTAAGACAGAAATGCATTGCTTTTGATAATTCCATGATGGGTAAGGAAGGCATTCTTGTCAGAACAACCTAAGACAGGCTCAGTCTTGTTAATGAAATACAAAAGGGAGAGAGGTGGAGAGCCTTTGGGGCTGCTTGGCAAGAATCTGACATGGGCCAAGGAGAAGGAAATGGGCTGCTTGGCAGAAATATGACATTGGCCAAGGACAAGGAAGTAGGCTTCAGGCAGGAATCTGACATTAGGCTAGGACAAAGAAATAATTTCAGGTGGGAATCTAAATTTCCCTTCCTAAAGAGGCAATTTCAGACAGGAATCTAAATTTTAGGCTAGAACAAGGAAGTAGGCTTCAGACATGAAAATAACTTTGGGCTAGGACAGGGAAGTTGGCTCAGATATTTTGGTCATCCTGATAAGCCCTTAGAAACAGTGACCACAGGAGTGTTCATGGAATTTTGTTTATTGCCTTGCTTGTTCTTTGACTATTCGAGTTTATTGTCTTGTTTGGTCCTTGACTATTAGCATCTATTATATTGCTAGTCCCTCAACCTAGAACTGACCTTAATAAATTCATGTAATTAAAATGGTATAAAAACATAAAGGAGGAGAGGGGATGAGATAGGGGGTTCTAGGGAGGGAAAATGGGGAATGGGGATAACATCTGAAGTGTAAATAAATGAAATAGCCAGTAAAAAAAGAGGAAAAGATATGCATAAAACCTATTTAAACCTTACAAATAAAGAGACCTGTTATTCTTCAGAGAGTAAATAAAAAAGATGATTTAACTGGTTAAAGAAGAAGAAGAAGAAGAAGAAGAAGAAGAAGAAGAAGAAGAAGAAGAAGGAGAAGGAGAAACTTTTCACTTTTGCTAGATCCAGGATACTGTACCTTACAGTTGGCCAAGATCCTGCTCCACATATTTGTAAATCATGTCTGTAGAAAGTCCTCCTCATGTCTATCTTTAGTATGTAAGGTGTTTCTATTGGAGACTACAGCAGGAACCATTACAAGAAAATGTACACACCACAAAATGTTTTTAAGTTCTAAAATGTATTTTAATCCTTTCCCCAGATCCTTACTTTGGAATTTCATCCTTTTCAAACTTGTCTGTCTTTGTGGACATTGTCATTTCTCTGGTCTGAAGTTTAAGAATTACATCAAGTTGTTCAGTCCTGTTGAAGTTGGAAAACCTTAGAGAAGTTTTCAAAGTCACTTACTGGGCTGCTATCTGCTCCATCTACAGCTCTAACAGTGGTCAGTGGGCATGAGGACCACTCTGTGTCTGTCAGCAGCTGCACACTTGGTCATCAGGAAAGAACCTGCCCCCTATGAACTGACATTTACAGATGCTCATGGATGCATGCAGCTCTTTCTACTAGCAGATCTTGCTGCAGCCAGTGACTAATTGAATCTCATTTGCCTTGTCACTGATGGGGTCACTGTAGTATTTTCCCTGGAATTTATGACAGATGCTGGGCAAAGGGCCCTTTAGAAATTGGAAGAATTGGGGAAATTTTAAGAGAATGAGGCTCTGGGGCACATTTTAAGAGAATTAGGCCATGGGTGGACACTGTGTTGGAAACCCAGCATCCTCCCCATTTTCATCTATATGAATCTAACTACACAACAGCCAATTAAGCAAACAGTCAGGCTTCATGGTTTATCAGGCAGTGTTTCCATCGCTGAAGGACTTAGCGGACTGAACAATTTGTGTATTTGGGGTAAACATATTTCAGAAATGAATGCACTCAGCCATCTGAGTTTATAGTCAGACATGGAATTATGGTTAAATATAGAAACAATTGACTCCCCTCTATGCTGAAGACATTGGCAATGAGTTTTCCAGAGATTAGCTCCATAGATTTCTGAGCTTCAGTGGCAGCTGGGATTTGTGCTTTATGGACTCCTGCACTATTTGTGATGGACACAGTCTTGGATGACTGATGGCTGGTTTATTGGAAGTCAGGCTCTCAGAACCATTATATGTGGGCCTATAAAAGTCACTTTGGCTATATTTTCAAATGTTGTATGCTACTTGGAATGGACAGAGTCCAGTGTTTTTGTTACTAACTTCCTTCAATTAACTTTGCTTTATCTTAGCAGGTGAACCTGTCTGATTGCCACCCAGTGTCAGAAGGCAATTAACCCACTGACATAACACAAGGAAAAACATGTTCAGAGACAAAGCAAACATGCTCAGGAAAAATTACTTGATATTTTTTTCTTCTTAATTAATTTCCCAGCCATCAAAGACTGCCTTCAGCTTTCTTCTGCTTGAGCACTCCCCTTTTACTACAACTTGCCATGTTATCAGCCCTCCAAACAGAGGGAGCTGTTATGCCCACATAATCCCCAAAGATTGGGACAGCTGCATGCCAAGGCTTCAGCCTTCTGATCATATTCCAGGTCCTTCTCACATTGGGGACAGCCAGGGTCAATAGAGGGCAATACCTGAAGTGGCTCCATAGTGACTTATTGAATAATCAGGGAGGTTTCTATGTTGTGACAATGCAGGTTGGTGAGGGTCTGGGCAGTAGGAGAGATAGCCATAGAGTTATTCGAGATGACTCAAGTCAGTCTTTCTAAACCTGGAGCAGAGAGACGGTCTCTTGCTTCTGTTCTACCCTGTCTTAGAAACATCTGGAAAAGAAGCAGGATGTCCAGGGGCTGGAGAGATGGTCCAGGTGGTAAGATGCTTACTGTGTAAACACATATAAATATGAGGACCTGATTTTGAATCTTCTGCACCTATGTAAAAATCTATGCTTGCTGACATGTGCCTGAGATCCCAGCAAAATTCCCAGGGTGTCAGGTAGATCCTAGGCTCTCCCTAGCTAGCCAGAATAGCTCAAAGGTGAGCTTTCAGGTCAATGATAGACCTTGTTTAAAAATATGTGGTAAAAAACAACTGAAGAAGACAATGAACAGCAGTCTCTGCAGTCTATGGCTTACACACGCACACACACGCACACACACACACCCATACATACACAAATACCACACACATATGCAAATTTTAAAAATAAGTGTTGTATAGAAGTGCCATCTATACAAACTTTACAACACAACTTCCTTTGTGTTATGCAGGCACAGTCTCTCTGAACTCTGTCCTCATCATCTTATGTCTTGTATTTCTTCATGTAGATAGAGGGTGGGGAGGAAGTAAAGATCTTTCTGTCTGGGACAGTCCTTCATTATTTTTGCTTTACACTGGGTTACTTAATAGATTGAGGAAGGCCTGATAGGAACTTCTCATTGCCCCACAGGCTCTAACCAGGAGGAGCATCACAGAGAAGGCCCCAAAGGCCCAGGTTCATACGTCTGGTTGAAGATGGAAATTGTTTCTTTAAAGTATCACTTTTGCCCATAGTCTGGGATGTTCTGGGCTGCAGCAGTGAAATCCTAGAGAATGTTGGTGTGGTGCTTTGCATATACTTGATTCAGGGAGAGGCACTATTAGGAGGTGTGGCCTTGTGGGAGGAAGTGTGCCACTGTAAGGGTAGGCTTTTCGACCCTCCTTGCTGCCTGGAAACCAGCTGTCTCCTGTTTGCTATAGAAACTTCTCCTGTGCCATGCCTGTCTTGACTCTGCCATGCTTCTACCATGATAATAATGAACCGAACCTCAGAACCAGTAAGCCAGCCCCAATTAACTGTTATCTGTTATAAGAATTGACTTGGTCATGGTGTCTCTTCACAGCAATAGAAACCCTAAGAGCAGGTCTGTATTAAATTAGTCATCAGGGCAGCCTAGACAGGAGAGAGGTATCCTGTAAGAACAGTCTGCTTTCCCTCAAGCATCTATTCTTGTTAAGGTTGCTCTAACATGTCTTTTTCCCTTAGCTCTACAGAGTGATAAGTGATATCACCAGGCACACTCCCTAGTGTCCCAGCTTTTCTGCCTTCTCCAGTGTTAGTACTCACACCACCCTTTACTGAACATTCCAGTGTGTGTTAGAATCTCTTCCAAAGACTCTCAAATACTCTCTCCTTTAGCCACCAGAACATTCTTTCCAACAGATTGCTACTTTTCTCATTCTACAGAAATAGATGCTGGGATGATACAAGGTGAAGATATTTCTCAAAGGGACACAACTAAAAAGTCCTGCCTCTCTTCCACCCCAAGCCAAGACTTTGACTTTTGTAACTGCTTATTTCATCTATTTTTCCCTTTCAGAGGTCACACAAGTCATCTACTCTGGATGAGGAGAGGGTCCAGTGGAGACTGCCATTTGGATAAGCACACCGTACCTCTGAGCACTCACTAGTCCATCGTTGGGCAGTGAGCATCACATGAAGACAGCAGACTTGTGTTATGAGAATGGCTGGGACAAAATATTGTGTAAACAGAGCACAGGGAGCCATAAATGACTATGGGAGCAAAGGAAGGTTTTCACAGAGAAAACAAAAGTTATTGGATTAGATTTAAAGGGGGCAGACATGCTCCAGGTACAGAGGGCTTGTACAGAGGAATAGTGTTTGCAAAGATGTGAGTGGTAGGAGAGGGCCTGGATGTTTCCAGAGAAAAGCCATCTCATGCTGCTTCAGATAGGGGATACAAAGACTGGATAGTCTCATAACTGGTAGCTGCCTTTGTATCTCTGAGTTTGTGGAAATGTCTGGTTAGTATTTCCATGGATAGGATCAGGGCCTGAGACTATAGAGAGCAGGAAAAAAAAATGTGGAAATTACATTTACTTTTCTTTTCCATAAAAGTAAAGCAGAGAATGAAGGGACCTGATAACAGAGCTCATTGGAAATTACAGGTTTCATTGACCTTTTCCATTCAGAGGGGAAAAAAAAAAACAGTAGAAAGTGCTATGGTTTGACTGTGGAACTTCCCTCATAGACTCATGTGTTTGAACACTTAACTGTCAGTTGGTGGTGCTGTCTAGGGAGATGATGAAGTCATGGGTGGGGCTTAGAGGGAAGAGTTGTGAGGCAGGTTTTTGAGCACTGAAGCTTGGATGCCTATGCTTCATGGTCTTTGTAGTGATGTGACCTGTGGCCCACAGAGGACAAGGTCAGAGCTTCTCCTGCTGCCATTCTTCTCTGCTACCATGGACCATATGCTCTGAGACCTTAACTCAAAAATGTACATCTCCTGGCTGTAAGGTATTTTGTTACTGTTAAGAGAAAAGTTGCTAAGACATGTAAGATAATCTCATTTTAGCTCTGTAGAATGTATAGAGCATGAAAGCCCCAAATCAGGGGACACTGGAGCAGTAGTTTCACATGTACTCATCTTCCTTTGCTCATGTATGACAGATCTGATCCATTTCTAAGCAGAGCACTGGGCTATGGATAATCCTCATGCAAAATTTGTTAGCAAATACTAGGTCAGGATATAGGAACCAACAGAAACTTTCTAATTCTACTGGGATTCTTAGTAAAGCATCAAAAGATGTGAACGCAAAGAAGAAGAAAAGCCAAGGGAGGTGCCAAGTGAGAGGGAGCCAGGTGAGGTGAAATGGATAGTGGCAAAACAAGCCAGCAGGGTGAGAGAGGATCATACGAGCAATAGGAAAGTCATTATGGAAGTGTTGAAACCAAGTCTCAGTCATGCTTCCTCAGGGTGAAGGAGGTAAGCTGATTGTCGAGGAAGTGAGAATGGTAGAGGACAGCAGGTAGTGTTTCCTCCTCCATATCATGTTTCTTAAGAGTAAAACCACAGGAGTGAGAAATAAACAAACAATAGAAGTCAACACCACTAAGATTTTCCTGAGCTGAACTCTATTATTTTTACAAGTAGATGGGGCTTTCTGGGAGAGAGACAGACATAGAAAGATAGAGAGATGGCCCAAGGGCAAGAAGACTCCTGATTTGGATGAGTGAGAGGGACCTATTGGGTTAACTCATGTCCTATGCCGAGATCATGGGATAGGTGGGATGGGCTAGGTACTGACTTCTCAGTGTGCTAAGACTTTGCCAGTGATTCAAGACATGTAAGAGTCTGTGAATATTGGTCTTGAACTTGTTCTTAGCCTTCGGATTTCTTCATGTATCTGTCTGTCTGTGTCTTCCTTGGTCCTCTCTGAACATATGTCTATTCTTCTGAGATTGTCAGAATTAGCAATATATATATATATATATATATATATATATATATATATATATATACAATCTTGAATTTCACATAAACAAATTGGGAACTATACTAAAGGAGTATTTGTTTAACCAAAATTCAAGCTTAAAATCCCATTTTTTAATCTGGAAATGCTATTACTTCACCCAGTGACTTTTCTTTGTTCCAAGACTTCTGAGTTCATATTTGAATGGTTCTGTCTCTGTTGCTGATATTTTGCACAGCACTGATCTGGAAGTGTGTAGCATAGAATGAGGCAGAACATTGAATAGAAGCAAACTCCTGAATACTTTTCAGAATTGAGGCCCTCTGACTGAAGTCCTTGGCAGGTCCACAAATTAATTCTAATTTTACTATACAGTTTTGTCATACTTTGTTAGAATATAGAGGGGTCTATATACATGCATAAAGTTTATCTAAAAAAACTGACATGTAATTAAAAGTGTGTGTGCATGTGTGTCTCACACAGAGTTGTCCAGAGTAATGTTCTCTATGTGTTAACAGTGATTATCTCTTGTTAATATTTATTGCAATTATTTCTGTATGAGTACACTGTCATTCTCTTCAGACACACCAGAAGATGGCATCATATCCCATTATAGATGGTTCTGAACTGCCCTGTGGTTGCTGGGAATTGAACTCAGGACTTCTGGAAGAGCAGTAGATGCTTCCAACCACTGAGTCATCTCTCCAGCCTCATTTATTTCTGATAACATTTTTTTCTGGACTTTTTAAATGTTAACATGAGATTGTAACATTTGATCATAAGCAATGGGCCTTTCATTTAAACAAATAGTCCTCGTGTGTTCTGAGACGAACATCTTTGAAAGTCTCACCAGTTGGGTCATATAACTGAATGAGCTAAAAGAGGGGCTCCTGGAAATGACACATTGCTTCCCTCTTACACCAGTGAAAAAGAATTTAGGTTTTGGGGCCCAGAAATTAGTATTTTTGGAAAGTCTCCCAAGAGGTATCTGCCCTTGGACTGTCCTTCAAGAGGCAGGGACTTAGACACAAACAGCTTAGATTCCTTCTATGTGAAGAAAGCCCTCCTCTCTCCCGACAGGGTTGTGACAGCCCTAATGAGGATGAATAGCCACCTGTCCAATGCTGCCTGCTGCCAACTAAATTTCCTAAGTGGTGCTGGAACTTTCCTTTGAGCTATTCTGCTTATAGCAGAACAGAAGTTTTACTGAGAGAGACAGAGAGAGAGAGAGAGAGAGAGAGAGAGAGAGAGAGAGAGAGAGAAAGAGGAGGAGGAGGAGGAGGAGGAGGGAGGTAGGGAGGGAAGGAGGGAGAGAGGGAGAGACTGTGTGTGTGTTCTTGTATGTGCACACATGTGCATGTGGATGGGTGTGTATGCATGCAGAGGCCAGATTAGCATCAGGTGTCTTCTTCAATCAATCTCCATCTATTTTGTTGAAGCAGGATTTCTTCCTAAATTCAGAACTCACAGATTTGGGTACACTGGCTAGCTCACTTCAGGGAATTCGTCTTCTTCTTTCCCCCCAGTACTTGGATTATAGATGAACACTGCCATATTTAGCTTTTTATATGGGTGCTGGGAATCCAAACTCAGGTTCCCAGGCTTCTACTGCAAGCACCTTACTAATTACTCTGTCTCCCCAGGCCCTGGAGTCTTTTACATATTTGGAGTTGGAAATGGGAGTGCCCCAAGTTTTGACATAGATCTGTAGAGGGGGCTGTGGACTGTCCTTAGGCCCAGCATGAGCATGGGAACATTCTGGTTCCAGCTAACCCAGGAGTTAGGCATGAGGTTTTCACCCTGGGTAGGTAGTGATGCTGTCCATTTGTAAGGATGTTATGTCACCAGAGCATTTGATAGACTGAGAGAGAGAGACAGTGAAGGGAGCCCCTGAGACAGTCAAGAAGCCTTAACGCAATCTGCTTTCACTTAGCACTTTCTATTCATGGCATAGATTTCTAAATTAGCTTTTATCTTCGAGTCCTGATTACTTATGGAAATTAGAGTCCAGTCAGTAAGGCTATAGTGATTCATTCTTTATGCCTTCCCCTTAGGGGGAGAGACACTGCCCCATAACCTTTAGCTTCCCTCTCCCACCTGGGTGCTGCTTCTTATCTTTCTGGATAAAGAAAGAAGGATGGCTAGGGAAGAGACATTCCTTTGACCCAATGTACCCAGAGACAAATATCCTTACCACTCAGTTGTCTTTATCTGATCTCCAACATAGTTTTTCAATTACAAACTCTCAGGTTTATCTGACATGTTCAATTTGAGAAAAAACCTAAAGCTTTTAATTTGTTTCTGGAGTTTCAAAGGATTGTTCAGTTATCTTAGAACAAAATAGTCCAATCAGCATAAAACTCCTATCTCCATCCATTGATCCATCCATCCATCCATCCATCCATCCATCCATCCATCCATCCATCCATCCATCCAGTAATTTTACACTGAACAAGAAGTATGTAAAATGATGAATAAAAAATAGTACTCTCTTGAGACTTTCTTTCTATCTAGCAGAGACAATATACCCACTGCCTCAAGTTATTTATTTTAAAGGTTTACACAAGGGTAATTTTGTAGGAATGATTGATAGTGTGCAAAGAGATGACTCAGCAGGTCAGAGAGATTGTTGTGCAAACAGAAGGACCTGAGTTTGAATCTCCAGCATCCATGCAAAATGGTTGGCATGACTCCATGTAGCTAAACCCAAGAGCTGGTGGGAGGAGACAGGATGATAATTTGGGCTTGCTGGCTGCCAGCTTGGAGTGGGCGTAGGCAGTGAGCTCCAGATTCAGTGAAAAGACCTTGTGTTCTAGTTTGGTTTCTGCTTTGTGTAAACACCATGACCAAAAGAAATTTATTGAGGAAAGGGTTTATTTGGTTCATATCCCCAGTCCACCACTGAAGGAAGTCAGGGCAGGAACCTAGAGGCAGGGATGGAAGCAGAGACTATGGAAGGAAGCTGCCTACTGGTTTGACCCCCCTGGCTTGTTCAGCCTATTTTCTTATACAACCCAGAATCATTTGATCATGGATGGCACCATCCACAGCTGTTTGAACATTTCCACATAAATCATTAATCAACAAAGTGTTCAACAAACAAACCTATAGGCTAATCTGATGGAGGAATTTTCTCAATTGAAGGTTACTCTTTCCAGATAACCAGGACTCCTATCAACAACCAAGCAAAAGCAAATAAACAACCACCACCACCAACAACAAAAAACTAACCAGCATATCCTGTCTCAAGGGAATAAGCAGAGAGTAAATGAGGAAAATATCTGATATCCTTCTTTGGCCTCTGTGCATGGGTGCATGTACACACACACACACACACACAGGCACACACACACACACACACACACACACACACACACACACACACACACACACACACCACTACACCATACTACGTTAGAGAACCAGACAGCAACTCAGTTCAAATCCTATTGCTTCCATATACTGTCTATGCAAACTTGGGCAAAACATTAATCTTTTTGTATTCTGGCTTTTTACTTATAAAGGTGGGTAAATGTAGCATGTATCTTGAAAATATCTCTCTTATATTCAGATAATTAGAATTGCTTTCTTTCTTCCACATATCTTGCATTTGTCACTAGAGAAATTATAACATTAATAATCTAAAAAGTATTACTTTAATACTATCAAAATAATTATTTACAGTGTTAAACATTTTTCTTGGTATAAATACAATATATATGTTTTGGTGATGTTAGGAGTCCAACAGACCAAGCTACACAATTATAGTATCTATGCAGAAGGTCCCATCAGATCCATGGGGACTCCCTGATAGTTGATTTCATCTCTGTGAACGTAGATTCTATGGGTTTTCTTGTGGTGGCATTGACTTTTCTGGCTCCTTCAAGGCTTTCTTCCCATCTTCTCCAGAATTTCTCATGTTTGGCTGTGGATCTCTTCATCTGTTTCCATCAGTTGCTGGATGCAGCTCAAGAAATATTTCTAATTATTAAACTTAGAATAAATTTTCATATAGAAAAAATAAAGCAAAACAGTAGAAATTAAAGAAAAAAAAGAAAAAAAAAAGAAAAAAGCACTATAGTGCATTTTCCTCCTGAAAAGCAACAACAAAGACCATCTGCCACAAATTTGGTTCAAAAATCCCTGGCTCCATTCCAAGTGAGTAGCCAAACTTGGCAGGTACTGCTCATGTGATTTTTTGGCATTAGAGTTACCAAGGATACATGAATAAAGGGCTTGTGGAATCGTCCTCCATGGTTAAAGAGAGCCGCTGAAGCCAGGGAACATGTTGCAGGCTCATGGCTCATGTTGCAGGGTTGTCATGGGCTCATGGCTCATGTTGCAGGGTTGTCCCTGCATGAAGTCCCTATAGGGCAAGAGGTCATGTGAGATCATTGCATGAAGCTGTGAATGTGAAGCTTGGATTGCACTGGAGACTAAAATGTTCGACATACCGGGGCCATGAGATACATGCCAAGGAAATCTGCACATGAGATGTGGAACCAGCTTATAACAGTGAAGTATATTCTAGTTAGCAACGCTTGCTTTTTGGTTTTAGAGAGGTTTATAATTAAGAGATTGTTTTAAGTCTCAGAAGAGACTTTGCACTTTGTACATTGAAAGACCATAGAGGATGTAAATGACCATGGGGACTTTTGAAATTGGGCTAAATGCACTTTGAATTATAATATGGCCATGAGCCCATGAACCTGTAATGGCCAAGGAGTGGGATGTGGTGGTTTGAGTGAAAATGGCCTCCATACGCTGATATGTTTGAATACTTGCTCCCCAATGAGTGAAGCTGGTTGGAAGGATTAGGGGCTGTGGTCTTATTTGAGGAAAATTTTTGTGGTCACCAGTGATGGCTTCAACTTTTAAAACTTATGCCATTTCCAGTTTGTGCTCTGCTTCTTGCTGTGGGTAGACACATGAACTCCAAGCTACTGCTCTAGTGCTATACCAGCCTGCCTGCTGCCATGCTCTCTGCCAAGATGTGGATGGACTTCTATCCCTCTGGAACTGTAAGCTCCAAATGAACCCTTTCTTCTCTAAGCTTCCTTGGTCATGGTGCTGTGTCACAGTGATAGAAAAGCGATCAGTACATTAAGCAAGCAAGGAAGAGGCCTTCCTTCATAGTTTCTACTTCAAGTTCCTACCTAAGCATCTCTTGAAGATGGACCTGTAAGATGAAATAACCCTTTTTTCCCTGTATTGCTTCTGATCAGAGTATTTTATCAAAGCAACAGAGAAGCAATCTAAGACACTCAGACTGGCCTTATTCCTTTCTGTCAGAGCACATGACTCTGCCATGTCTCCAGAAGGAAAGATGAAGGACCCAGTGTGTCACACACAGCCCCTCCTCGACAGCATGGCACCGGTGTCTTGAAAAAGAGATAACTAATTGCTAGACCTCTGAATAATACAAGATTTGTGTGACTGCTTTTTAAAGAGAAGATGAAGTAGTGCTGAAAACCCAGAGATGCCCTAGTAAGTACTTGCTGTGAAGAATGAGTGTGAAGAATGTTAAGTGGAAAACGAGGAGACTGTAAAAGCCAGAATCAGATAACTTAATCACTGCAACACGAGGTTTGTGGTGTGTGCAACCTACTGTGTATTTACTAGCTTTTGCAAATTAGATTGGAGCTTGATCTATAGGCTGGGCATGGACAATTATGCATTCCCCGGACACTTCAGAGAAGAGGTGCTCAGCCGGAGAATGGAGAGGCAACTGGCATGTTGAGAATGCAAATAATGAGGACACAAGAGCTCAGATGAGTAGAGAAGATGACCCAGCAGTGATCGAAGCCACACACAGACTTGTATTATTTCCTTATGGCACGTACTGTTTTTTCCAGTGAGAAACCGAGATATAAAATGTATTCAGTGACTCTGATTTCTGCATCTAACTGATTAATACCAAGCCTCAGGGGGGATCTAAATTATAAAACAGTGGTTCATATTTTGAAGCAATTACCGAGTCATTTTCACACATGTATCTCTCTTTAGCTTTCTCTGATGTCATGCTCTGGCTTTGAAGACAGCTCCCCTTTTTAGCTGATGGCAAAGTAACTGTCCATTATCCATTTTAGCAAAACCTGAATCTCATGAGGTTAAACACCCTCTATAATCTTTAGCTGATGATGTGTTCAGCAAAAGAAGCAGTGGTATATTACTGTCAGTGTTGCCTCCTCTTGAAGACAACCACTGCAGGAATGGTCATCAATAGGTCGGGCCACTTTGACTTTGTGTGAACACTCAGCTCACTACTAAGTTTGGTGACTAGAAAATGTCACAGACCTGGGGCTCTGTCACTTCGGTTAGAGTCCTTGCTGTGCTTTACTATGAGTGATCTTGGGAGAGTCACCTTCATCTCAGCAAACGTATTCTCAGTAGTTTTCAGCTGGGATACTGTGGACACATCAAATACGGCATTTAGTGTAAATATGTTTTTACATTCTGAAGTTCTGTGCAGAAGTTTGATAGCTGTGTGAATAGTATTTGAAAAGCAACATTATACATTTTTTCTGGAAATATTGCCAGAGGGTATGCACATACTTAAAGAAATAGAATGTTTACATGTCAACAAAACATTATATTAACAGTAAAAACTGAATTAAACACCTGGGAGATGTGCATAGCAAGTCACAGAGAGTAAAACTGAATATATGTATATCTGCATCAGAAAATCATGATCGCCAGCATATTAATGAACACCAACTTGAATTTTATAAACTTACTTGAGATAAAATGAGTTATCATACATTAAGAATAATGGTTTTACTGGGCACAGTGAGAGGAAGGGCAAGTGGGTCTTTGTGAGTTCAAGATTAACCCTAACTTACATAGTGAGTTCCAAGCCAGCTAGAGCTGCCAAGTGAGACCTACCTCAAAAGAAAAATAATGAAGGGATAAAAAATTGAAATTGAATAAAAGAAAAGAATAATTGGGGCTGTAAGTTTTGAGAATATTGAGAGTTTGAGAGTGGTTAACTTTGGTTGTAATTTGATTAGATCTGTGATTCACTAAAGCATATCCCCAGTCTGATGTGTGAGGATATTTTCTCTTCCCTAGAGTTGGCAGCTCCTTTCTGGAGTGATCCAGACCTGAAGAGGGATGAACAGGACTGCTTTGCCTGGCTGCTTTTGCTTCTTAACGTTGAATGCATCCACCCTGTCACTGTTACTGCTGCTGTGATCGTTTACCTACATTGGAACCCAACTTCTGCCTTCCAATATGCATGGAAGATCTGAGGGTATCTAGAAATCCCTCAGTCAACATCATGCTATTTTGATTACTTAGCTAAACCCTATCTTAAAGTCAAATAGACTTTATTTTTTGCTTTAAAAATGGTTTTAGTTATTTTGAGTTCTTTTCCCTTTCCATATGAATTTTAGAGTTATCTTCCAGGTGAGATGAGGAGTCTAGGCTCTTTATACAGAGGCGTCTGAGGTCACAGGTTCAAGGGCACACTGATGTCACAGGTGGGAGAACACTGATTTCTGATATCACAGGGCAAGGCATACTGATGTCTGATGTCACTGTGGTGTTGATCATGATGGTAATGGCACATTAGTTACTGTCGGCAAGGGTGGACTTTCTGGATCCTTACTTGGTTTCTGCAACACTCTAATGTAGAGGTCTGTACTTATGGCTTGTGTCAGTGTGATTAGGTGACTTTCTCAGCAGTATCTGACTGCAGTAATGTGAATATTGTCTAAATATTACAGTCTTACAAGTTTTCCACTGATCAAAGAAGTCAAATATCTATTGATACTGTCCTGTGTCCATTGGTGTTTTTGGGCTCTCATTTTTCTTATCTTTAAGTCTGGATCATATGGGACAAGGAGAAAACCCTCCCTGGGGATCCAGAGGTCGCAGTTACCCTGCCTTCTTTGCTTTATGGGTAAATAGCCAGGATTGATATGTGTACACACAGTGAGGGAGAGACATCACAGCATGTCTATCCTGTGTGTCCAGAAACAGAAGTTCTTCCCACAAATTGTGATATTTGTCCATAAAAATGCTATCAGCATCGCTTAGTGCTCATTGTCACTTGAGAAGCAGAGGTGACAGGGAGAGCATGAAGCACATTGAGAGGCTTTTCAGAACAGAGGCACCGTTTTTCAAACTGATCTGACCCCTATCTGTGAGATGTGGCACAATGTTATACTTGCTGCAGTATCCAGAAGTCCCCAGGATTACAGAAAATGCTTGGTGGGAGTCTTTCCTTAGACTCTGTTTGCCACTAGTTCTGATTCTGAAGAGGAAAGCCATCTCACTGGGAGGGACAAATGACTTCTGGTCATGGTTCTATTCAGGTGGAGACCACCAGGCCTTTACACTTCTTTGAGTTCCCTGAAAAGTAGCCAGATCCTATTATTCTCAGAAAATTAAACAAAGGTTATTCATAACTTTTCACATCTCAGGGACTATGTCTTGAAGACGCTGAATTCCCACAGGAGTGAGCCCCTTCTCTCTAGCCATATAATTTTTGTTGTAAAAACACCCGGTACCATTTGTGGGGACATTTTGTATTTTATCTAATAAGTATTTCACGAGACTTTCCAGTAGTAGTGTGAACAGAGGCGTGTTCTGCTCTGGATTGTTGAAGAGCTGCAATTCTACCCCAGGCTTTGCCATTCAGTTCAGCGCATTTGTCTTGTGTTCTTTCCGCTCGCCAGTTGGGACAAATTGCTGTCCAGTCGTCTGTGAGCCCCAGATACAAGATAAAGTGTGAGGCAATGTGTGTGTAGGGGCTCTGGTAATGCCAGTACTTAGAGATGCTTAATTAATAATCGTGGCATGTTTTTCCAGGTTGTTCCTCACAAATTCCTCCAATCGGAATCTTGGTAGAACCCTCAGGATAAAGTTGCTGTTTAATAGATGGAAGGATGAATACATAGATAGGAGGACAATGTGTCCATGTATAATTTATGAATATGTAAATGCACCGCATTGGTGGTATATTTAGAGCATAGCAGAATCTTAAATGTTTGGAAATGCATAATAAGTTAGACCATGTGCCTCCAATACTCCCGAAAATTGGCCAGTTTCTGTTATTTTGACAAGCTAGTTTGTAGTTGCATTTCTCAGATCTGAGTTTTATACTGTCGACAGGAAATGTGGGGGCTGCAATAATTTCCATGCTTTTCTTTCTTCCCCTTTGCCCTCATTTTCTGTGTCCTTACTTCCCTCATTGATCTAACCTCCAAGGTTAACGTTTAAGAAATGAAAAAAGGAAAACTCAAAGCTTTTCCATTGTGACTCTTAAATGAGATTGAAGTCAGGCAATCCAGTCGTTAGAGTTGATGCTTAAGATTCATTTCAAGTCTTCAAGACTCAGCTTCTATCTTTGCTGTCGTTTGAATGTGAAATGTCCCCTATACTCTCATGCATTTGAATATGTTGTCCCAATCTAATGACACTATTTGGGAAGGCTGTGGAACATTTAGAGAGGAGTTCTTTGGGGGTAGGCAGGCCTTGAGGTTAGGCCAGCCTTAACTCCTGCTTATGCCCTATTCCAAGAGTGTGACCAGCCAGCCTCCTGATCCTGCCACCAGGCTTTTCTGTGCTAGCTGTGATGTCCTCCCTACCATGATGGGCTGCATTCCTCTGCAACTGTGAACCAAAATCAGCCGTCTCTCCTTTAGGCAGCTTGTATCAGGGTATGTCATCACAGCATCAGAGAGTAACTGAGCTACTGCCCTTCCTCCAAGAAATGATGTCTATCCTCTATCATTTTGGTGTAAGAGGATCTTCACAGACTGGAGTCACTCCTTCCCAACTCTTGGCTGCCAGTGTGCCATTTACTTCCTATCTGGGACGGCTATCACTGGTGTTTGTATCTGATTTCTCCACTATGTTGTGAGCTCCTGGGGTCCAGACTGATGCCAGGCCTCCCACAAAAGTTTAGGCATAGGCATTCGCCTCAACATATTTGTATAATAAACCTAAAAATAATTTTAAAAGATTAAATTCTTGTATCCAAAGGATACAAATAAGCCCTGCAGCTTATAATGCTGTATTAGAATTGTACAAACCTGCCTGAATTTTATCCCTCAGATCATCACTAACTATCTACCAAGGAATGGAGGGAACTGACTGAGGTGCATGACACAGCTCTTGAATTAGGGCCTAGGATTTTGGTTTCCTTCCTTTCTTCTTCCCTCCCTTCCTCTCTCCCTCCCTCCCTCCCTCCCTCCC